>NC_081414.1:435295699-435609806 GCF_030272615.1 Cryptomeria japonica
TTAAACCATTCAGCTTGATCAAGAAACGAATACTGAACACTTGCTTAGATTTAGTGTGATCAAAGATACTCTTGAAACTTTTGATTGAGTTTAAACAAATAATCAGCTTGATTTGGAGCGATGAAATTGATTAATGTTAAGAGATTAATTCTGATGAAAGACAAATATCAGCTTGATTTGGAGCGATGAAACTGATATGCCCCTAGTGATTGATTCGATTCAGATGATCGAGAGATCTCAACTTGATGTGAAGCGATGAAGCTGAGATGCCCCTTAGCAATAAGGATTGGTTTTCTTTAATTGAAAAGATTTTGCTCGACTTTTGATGAAGATTTGAAAAATTTTCTCGACTTCTAAGATGTGAAGTCATAAGGTTGTGAGTATGCCCCCTCAGGAGAGAAATCAAAAGATAGCGAGGGATTGATTATAGGCAATTGTTTGGCGAAAATAAGTAATTTGAGCACAAATTGATTCTGAGGATTTTTTGAAAATTTTGGCATTGATTGATGAAAAATTGAGCGTAGAGTTGATTGAAATGTTGATGTGTAGAATGAAACTGAAGTAAGATTCAACATTGAAATTTGAGCGCAATTTGAAGAAAGAATGAGCATTTGATGAAAAAAGCGCTAAGTGGTCAAAATTGTGAAATTGGCTAGAAAAATGACCTCGAATTTTGATTTTGATCCCGAAAATGGAATCAGAGCAGGCAAATTAGCTAAGGGTACAATTTTCATAACCATTGGAGCAAGTTGAAAAATTAGGTTTTAGGCTATATATGGGACGAAAGTGTCATTTTCAAATCATTTTAACCCTCCAAGTTTGAAAATTCAAAAAGCCTTCTGCAAAGACAAATGGTGGTCCCTACTCGTCAGCATCGATTTGAGCACCAGAGACATCACAATCGACCCTGAAACTACGAGCCAACGGTAAGTGATCGATCTTAAGCCTCTTTATGTTTCCAATTTTGAATTTTTTTAATGCTTTTTTTGAAGTTTTTCACGGGTTTTGGGTCTAGTGTCTCGGTTTATCGTGCAAGACAGGATCTTGTCTCATATGAGAAACTGGTAAAAAATCTTTTTTTCGTTTGAGCCTACTAGTTTTGTCATACGGGGTACACCCTTGTGTCATACGACAGGTCTATTAAAAGACCATTTTGTCGTGCTAAGTTTGTTAAACTGTCATTTGAGGCTGTTTTCTCGTACGAGAGCCATTCCTGACTCGTACGAGATGTTGCTTGACTGTGTTTTGTCATTCAAAAGACAGTGATCTTTTTTGAAAGTGTAAACACGAAATTTTGGTTTTGGATTTGACTTATTTGGATTTGCGTGATGTTTAACTTCTCTTGTAGGCTCATTTGGAATGTTTTCTGATGATCATTGTTGGGTTTTTGCAGGTTCGATTACCTCCTGTGCTTTTCAGATGTGTATATCCACCTACGATGGCATTAGTTCATCATCTATCTAAGGTTGAGCAGGCTCATGTTGATTTATGCGGCTTGACTCATCTATTGCGATTACTTGATATCCGTGTGAACCACAGGATGCTCATGACATTGGTTGAGCGTTTTCATTTGGAGTAGAATACATTTCATTTGCCAGTTGGGGAGTTGACTATCACTCCCAAGGATGTGTATAGGATCCTTCATATCCCTTTTGCTGGGGATAAGGTGGATTATGATACTGCGTTGCTACTTGGACTACAGGCTCTTAGGAACCTATTCAGGGACCCCGACATTTTGACTCGTTCCATGAGTTGGGACATTCTTATGAGTAGGTATAGTGAGGAGTATCCCCTGGCATGTGTTCTAACAGGGTTCATTAGTTGCTTCTTGATGATGGACAGAGGGCAAAAGGGTTTCTAGAGCAGATGGGGCCGTATGCTAGAGAGGTTGATAGAGACCCCTCAAAGACTTGGTTGGGGCTCTTGTTTATTGGCCCACATGTATCGAGAGATGCATGAGATTGTTTACAGAGATGGGCGGAGCATGGCCGTGGGTGTATACATTTTACAAGTGTGGGCTTGGGAGAACCTTCCCGTTTGTCAGCCGATTGTTGTTGATAGCAGAGAGCTAGGGCAGCCAATTATTTACAGTTATGTCGGATATATTACGCAGCCCCATCTAGGCAAGACAGATTTTTGGCGATGACATCTTGAAGACCTTATAGCAGTTGTCTGGAGACCATACAGAGGACTGGATCTGTGGGATGACTGGCGGAGGGTTCATAGGGACTTTTTTGTGACACGCCCACTGATCGGGAGATCATAGATTGTTGTGGAGCGATTCATCGTTTCACGAGTGATGAGGCAGTACGGTCGGCCTCAAGGGATCTCGCAGGAGTATATAGCGTATGCTCACTATGCTGATGAGGAGAGGCAGGGATGGTCTCCACGATTGTCATATGCTTTGGCTATGCAGGAGCTGACAGGTTTACATCGCTTGAGATGGGATTACTTGGAGGTTACAGTGGATGCAGGGGTATTGCCCTAGTATAGGGATTACTTTCACCAGCATCCGTTCCCTCGATTTATAGATCTGGGAGAGAAGGCTCCTCATATTGAGGATGATGCCCCCGCACCGGCACAGGGACAGGGCTAGAGGCAGGGACAGGCACAGAGATTAGAGGCTCCACGATGGACTGGTGGTGATCTTAGTGCTAGCAGCAGCAAGGTGCCAGCTGATGTTGGACAACAGAGGGGTGAGGGTGGATCCCTTGGGAGAGTAGGCGTGAGGTTGGGTGGCGGAGAGGAGGAGTGAGCAGCTTCGAGGTGGGTCTGGCAGTGGCAGGATGAGCAGGGTGGAGCCACAGGTGGAGATGGTGGTGGAGAACCCACGAGAGAGTAGGGGGCTGACACAGGACGGTCGATGAGACCACGTCTTACAGAGCTGCAGTCATAGTTGACAGTGGCTCAGACTCAGCTGGCGGAGTGAGACCGATAGCTAGTCGAGGTTAGGGCCGAGCGTGATCGCCATATCACAACATTGAGAGTAGAGTCAAGAGAAGAGATAGAGTCTCTACGATAGGAGGTGCTTCTCCAGAGTAGTAGGGCAACTTATTATGTGGCAGCATATAGTGTCGCAGTTCTTGTTGCACAATAGGTGCAACCCTACTCACAATATATGGCTAGATCAGAGGGAGCATGAGCACCTCGACAAGATCCCGGGCATCAGGCTCCTGCTCCTCCACCAGGCGATGAGGGAGAGGGCATCAGCTAGATGATTCATTTTTTTGTAGCTTGGATATTTTTTTGTGTAGACACACCCATTTTTTGTAGCCTATACGATTCTTGCTCTGATGGGAGTTTGTATATGTCATCGGACATCATTTTGTACTCTTATACTTGACATTATATATATACGAGATCTGATTTGACTTCATCGTACTTGTGTTGATTCGCTCATGAGATGTCTCTTATATGCTTTATTCTATATGTATGCATTTCTTTTCAATATAAATGTATGTAATGCAAATGATTATGAATGTATATTTTTGTTTCTTTGATATGCAAATAAATGATAATGCAAATAAGTAATAATGAAATGTATGAAGCTAAACATCTCAAAACACAAGTACTCAATCGAAGAAATGATGATAAAAAGACCAATTAGCGTAAGAAATGATGATTCTTTAAGCTCTCCTTCAAAAGATAAAGAGATTATGACCATACTGAAATCACTCTAGATTCACAAAAATACGAAATGATATGCAAAATGATGTGCGAAATGCAACCTGAACCTAGTCACTGGATTTAAAATACTTAAGATTCATCACTGAGCATAACGAACACAACAGGCAGGTTAGAGTTCTTTTCTTTTTCAATGTGCAATATTAATTATCTTGTCCGCAATGACCCTTTTTTCATTCATATCTTTGGACAGATTTCGCAGGGACCCGAATTGCATCATAAATAAATTCCCTCAAAACAAACAAAGAAATGATATGGACCTCCCTATAGCATACAAATAAGTGGAGTCGAGGTATGTGAGGCGATTTCACCTTGATGTGAAGGCTCTTATCATAGACACCCAGCTAATTTATATGTTTCCAGATCATTGAGATCATTCCTACAAGCAGAAAACAAACAAAATATTATGCCCCCAATCCTTGCTCCTCTTAGTCACAATAGACTTCCTCGAGTTACTTAGAGGGACAATAATCGAAAATCAATATAAAAGACAACATACAAAGAAAATTTTCATTCATATCTCAAACTGTTTAGTGAATGTTTTCCGTTATGTTGTTTTGCTTGTGAACTCAGTGAACTCAGTGATAAAACTCTTTGGTAGTTAGGAGACAGGTGACTGACTCGGAGTGGACGACCAGGTTTCACTGACAGAAAAATGACTTGGTTGACACTGCTTAGGATATGTAGTGTGCTCTGTCGAGTAACCTAAGACTAGGACGTTGATTAGTTTCAAGTCATGAGGGTTCCAACGAACCAGGATGTCACAAAAGTGACTGAAAATATGTACAAGCGAAAGCAAAAGATGCATGAAAGTGGGAAATGCCAACATTGAGTTGATAGATGAAGCACTTGAGTATAAGAGGTGCCTGTTTGCCAGGTTTTCACCTACTTGGCAGAGATTCATTTTTTTTTCACCAAGGTGCCTGTTTACCAGGTTTTCACTAGGGCAATTTTTTTTCTTTTATTATTTTTTTTTTTTCTTTTTTTTTCTTTTTTTTGGATTTCTTCAGGAATGTTTTTGATTTTTAGGATTTTTTTCAGGACTTTTTTCAGCTGTACATGTTTGCTAGAGTAGAGAGTTCTATGCGAAGAATTTCTTCAAGTGGATGGTGTTAATCAGTTCACGGAGCTGTTCTCCTTCCGAGTTTGAGAGTTGATAGGCACCAGAGCCGTATGTTGCAGTAACAATGTAGGGACCCAGCCAATTGGGTTCAAACTTCCCTTTATTGTCACGAAACTATTGATTCTTTGGATTTTCTCTCAGAACTAGGTCACCAACTTGAAATTCTCTTTGTCGAATCTTCTTATTATATCCTCTGGACATTCTCTTCTGATATACTCTGAGATGATGAAACACCACTTGCCGACGCTCATCCAGCAAATTCGAGTTCTTGCAATCTAGATATTCTATGATCTTCATCAGTAACAAGACCTTGCAACGAAACTCTTAGAGATGGTATCTCTACTTCAATAGGTAATACTGCTTTGGACCCATACACCAAAGAGAAAGGTGTAGCCCCATTAGGTGTTCTAATACTAGTTCTGTAAGCCCATAGTGCAGGATTGAGCTGCAGTTGCCAATCCTTCCCAGACTTGTTCACTGTTCTGTGCAAGATAGTCAATAGGTTTTTGTTAGACGCCTCAGCTTGTCCATTACCTTGAGGGTAATATACTGATGAACATTGTTGCTTTATTTTGAATTTCTCACAAAGCTCATCCAGATCTTTATTCTTGAATTGTCCTCCATTATCAGTCATGATGGATGAATGTATCCCATACCTGCAAATTATATAGTTCAGGATGAACAAGGCGACTTGTTTACCAGTTGCTTTGATAAGAACTGCCTCTACCCACTTGGTGAAATACTCAGTGGCAGTTATGATGAATTTATGTCCGCTGGATGAAGCCAGATATATCTGACCAATGAGATCAAAGGCCCATTGCTGAAAAGGCCAGTGTGTTATAAATGGTATGAGGTCCCTTGCCGGGGCATGTATGATATTTCCATGAAGCTGACATTTCTCACAAGTCTTAGCAAATTTTATGGCATCTTTTTCCATATCTAGCCAGTAGTAGCCAGCCCATAATAGTTTCTGAGCTAAAGTAAAACCATTTGAATGAGATCAACAAATACCTTCATGGACTTCTGATAATGCACATTTAGATTCTTCAGTTTCTAGACATCTAAGCAATATACCGTTCAAACCTTGTCTAAATAAATCGTTAGCGATGATAACATACCACGAAGCATTTCAAGTTAGGTTTCTTTTCTCGTTACGAGTAAGGTTTTTAGGGATAATTTGATCGCATAGATAGGAATAGATGTGGCTGTATCGGGATGAGTGATGTCCAATAATAGAACAGACTATTTGGGTCTCAGGAGAATCATAAGCGGGGTAATATAACTCTTCCACCAGGAAATCAAAGCAAAAATCGGACTCCTGTAACTCAGGTATAGATGCCAAGGTGGCCATAGCATCTGCTACTCTATTCGCTGATCTAGGAATCTATTGGAATAATACAAAAGCAAAGTATTTCTTGACATCATCCACCATCCTCTTGTAAGGCATCAATTTCTCATCTCGAGTCTGATATGTATCATTGATCTGATTGATAACCAGCTGAGAATCTCCATAGATATGTAATTCAACAACCTTCCATTCAATGGCTAGTTTTATTCCATTCACCAAAGCTTCATATTCTATAATGTTGTTTGTGCAAGGGAATATAATCTTATAAGACTTTGGGATTGAATACTACTGAGGAGTAATAAATAATATGCCAGCACTTGAACCATTTTGAGTAAAGGAACCATCGAAGAACATCTTCCAGGGTTGTTGAGTAAGATGCATTATTGATTCATCTGGGAACTCGATGTGTAGTGGTTGAGTATCCTCAAGTGGAGCTTCAACAAGTTGATCAGCAATTACCTGTCCTTTTATGGCTTTGCATTCCACATATTCAATGTCAAACTCTGTAAGGATCATAACCCATTTCACCAATCTTTCGGTGAGTGTTGCTTTATTAAGAAGATACTTGAGTGGATCGATTTTGGCCACCAACTTGACTGAATGTGCTATCATATAGTGCCTCAGTTTCTGTGATGCAAAGACTAATGCCAAGCATGCTTTTTCTATTATATTGTAGCTCATTTCATAAGACACCAATGTCCTACTGATGTAATAAATAGCTTGTTCTTTTTTGTTGTCATCCTGTTGCGCCAGAAGTGTCCCCTGTGATGAATCAGTTGTTGATATATATAAGATTAGTGGCTTACCCTAAATAGGTGGCATCAATATCGGTGGATTAGACAGGTACTCTTTTATTTGCTGAAGATGTTCACACTGCTGATCCAAGTTGTATATTATTCCTTTTCTCAATACTTTTATAAAAGGTTGAGCCTTGTCTGCTAGCTGAGAAATGAATCTTCTAATGGATTGGAGACGTCCCTGTAGACTTCTCATTTGACTGATGTTCTTTGGAGGTGACATTTCTATTATAGCTTAGACCTTCTCAGGATCAACCTCGATTCCCTTCTTTGAAATGATGTAGCCAAGTAGTTTACCAGATGTCACTCTGAATGCACACTTCTTTGGATTTAATTGGAGCTTGAATTTTTCCATTCTGTCAAGTATAGGACCTAACTCTTGAATATGCATTGATCTTTTCATAGTCTTCACTAAGGTGTCATCAACATAATCTTCCATATTATTATGCATCATGTCATGAAAGATAGTTGTAACTGCTCTTTGATAGGTCGCCCCCGCGTTCTTTAACCCAAATGGCATAACATTCCAGCAAAAGGTTCCCCATGCATAGGTGAAAGCTATCTTTTCTTGGTCTCCAAGAGCGATTTTAATCTGATTGTAATCGGAAAATCCATCCATTAGTGAGTACATCTCATACCCAGCTGCCATGTCAACTATCATATTAATATTTGGTAATGGAAAGTCATCTTTTGGACATGCTTTGTTGGGATCTCTAAAATCTATACAAACTTTGATAGATTTATTTGCCTTCAACACAGGCACTATGTTGGAAATCCATTCAGCATAATCTATTTCTCTGATAAATCCAGCTTTGAGCAGTTTCTCTAGTTTAGCTTTGACCAATAACGCTACATGCGGGTGCATCTTACAGAGTTTTTGTTTAACTAGTTTTACTCCTAGCATGATTGAGAGATGGTGCATAATGAGATCAGGATCCAAGCCTGGTATATCAGAGTACGTCCATGCAAAGTTTATTTTCTTTTCTAAGAATAACTGAGTGAACTCCTTCAATTCTTCTGCTGATAGTGATTGAGATACGTGAATGATTTGTGGTGTCTCTTGACTCCCGATATTCACTGGCTGAGTTCACTCAATCAATATAGAAGACCGCTCTTGGAAATGACTAGGCAGTATACCTGTAGACATCTAAAAATGGTCAACGCTTGCGGAGTCATACTTTAACATTGGCGCATTGCCTTATTTTAGGGTTTTTGCACCACATTAACATTTCTCCTATGGTTCGCACTTGGTCTTTATCATTTGCGAGCACCGAGTCCTTCTTCTACATTCCTCATTTTTCTCGCTTTCGAATTTGGTCTTGTCGATAACAATATTTGTCATGATTTTGGTCAATCTTATCCTGTCGCATCAATGTGCGTATTCATTTATCATCATTTTGGACATCATCAATCCTAATTAGGGTTTTTGTCCTCTTATCAATCTTGTCATCATGCGATCGATTTGTCATCGATCGTTGTCATTTTTGATCTTATTATCTTGCGATCGATTTGTCATCGATCCTTGTCTTGCGATCGATTTGTCATCAATCTTGTTGTCTTGTGATCGATTTGTCATTGATCGTTGACATTTTCAATCTTGTCGTTTTGCAATCTATTTTGTCATTGATCCTTGTCTTCTTGTCAATTTTGTCATTTTTGCGATCAATTTGTCATCGATCGTCGTCTTTCTCAATCATGTCAATTTGGATCAATTAGTCATTGTTCCTCATCAATTGACGCATTTATCAATCAAATCATTTGTCAGCATTGGTCCTTTGTCAGTCAGAATCATGATCAAATTGAATCAATATCAATTATCTTTTGTCAAGACCTAATTGTCATTCTTGCATTTTCTAATTCATCTTCTAGGGTTTCATGATTTATTCATTTAACCTTGTTTGTCATTTCTCCCTCTAGGTTAAATAGTTTATTTATTTATCCTAAGTCTTCTTGTCACAATTAAATGTTTATTTAATTGGCTAACTAATTCCTCCCTCTTTGTGAATTAATTAATAAATGAAAAATTGTTAATCAATTCACTTAATTCCTAATTTCCTCATTTTCTAATTTCCTAATTTCTAATTCATCTAATTTCAATTCTCTCCTATTTTCCTCCTAATTTCATGGGAATGACATTTCAATTTGTCATAATTTGTCATAATTGACAATCAATCAATTTTGACATAGAAATTTGTCATAATTTTGTCATGAATTATCAATCAATCAATCTTGCATAGAAAGTGCAAATTTATCATAATTTGTCATAATTGACATTCTTGAGTTGCAATTTCCATTTGAATCTTTTCATGCTAATTTGATCTTTTCTCCAATTTGTCTATAAATTGGATGAATTTCTTCAATCCCAACTAATCACTTTTTCGAATCCCTACCTAGTCGAATCAATCACGCTTTGAGTATTCTTGCGCTACAATCTTGTCTACTTGCTTTCATATCATGCTTATGCACTAGTAGGTGAGATCCACAAACAAAGCTATTTGAAGGAGAAAGAAGGACAATGGAGCCACATGAAGGAGACATTCAAGTCTACATTTGGTTTGCTTAGTTTTCAATCTTGAATGTCTTGTTTTTATGTCTTTATTGAGTGTGTTTAGGATTGATCATTGCATTTGAGCTTTCGTGATTGAGCTAGATTACTAATACTACTTGCTTTGATGATTCTAGATTCCTATCTACATTAATTGGTGAACCCGATGTGAACTAACCCCCTAACCATGCTTTTGAGTGCTTTTGGAGGTGAAAAACCCAAGAAACAGGGTAATGCAGGGTTTTCTGAGAACTTCTGCGCTTGTGTGAAGCAATCTGCGCCTGTTTCAAGCATTCTGCACCTATATCAAGGACAATCTGCGCCTGTGTCAAGCATTCTGTGCCTGTGTGAGACATTCTGCGCCTATGTAGGGCCAGAAACAGAGGTAAAAGGCAGTGTTTTTTTACTTGCAAATTGTTCTGTTTTGCATGCTGTTTCTACTTTTTGGTTTTTTGGTACTGATTCTTTGTGCAACACCTTGGCATTATGCATGGAAAAGACAACAAATGAAACTACTAACAGGTTTTATGCAGGTTCGATTGTCAAAGACTAAACATATCAAACTTCTGACTTGGGTTTTGCAGGTTGCCTTGGACTACAACTAAAGTTTGTGTTTGTAATTAATATTTAGGCACCTAGTATGATTTCTAAATAGGATGGAATGAATGTATGTTTTCTTTGATTGTTGAGTTTGACATTGGAGTAGGAGAGTATGCTCTCATCCTTCTTAGGGTGATTAGAAATCCAGATCTTCGATACCATGCTCATGTTTTTGATTGTGTGTCACCTTTAGAGGGCCTGCCTTCCCAACCATTTTCTTTTGCAAGTAAGTGACAATCATGAGAAGGGAATGACCCAAAGTGAGTACGGCTAGAATACCTTGGCATTCTAACTCACTATAAATAAATACCTGATGAGCAAAAGCTTTGAAGGAAGGGTTACGTGGGAATTGCAGTTACTTGGGAAGTGATGACCCTTGAACTCTTTCTCATATCAACATCTAAGTAGGACCTCATGGTCTAAATTGTGCTTGCGCGACTACATTTGTTTGGTATCTTGGTGGGCTTAATGTCTCAATCATGCTTGCGTGACACCAAGGAGTAATGCTTAACAGAAATCCTTACTAAACACTTTGTATTTAGAGGCCAAAAATCCTTCTAGTTGCTTGAGAAGGACAAGTTCAGATACTTGGAAGAGATACTAAGTTCGCCATGGGGAGATTTCCATGGGGACTGGTGCTTGGCTGCCCTGAGAAGTGAGTGCCGTGGAGGGGAGTCCGTGGGGTCAAGCATCTATGTATTCTCCTTGAATCTCATAACGAGTCTACCTCTCAAGTACCTACTGTCCTTGCCTACCATAAGAAATGTGTGAATGCGCATGATTGTCTTGAGTCTAAGTTAAAATATCTTGTCTTCTTTGTTTGTCAAAATTTGAATTGTATCTCATTTCAAAAACAAGACAAAATTGATTCAAAAACAAGGTTAAACACAAGAGTATTTCATTCAACAAAGTTCAAAACACCTTCAAACATGGTGGTCAAACATTTTCCAAAATCTTGTCTCAACATTCATGTCACTTAGATTTAGGTTCATCCTAGGTTTGTATTTTGCAAATTCATTGTCAAGTACCAAGATTAGGTTTCACCTAGGTCATACTCCTTTGCATATCAATAAGGGTCATCCATTTTGCATGTGTCCTCTTGCATTAGAATAATACCATTGTCATACATTTGCATTTGCATACCCTAGGTCTCTTCATCAAGCTTAGGTCATTATCATATCATATTAGGGTCATTTGCATAGTAATTGTCCCTTTGCATATAGTGTTAAAACTAGGTTTTGTCATACTTGAGTAATCCAAATCTTTGATAAACCCTAAGTCATTGTTAGGAGGTCTAGACCTTATCAAACCTTTTCTCTTTTTGTCATCAATGTCATTTGGTCAAACCTAGCTTAGTATCCAAGCATATAGGGGAGACATTGTCATTTTGTCCTTTTGTCACTTGGTCCTTTTGTCCTTTGAGGTCTAGACATCATTTCAATTTCCTAAGGGTCTCATTTTTAGAATTGCATTCATGAGTTTGTCAAAATCATGAAAAAAGAACAAAAAAATAGGTTGCATTCTTGCCATAGATTGCATTTCCATCTGTTTAGTTTGCATTTAGTTGCATATCATATATCATCCTTGAAAAAAAAAAATTCCAAAAATATTGCATTTGCATAGTGACATGTTTGTTGAAATGAGGTCTCAACCTTCTTACGAAGCCATGTCATCACAATTGAGAAATCAATCATGTCAATCCAATCTCTACATGTCTCAGAACTTGGATCAAACTTATCATGATGATGTAAATTTCCAAATACAAAAACTAGAGGAGAAACTAGCTCAAGAAAATGAGATTTTGGAACAAAGAGTGAAAAACATTGAGAAGAATAGATCACTAATGTCCAAAATGTTTCAAAAATTTTCAGGTCGAAATCCAAATATTGAGCTAATTGATGTAAGATCTCTTATTGAACGATCAAACATACCAGATCTCCTCTCACAAATAGAGATGATGAAACAATTTCAAGAAAAGAGACAACAACATTATGTGTCTTCACAACAAGAACAAGAAGGTGTTTACTATCAATCAGATTTTCAACCATCACAACCAATTGTTGAACATTTCCAACAGACACAACCAATGGTCCAACATATACAACCAACACAACCAATGGTCCAATTTCAACAATATGTCCAACCAACTATACAATGTCCACAAAAAGTTCAACCAATGGTGGAATATCAATGTCAACAACTACAACCAAACATTCAACTACATCAATTTCAACATTATGTGCCTCCACAACAAGAACAAGAAGGTGTTTACTATCAATCAAATTTTCAACCATCACAACCAATTGTTCAACAGTTCGAACATTTTCAACAGACACAACCAATGGTCCAACATATACAACCAACACAACCAATGGTCCAATTTCAACAATATGTCCAACCAACTATACAATGTCAACAAATAGTTCAACCAATGGTGGAATATCAACAAGTTCAATCAACATATCAATGTCAACAACCACAACCAAACATTCAAAAACAAAGGTTGCAGCAAACACCAAGCCAAGTTTCAAACATGTCAGAACAATTGAACAAGGTCCAATATCAAAACATGACATCAGATCAGAACCAACTCCTTGCCAAACAAGTTCAAATTCCAGATACAACTATGTCAAAACCTCGAAAGAAAGGTGGCTTTATTGCAGTGATCCTAAGGAAATTACCGAGTGAGTTCTTTGAGGAAGATCAAAATAATACAACTATGTCTAGCAATGCCTCATCCCCTCGCAAGCAAATTGACTCTCCAGTGGCATCTATCCCTACACCTTTAGAAGTTTCACAAGAACCTTCCATATTGTCCTCATCAAACAATACATCCAAGGGCTATCCATATTTGATTGCCAAGATAATCCAATTCATGATGCACATCCTTGTCATGTTTCAGAAATACAAGACCCAATGCTACCATGCACTTTATTGCCATTACCTGTTTTAGAAGACCCCATTCAAAGTCCCTCTTCCTCATGTTCAAGCATTGATTCCTTGCCAGAATCCATCACAAATGTTCAAAGTGCATTTCCCTCATGCCAAAGCATTGATCCCTTGCCAAAATCCCCCATGTATATCCAAAGCCCAACCCCATGTCAAGAGGATAGTTTAGAGCATGAAGAAACGTGTCTTGAAACAGATCAAGATCAAGATCCTGAAACCTTATCATCCCATCCAATTGTTGACCAGGATCCCATTTCCCCAGACACTCACAATGATTCCCCTATTCTTGTCCATCCTATCCAAAGTCCTATTGACACTCCATTCCCTGAGCAAGATCAAGATATCCCAGTCCATCCAATCCCAAACGACCCCCTTCCATTTCATGAACAAAATGTCCTTTCAAATCCCATTGACATTCCAGATATCCCTTCCATCCTTTCCGATGATCCCATTGAAAGTCAAGAGAAAAGTACCTTTGAAGAGGGTTCGAATGATCTTCCTCCTTGTCAAGATCAAATTATTCCTTTAGATCCTCCACAAGATCCACTTGTTCCTCCATCTCCTTGTCCTAATGCTCCATATACACTCCAAGATCACATTTCTTTTGATGATCCCATTATTTCTCCCATTCCATCTCTTGAAGAGCTTGTCATTGAACCATGTCCACTACACACTCCTAGTCCCCCTCATGATCCTAATCCCCCTCATGATTCTAATGTGTCAGTGCAAGATGTTCATGAACCCTTGACATGCATAATGGGTTCTTCCACTTTGGTGAAATCTGATCCACTTCAAGATCTCATTATTTCTCTCATATCATATCCACCTCATAATGGACTCGCGTCTTCTTCCCAAAGAAAAGAGTATCCTACAAGTCAAGATATTCATAAAGGCAAAGGAGTAGATCTGCATAAGAAAGAATCCCTCCATATCAAAGAAGATCTTAAGGGTCATGTCTACACAACTGACTCTCAAGACGTTGGTATCCCTCCATCAAAATCAAAACATACACCTTCCCCATCATACTTTCCATCCATCTTAGGTCCTTATATTCCTTCGTCCTCTATGCAAGGTTAGCAAAGGCACACATCCTTGAGTCAATTTCATCAATCCAAAAGAAGTCCATTTCATTCATATCCATCCATACATTCCTTTCCTCCTCCAAGCAATTTGAATGCCAAGTATAAAAGTCATAAGTCTAGCAATCCACATGTATTCAAGGATCAACATGTCCAATATAATCGACATGTCAAAGAAAAGAAAAATATGATCCAAAAAGAAAAAGAAATATCCAAAAGGCCACAAAGGCCCACTGAGAAAAATAAAAAAAAGTCAAAATATATATGGGTTCCTAAATCCCTTGTGTTGGCAATGCACTCCAAGGAACCACAAAAGAATGAAAAATCAAAAACCATGTGGATCCCTAAGCGGCTCCTTGAAGCACAAAATCCTAAAGAAACATCAAAATTGGCATCTAAAATTTCTATTCCTCCATCCAAACCTCTCAAATCTATTCCTCCATCACCTTCATCATCTATTTTGGGCTCTTATGTCCCAAAATCCCAAGCTATTCCTCCATCCAAATCTCACAATCTGAGATCCATTTTTCCTCCATCAATCCATCACCCCTCAAGGTGTGTTCCAATGTTGATCTTGCCTTCATTTCCATCCAGTGAAGCCCAATTCTTCCAATACCCTATCCATTATCCAATGCATATTTTCCATCCTTCGATCCCTTTGATCCCATCCTTTGCATAAATCCTTGCCTTAGTTTCATCTTATTTTCTATGTCCTTATCCTACCAACGTCTTTGAGCATACTTTTTAAAGGTCATGGTCCATTTTTTTTTACAAGGCTACTATCCGAAAAAAAAAGACCCTTGAGTCCTTCTTCCATCCCCTATCATGTGTCCATCTTCTATTGAAAAAGCCAAAAAAAAAAAAAAAAGTGAAAAAAAAGGAAAAAGACAAAAGAAAAAAAAAGTTAAGCAAAAATAATTCGTCCACTGGTGAAAACCTGGCAAATAGGCGCCTTGGGCAAGTACCATGATGAAAACCTAGCAAACAGGCATCATGCGTAATCTATGAACTTCTTGCATACCGTACTTGGGGGCAGGTTTCCTCCTTCATATCTTATTGCCCTTCACTATCCTATTGAACCCCTGTCATTACCCTTCATATCCTATTGTCCGTCATGTCCAGTTTCCCTTTCCACCTTTTGATCTTGACAAGGCTGAGGATCGTCATGAGCATCATGCATCTTGTTTGCAGCTTTTAGTCTATCATAGCTTTTGGTCTTTATCCATTTTCTTATTATAACTTTTCATCCATATTCCCTAGCTTATTGCAACTTTCTGCCACTATCCCTTAGCCAATCCCGACCTTCAGTCCATGTCCCTTATCCATTCTTGGTCTTGCTTATCCTATCCATATCTTATCACTATCCATACACTCTTTTTCATTCCTTGATCTTGATCTGACATAAGGATGCAAAATTTAAACATATTTTTCAAAAACCTCTTGACATGTCCCTCATGCCATGTTCCTGCTTTACATTGTCATATCCAATCTCTTGTCCCATCACGCAATAGCCCTTGAAAATTGCATCTGTATTGTCTCCATAATAAAAGGCCTTTGTCTTCCCTCTATCCACCATCATTTCAGAATGCGTATTTATTCACCTGTCATATTCCTTGCCTTGCTAGACACTGGGGGCAAAATCATAAAAATTGAAAAATGTCCTGAAATAATTCAAAAAAATTGAAAAATGTCTTGAAATAATTCAAAAAAATTGAAAAATGTCCTGAAATAATTCAAAAAAATTGAAAAATGTCCTGAAATAATTCAAAAAAATTGAAAAATGTCCTGAAATAATTCAAAAAAATTGAAAAATGTCCTGAAATAATTAAAAAAATTGAAAAATGTCTTGAAATAATTCAAAAAAATTGAAAAATATCCTGAAATAATTCATAAAAATTGAAAAATGTCTTGAAATAATTCAAAAAAATTGAAAAATGTCCTGAAATAATTCAAAAAAATTGAAAAATGTCCTAAAATAATCCAAAAACATCAAAAAAATCAAAAAATGTCTTGAAATAATTCAAAAAAAAATTGAAAAATGTCCTGAAATAATCCAAAAAAATTGCAAAATGTCCTGAAATTTTTTCTAAAAAGTCAAATAAGGTCCTGAAAAAATGAACACAATTTTTTTTGTAAAAACTCAAAAAAACAAAACAAAAAAAACCCCTTTGTGCATAGACAGATCGCTGAGCATACGACACGCAATCACACATTGTGCTTTAATGGAATCATGCGTTCACAGATGAACTTTTTCAATCAAGCCAGACATTCAAACTGATCAAAATTGTCTTCTCAATCGAATATCAGCATCAATATGATTTGTCCTTGTCACTACTATCATGGGTCTTATACAGGGTGTGGTATACTCGAAACCAGACTATGTCCTGTCTTAGACGGGGTACCGCATGTCCTGAAACCAGACAACATGATCATCCTATCAACACTTTCAACTTTTGACAATGAAGATCAAGATGTTTGTTTGACTTGTTGAAATTAGCGAGTCTTATCATTTATTGATTTATCTTCGATCATGTTCCTATGTTGCTCGATGATGTCACTGAGTGATTTAGAGTGATCGGGATGGTTCATGGTCCCTTTCTTTTTTGTTGTTGTGATTGCTGTTTGTCTGTGATGTGTCTGTCTTTTGCAAAAAGGGTTGCATTTCAGCTCTGGCCTTCAATGCCATGATGCTACGCATCCATTTTGCTACATTAAAATAAAGGTTCTCACCTATAAAATGCATTACTGAAAGCAAGTTTTTTTCTTCGTCTCTAATTGTCCTCTGTTTCATTTCTTCTTACTAACATTTCTTTCGTCAGTTCGGATAGTTAGTTCAATCTCGTTCTCCGATCTCCACACACATATGCTGCATCCTGCATCCATTTGGTTAGTACATTTGCATTATATCAAACATCACATCGAGCATCATATCAAGCATTTTATCCATTTCATATTATAAATGCATCAAAAACACATAAAAAATATATATCCATACATGTTCCACAATAATACATCAATAGTGCATAAATCATCCATACATGGAAAATAACATAAGTCATAACACATTGCATTCCATCATATCAATGCATATCATATCACATATCACAATAATATCGGAGTACAAAAATTGGACTGTCTGTCCTAAGTATGGCCCGTAGGCTGACTACATAATGTCACACTACATAATGTCATCTGTCTCTGACCTAAGGAGCACGTGCCTCTGTCACTGGGTTCTCCCTCTATCCTCCTCATCCCTGCCATGTCTCACGGATGATGTCCCTCTTGGTCCTGGTTGTGGTGGTCTCATAGGTCCACTCACCCCATGCTGCTCAATGACCTCCGAGAGCGTGCCCTTCTCTCTGTCCTTGATCGTGCCCGATATGAAGCTGCTCTCTGCTTTGGTGGAACTGCACTCTCATATAGTGTCCTCCAATGGCGTATCTCCTCTCCGGTCTCTACCAACATCTGTGCCATCTCACGTGCATTGGCATCCCTAATCGACCCAATATACTCAGTGACTCTCTGTTCTTCTCGCTGTGCCTGGGCTATCGCTGTATCTCGAGCCACTGTAAGTTTGGCTATCTCCGCTCTGAATTGATCCTACTCTATCCTCAAGATGGCATTCTGTCTCTATAATGTCACAATATGATCATGCTGACTCGCTATGGTAGCCTTGCACATCTCCATCTCCTCTATGCTAGCTGTCTCCGGGTCTATGGGTATATCCTGCAATGACTCCTGCTTGCCTGAATCTGGCTCATCATCGTCACCCCCCTCATCACCTCCATCCTCGTCATCCCCCTCATCGTCATCACCACCCTCATCCTCCTCATCCTCATCATCTCCCTCCTCCTCTCCTGCGAGTGGGAAGTCCTCCTGTCTCCTCGGTACTGGAATATCAGGATCTATCAATGGCACCAGCCGTCGTCGTGCAAACCATCTCTCATACTCCTCTATCATCCTGGCATCCTCCACATCTGATCTCCAATCCCACTATCTCTGCTATAGCTGTGTGAAGTTAGCATATGCTATGTGTGGCTGAATCATACTCCCCCACTGACTCGTATCTCTATGAGATCGAGCAAAGTGTGCAGTCCTCCTAGGTACATCCCACCTCTCTCCAAACTATCGTCTGACTCTCTCTAGTAGGTACATCTCAATCACTCTCTGGTGATTCACTGGTCACCCAATCATGTATCTCTCCTGCTTGCAATATGATAGCTCCTCACTATCATCTGACCATCCAGGGCAATCAAGAATATGGCCTCCATGTGAACTCTCTCAGTCTGTCTAGCTCATGTCGCCAATACAATATGTATCCAAATGGACCCTGTCTCAGTGCTCCCCCATAATAGTACACATATGGTCGGTGTGGTAATACCTATCTCTTTGTAATTGGTTGACATATGGCTATGTGCTCAAATGCCCATACCTGTAGCAGTGTGACTCCACAAGTCAAAGTCTGTACTCCCTGATATGCTATCTGATGCAACTGAAAATACAGCATAGCCAGTACACATGGTCCCCATGCGTACACCGTCCCCTCTATCGCCATCCACTCTAGCACTCTTCCCCATCCAATAGGGAATCCATGTCCTCGTTTGTCCCCTGCTAGTAGGCATTCTATCACCACTGCTATCACCACATATCGCCGATCATACTTTGATGCCATGGTCTCCTAGCCGATCTCCCTCTCTACGATATCCAAATCATCTATGTCACACTCAAATAATCTACACAACGCATCTCTTCCTATCACTGGGTCATACTCTACCATCTCTCCATGAATCAGAATGCGGAGGATACGCCATACATCCTCTAGTGTCATAGTCGCCTCTCCAGTCACCAGATGGAAAGAGGAGGTCTCCGAATGCCATCGCTCTGCCAATGCGGTAAGCAGTCCTATGTTTGCCCTACTCTCGGGCATGAATGTGATATAGTATATTCCAAGTCCTGCTAATGTATCTTTGTCCGTGCTCCTGAGTCTATGTCGTAACATGAAGCAGTCAGGTCGGTTCTCCCGTGTGATCAATGGATACTGTTGACTCTGCATCACAATTGGGGCACATTTTGTTAGTTTTAGGGTTTTCTCCTACGGGCTAAATTTCCTTGTTTCATGTCCACATCAGGGTGTTTTTCATCTCTTTTGAACTATCCTATTCTTATCCCCCCTTTTCGGATCATTCGCATGCCATTTTTGGCTAAATTAGGGTTCACAATGCACAACTGCGCCTGTGTGATCAGTCCTGCACCTGTGTAACACAACCTGCGCCTGTGTCCCCTACACAAGCATAGAAGACCCTACACAAGCACAAAATTCACCCTACACAAGCGCAGAAGTCAGTTTCTGCATTCTCTGTGGGCCCCGCAATGTCCCGCAAGCAAGTCAAATTCATGAAATTGAAAATATGGGTTTTTGAGATACATACCGCTGCTCCCGCATCATCCGGTCATCTCTATGTGTGTACACGTTCTCTGAGGTGATTTTCCATTGGAATGTTCGCCATCTCTCTGCAAGTGTCCTTTTCCAGAGCAACAAATCCTCCTCTTTGGCTAGTGCAAATGAGCAATTTTCACTCTCTTTGTCTCATTTATAGATCTTTGTCAGTGCATAGATGGACGTGCACTCTCTCCATCTCATGTTGGTCATGGTCTTTTGCACTTTCAATTGCTTGTCCTTCATACATCCGATCTCTGATTGTCAGTCTATTTGCTCCTATCATGTTCTATCATTCTTATCGATCAATTGGCCTCTTTTCTAGATGTTTCCGGCCAATTCCTCGAGGGGGCATGCGTATGTCATTGTCAGTTGTCTGGGGAATTTTCATTATTGTTCTTTGAAACAATGCTTGAAATCGCATTGTCTCAAAGAGGGGCAAAATGTAGACGTCTAAAAATGGTCAACGCTTGTGGAGTCATACTTTAACATTGGCGCATTGCCTTATTTTAGGGTTTTTGCATCGCATTAACATTTCTCCTATGGTTTGCACTTCGTCTTTATCATTTGCAAGCATCAAGTCCTTCTTCTACATTCCTCATTTTTCTCGCTTTCGAATTTGGGCTTGTCGATAACAATATTTGTCATGATTTTGGTCAATCTTATCCTGTCGCATCAATGTGCGTATTCATTTGTCATCATTTTGGACATCGTCAATCCTAATTAGGGTTTTTGTCCTCTTATCAATCTTGTCATCATGCGATTGATTTGTCATCGATCGTTGTCATTTTCGATCTTATTATCTTGCAATCGATTTGTCATCAATCCTTGTCTTTTGATCAATTTGTCATCAATCTTGTTGTCTTGTGATTGATTTGTCATTGATCGTTGACATTTTCAATCTTGTCATTTTGCAATCTATTTTGTCATCGATCCTTGTCTTCTTGTCAATTTTGTCATTTTTGCGATCAATTTGTCATCGATCGTCGTCTTTCTCAATCATGTCAATTTGGATCAATTAGTCATTGTTCCTCATCAATTGACACATTTATCAATCAAATCATTTGTCAGCATTGGTCCTTTGTCAGTCAGAATCATGATCAAATTGAATCGATATCAATTATCTTTTGTCAAGACCTAATTGTCATTCTTGCATTTTCTAATTCATCTTCTAGGGTTTCATGATTTATTCATTTAACCTTGTTTGTCATTTCTCCCTCTAGGTTAAATAATTTATTTATTTATCCTAAGTCTTCTTGTCACAATTAAATGTTTATTTAATTGGCTAACTAATTCCTCCCTCTTTGTGAATTAATTAATAAATGAAAAATTGTTAATTAATTCACTTAATTCCTAATTTCCTCATTTTCTAATTTCCTAATTTTTAATTCATCTAATTTCAATTCTCTCCTATTTTCCTCCTAATTTCATGGGAATGACATTTCAATTTGTCATAATTTGTCATAATTGACAATCAATCAATTTTGACATAGAAATTTGTCATAATTTTGTCATGAATTATCAATCAATCAATCTTGCATAGAAAGTGCAAATTTGTCATAATTTGTCATAATTGACATTCTTGATTTGCAATTTCCATTTGAATCTTTTCATGCTAATTTGATCTTTTCTCCAATTTGTCTATAAATTGGATGAATTTCTTCAATCCCAACTAATCACTTTTTCGAATCCCTACCTAGTCGAATCAATCACGCTTCGAGTATTCTTGCGCTACAATCTTGTCTACTTGCTTTCATATCATGCTTATGCACTAGTAGGTGAGATCCACAAACAAAGCTATTTGAAGGAGAAAGAAGGACAATGGAGCCACATGAAGGAGACATTCAAGTCTGCATTTGGTTTGCTTAGCTTTCAATCTTGAATGTCTTGTTTTTATGTCTTTATTGAGTGTGTTTAGGATTGATCATTGCATTTGAGCTTTCATGATTGAGCTAGATTACTAATATTGATTTGCTTTGATGATTTCCACATTTCCTAGCTACAATACCAAGTATCTCACCTTTAGGCACCTCAAAGAGGTTTTCATCTTTAGGTACGTCCTTTATTTTTTCTTTTTAAGAGTCTGACACTGCCACAATATGGTTTTTGCCATCAGATCTTTTATTTTTATTTTTCTTGTTTTTGCGACTAAGATACTTGATATCTGCTTCAGTCATATTTTCACTCTGTTCACTGGTGGAAGAGTTTATAGGTTCGACTGCATTGAGATAATAGGATAATGTATAGTCATTGGCAAAAGTAGGTATATCCATGGGTTGATTCTCTAAAGTATAGTCAATCAATTCGGGATGTACTAAGGACAAATTTTGGATAGGTTCAAGAGCATTCACAGTATTGTTATCACAATTGCAGATCGAAAAGTCGAGTTCCAGAATGATACCTTACGTAAGTGTCTCGAGACCAGGAAGAGTCAGATCATGATTATTAAAGTTCACGTTAATATTTAATCGATCTAATCCAATAGACATACTTGTAACATCATTTACTATGCCAGACTGGACGTCATATTGTGGTTTAACAACAATAAGGCTAGTAGGCAACTTTTCATTGTTTGTATCAGATGATTCAAAATTTGAGGCTGAGTGGATATCATCATGAATAGGACTATCATCAGAGTCATCAGATGAAGTTTCTAAGCCTCTTTCAGGTGATTTAGTAAGCATATGTATGGTATCAATACCAACATCTTTAATGCTACAAGTTCCTTCATGTTGTGGTTCATTTGTCATTTGTATCTGACACACCTGCTGACATGATCTCATTGTTTCTATGATTTGTTGTCATCTACTCCATTCAACTTCCTCTGGACTGATGACTGGTTCTTGTTCTGTAGCTTCCAACTCTTCCTCTGTAGTGCTATAACTGATTTGTTATGTTTTAGGATAAGGGCACATAGATGAGAAGCTTTCTGGTATTTTTCCTTCTTTCAATCCTTGTTCATAATTTGCTTGACTCTTTTGTCTAATTTCTTGTATTTCCTTCTCTAGTTTGATGCGCATTAGCTCTTGAGTATAATCTATGACACCACTAGATTCTTCTAGAGTTTCTGTAGTGGATGTGTCTGAAAGATAGTCAGGACCCCATTCATACTGGTTTGAATCAGTCTCTGAATCATCTACTTGTTGCCTGCCAGTATATGTAACTAGAACTTTTAATGGTGCAAACAATTCTTGGATTCTTACCACTTCATCTCTTATATCCTCATGAACCTCAACTTCTTGTATTATCATAGCTGATACCATTGAAGCCTGGGCACTGACTATTTCTTCTTTCTTGACTGTTGATTCCTCTTTCTCTTTTCTACACTCTACTTTTGTTTGTTTAGTGTTTGCTTCATGTAATGTTAAAGGTGATATCTTTTTCAAGCACTTAGACTTAGAAACATGTTTTTGTTTTGATGTCTTTTTTGGATTGTATCCCAGTCCAGCCTTATCATGTGTGGATTTGGTTTGTAGCTGAATTGGTTCAGTAATACCTTCTTTTTGTTTGCCCAGTGGACTAGTAACTGAGTATCCCATGCATTGAATCATTTTATAACCACGATAATATTGGTTTGAGGAAATCTCACAATGTCGTACCTCCTCATTTGGATGATCCTCCTTAAAGAGCCAGTTAAGTACAACATCCTCTTCTATTTCATCCACCAAGGAGGTAGAAGACTGTATAAAGAGACCATCTATATAGTATTTGGAGCTGAAGTTTGTGTTTTCATAGCCTCTGATGGTTTGTCCAACTGTTTTAGTGATGGAGGGAGAGAGACTAATGATAGTACCAGTTCCATCTTGTAGCCATCCATGCCGGTATTTGTAATCTTCAATCTCTTTTCTAAGTCTTTCATCAATGTTTTTGGATCTTCATTTGGAGAGGCTGCCCTATTATGTGGCACAAAAGTATCTGCACCTTTTTTCAATGCATTATAGATGACATTTGTATCAATAGGAATACTAACTTCAGCTCCGTTATAAGGAAACTTCAAACATTGGTGATATGTTGACGGTACTGCCTTCATTTCATGAATCCATGGCCTGCCTAGTAATATATTGTATGACAATGGAATATCGAGAACTTGGAAAAGGACATCTCTCTCTACCAGTCCCACTCTAATTGGTAATGATACCAGACCTTTGGAGGTCCTCTCTTCCTCATCATAGGCCTTAATTGTTATTTTCTTGCTTGGATCAATGACATATTCAGAGAACCCTAGTTGTGTAAGCAGATGATAAGTACAAATATTCAAACCCGTGCCTCCATCTATCAAAACATGTTTGACTCTATGTTTGTGGATCATGGCGTCAATATGCAATGGCTGGTTATGTGGATGATTTAATGAATTGTCATCTTCTTCAGAGAAGGTCAAATAGTGAGGTGAAGTCAGATGACCCACCATAGACTGAAACTGATCAATGTCTAAATCTTTTGGAATGTTGGTAGTGAGCAATGCTTTGTCTAGGATTTCCTTGTGAGCAGATGAGAGTTGTAGCAATTCAAAAATTGAAATTTGAGTATTTGTCCTTTTTAACTGTTCAACCACGCTGTATCTAGAGGATGATGATGAGGTTAACCTTTTAAATTTGTCCAAGGTTGATTCCTTTTGTTTGTTTGACAAGGCTGTTGGATTTGATGTTTCTTGAGCCGGGTTGGACGAACTAGCTCCTTGGAGGGTAACTTTCTTTTGAGATCGGGTCAGAGATCTTGCATATCATGTTTCATTTGGTTTATCTTGAACTATAATCACATTGTAATATTCCGAGTGTGAAGGCTCAATCATGTTGATAACGTTGTCCTGGTTGGCATAAGTATAATTTACCTTGGCACCTCCTTTGGTCTTTGAGGAATCACCTTTTTCGTAAGCAGGCAAAGGGTCTTTAAATGTTTTATGATCAGCATTGGTTGGATGATTCCCAACAACAACTTTACCAGCATCTATGAGATCTTGAATCTCATGTTTTAGCTTCATGCAATTATTTATGTTATGACCCTTATTCCGATGGAAGTCATAGTATTCATTTTCTCTCCACCATCTTGGTTTGACATCTGGATCATATGGTCTGGAGTTATCTGGTAGTTCTATCATGTTGTTTGCCAATAGAGTCTTGAAAGCGGATTCATATGATTCTTCAAGAGGAGTAAAATCATGCTTAGGTTTGGAAAGCCAAGGCTTTTCTTTGAACCATTCCTTTGTTTTCTTTGGTGGATTCTCTGCTGCAATCTCAATAGCTTTAAGTGCTTGTGTACCACTAGCCAAGTTGAATATTGTGGATTTTGAGTTGGTTTTGATAGTGTCTACTACTCCATCATTAACAATATTCTTGTTGTTGTCTTTGGCAAATTTTCAATACTTGTTCTTCTCTTTAGAGCTAGATCCTGTTTGTGTTTCTTTCCAAGGTGTGATATCTCCCTTTTTTATGAGCACATCTTCCATTCGAATGGTATTATCTAGCATTTTGTTAAATGATGGGTGTACTTGCATTTGTACGCTATTTTTTAGTTCGGGGACCAAGTTATTGACAAATATATCCATTTTCTCAGAGTCTGGAATAGGTCGTGGGTACCTAGAGAACATCTTTCTCCAGCATTGGAGAAAAGTAAGAAGAGGTTCCCCTATTTTCTATTGAGTATTACAAAGATCGATCATAGTCATAGGATGTTGAATGTTGTATGAGAATTGTTGTAAAAATAGTTGGATTAGTTCTTCAAATGTTTTTATTCCTTTGGGTAGACTTGAGAACCATTCCATTGCTTGACCCCCTAAACTCCTTGGGAAGAGACGCATGAGGTACGTTTGATCGTGCTTGAATTCCATACAAGCAACACTAAATTCCCTAACATGATCTTGAGGATCTGAGGTACCATCATATTTGTCAAATTTTGGGATTTCCACTCGCGGAGGAAATGGAGGCATGTGTAAATTTTTGTCAAATGGAAAGGGACATATTGTTTCAAGAGAATATTGTTTTGGGGACTTGTCCTTATTCTTCAGTTCTATGACCTCCATCCGCAAAGCTAGTAACTGTTTGTGTACCATGAGTATAGGTGAGTCTTCCTTTATAGTAACAAGTGTCTGAACATCATATCCAATAGGAAGTTTGGCACCTTGTTTTGCTAGTTCTAAGAAATAGTCTTCCTTCTCTCGGGTCATGATAGTTTTCATCATTTTTCTGAAGTCTTTGTCTTTCTGACAGTCAAGGATTTCTTTTTCTGGAGGTTCAGCATCTTCGTCAATCACACTTGATGATGAGGAGTCATTATGATTTTTGGGAATATTACGGTCATTTTTGTTTCCATCATTGTATTCTGTCTCATGTATGGTGGGAGATTCAGGTTCATCAAAAATTGGTCCGCCTGATGACGACGACATGTCAGTGAGTGGATCCTTCACGTAGAATGGATTATCTTGATAGGTGAAGGTTTTTTATTTTCCTTTGGCTTGTTTCTTACGAGAACTCCTAGTTTGAATAGGCATCTTTATGGATTTGTGTGACCTAGAGTTGTTTGTGATGCAGAGGTCAAGATCAATTTCAGAGCTAGTTGTTCTGTTTAGAGTACTGTTTAGGAGAAACAACTGAGATTTAGTCTGATTTCAGGAATGATCTATCCTATCTAAGATGTTATCTAGGTTGATTCTAAGCGTAGTGTAAGATTCAGTGTGGTTTCAGGAACGATCTATCCTGTATAAGACGTTATCTAAGTGACTAAAATTTGATAGGTAGTTGATTGAACTAGCTGAAAGGTGATCGACCAAATCGTGCAACGCAAATGGCAGAGGTACATTGTCTTGATCTATTTATGCTTAGGAAAATGATAACCAGTATTATCTTTGTTGTAAGCTATTTCTAGGCAAGTTTGACTGTTTTGTTTTGACAAAACCAGAGACTTGTATGACAGTATTTAGAAAAAGAAATAATATCTCAAGTTTGATTCCTCTCTCAATTCAATTCTTTTTTGGTTTTATTTTCAATTCAACTCTTTGTAATAAATTAATTCATCTTTTGTAATAAATTAATCCTTTTTGCATGATTGAATGGAAAATTTATTAATTAATTAAATATGCAAGGATATTTAATAAATTAAAATGGGATAATTGATCAAAATGATATTATTGGAAATGATTTGATTAATTAAATAAATATTTAATTAATATTGAGTAGTTGATTTGCCATGTGATATTTGATGATTAAAGAATTAATAATGTGCTCAAGATTGATTTAATTGCCTTTGGTTAGGACCTTGGTGATGTTGTCGAGATTAGGGGCCCATGGTTTAGATGACCAATTTTAGGGTATTACACTAACTAGTGATTTTCTAGGTGTTTTTACATGTATTTAGGAATCTAGAGTAATTAGGAGGCAATAATTTGATCATTTTGTTCATATAGTTTAAGTAGGTAGTTAACTTACAACCTCTTAAAAAAAGAAAAGAAAAATATTGCATCTCTGTCTTCTTAAAGTAGTTGCACTTAGATTAATTTAGGAGGCTAATCAATCACTGTTTGATTTGTTTGCACAAAGTGGTAGGTGATTATGCTCTCACCTTAACTAGGTGATTAGAAAACCAGACCCATTTTTAAGATTGTGTAACCCATTAGAGGGTCTGCCTCCCAAGTAGCCCATAAGGACAAGTGAGAGGGAATGGCCCAAGTGGTAATAGACTAAAACCAAGTCTTTATGAGCCACTATAAATAAATGCATCTGTGAGGAAACTCATAGGTGATAGGTGTCGATGTTTCATACTGACGTAAGTCTCCCTTAGTGTCCATGAGGGATGTGAAAAGATGTAGAGCGTAACCTCTATAGGTTGGGAGACTTCCTTAACAGAGCAAAATGCTGCATGTATGGCCACCTGAACGGATGCCTTGACTAAAAAAATTTGTTCTTAGAAAACAAAACCCTTCTAGTTGTTGGTACAAGAGGTTGGAATTCTGATGTCGTCTCACTTCCTTACAGTTCTTAGTAGAGGTACAAAGTATTCCATGGGGAGTTTTCATGGGAATTGATGCTTGGCTGCCCCAGAGAAGTGAGTGTCATGGAGTGGAGTTAGCAGGGTCAACCATCTAAGTATCCACTTTGAGTAAGTGTAGTTGGGGAAACCCAAGTGAGATCCAACATCTATTGTCCTAGCCAGCTACTAGAATTGTGCTTGTCTTTTTTTTTTAATTTTCCAAAACATTGTGTCTAC
Organism: Cryptomeria japonica; assembly: GCF_030272615.1. Taxonomy (NCBI): domain Eukaryota; kingdom Viridiplantae; phylum Streptophyta; class Pinopsida; order Cupressales; family Cupressaceae; genus Cryptomeria; species Cryptomeria japonica. The sequence continues at coordinate 435,323,458 of NC_081414.1, forward strand.
TATGTCTACTGTATGTTTTTGTCTAAACATAGAAAAATCATCCCATTTTAGACATCAAACAAAAACAACAGAATTGAAAATTTTACTAGAAAAATGCAGAATTTCGCATTTGAGACTCAGAATAGTGCATTTGTTACATAGAGTAGCGCCTTTGGAATACAGATTAGCACTTTTGTAAAATAGAGTAGCACATTCATTAAACAACTTAGTGCTTCCATTAAACAATTTAGTGCTTTTGATAAATCTTTTAGCACTTTTGGAACACAAATTAGTGCATTCAAGGAATAGAATAACGTTTTCACTCAATACAATAGCGCATTTGCCAAATCTTTTAGCACATCTGGTTTAGTGCTTACATGACATAGTACACTTCCACTACCTTGTAGAAAATTTTCAACATAGATTTAGATACCCATTTCTAAGAAAGATTCATTTCAATTGTCACAGATTACATATCTAGTCAAACCAACAGGGTTCTTGACTACTTCACACATAAGACAATATTGACAAAATATTCAAGATCAAGATAAACATTTGTGACGTTAAGATTTGTATCATCCTTTTATTGATTTAGTTCCACTATCTAGATTTATCATCCTTCCAACATAAGAGCTATATTAAAAAATCTTGGCAAAGTGAGTTATTACCATTTAGAGATCTAACATCTCCTAACATTGGCTTGCTTTGATATCACTATTTCTTAATAGTCCAAGATTGTCAAATTTCATAAAATAAATCAAAAACTTGTACGCCAAGAATCTTGATACCAAAAACTTACATTGGTGATAACAAACAACAAACATAGATTTTCCAACATACAATATAGTTTGGAAAGAACCCCATATGGTTGAAACAAGAAGTCAAAGAGCCAGTAATGCCACAATGTCGCATCAAGATAGAAACAAGAATATCTTTGATCCTATCGATCTCTTTGGACAACAATCAAATCCGTTGTTTGATGATGATAGTGACAGTGATGTGGATGAACAAAAAGTCCTTGGTGCATCACAACATCCTAAATTTCTAAAACTCATGGAAAAGGTTATGGAGAAGGAAAAAGAGAAATATTTTCTTCACCTTGTAGGGTTTAAAACTTCCATATGATTTTGATGTATCCAAGCTTAAGGAAAATAGTGAGAAAAATAACGATACCAATACCAACACAAACGATGGAACCAATCAAGCTAAATTGCATAAAAACAAGAAAGATAAAAGTTACCTTGAAAATTCTTTGAGTAATCTTGTTCAACAAATACAAGACTTGCAAACTCAAGTGGTCAAAATAAAATCAGGGTCATATGTTAAACAATATTCACTTGAGGATATATCTCCTTATAAATTTGACAAAATCTTAGTTATGCTTCCATTTACCCCGAATTTCAAAATTACCAAATTTGATAAGTATAAGGGGAAAGGGGATCCACGTGATCATATCAAAGAGTTTTGGACAATGTGAATGGAAGTTTCTCATAATGATACCTACTTGATGTGATTATTCCCTAAAAGTTTGGGTGGACAAGCTATTGAATATTTTTATAATTTACCACCTAGCATCAAATCGTTTGATGAACTTGTTGATAAGTTCCTTACACATTTTTCATATAAAATCGAACATGAAGTTTCTACGCTAGATCTTTGTAATACAAAACAACAAAATGGTGAATCCTTCACAAATTTCTTACAAAGATAGAGGCATTTTGCGAGTAAGTGTCCCCATGATATATCGGAAGATTAAAAGATGGAAATCTTCATTCATAACCTAAATTCTAAGTTGAGCTATCAGTTGCAACTTAAATGCCCTCTTAATTTTTCAAAAATGATAGATAATGGTCTTACCATTGAAAAAGTATTAATAGAGAAAGGAGTGATTAATGTTTACAAAGATAACACGGGTTCAAGTAATAACAATGATAAATCACGATTTTGGACCAAGAACAAAAATAATTTTAATGATGGAGTGGTAGATGCACAAAATATTAATACCAAATGACCCATTTTAAACCTATCAAGGCCTCAAAATAATAAAGACAGTCAGAACAACAATAATTTCTCTAAGCCCAAAACTTCTTATCCTCGAAGGAAATTCACTCCACTAGGTGAATCTTTGGAAGCTTCTTTGAGAGAACTTATCTATAACAATCTCATCACTTTACCTGAAGCAAAATATCATGAACCAAAGGTTAAACCTACATGGTGGAATGATTAGGACTATTGTGAGTTTCATAGAAGTAAAGGGCATGAGACCAATGATTGTCAGAGATTGAAACATTCCATACAAGATTTTATTGATAAAGGAGACTATTCGTAGAAGGTCATAAATCCAATGATGAAGATGTGGCATTTACGGATCCTCTTTCGAGTTATAAGAAAGGAAATTCCTCTAAATCAAGAAATAAGAAAGTGAACTATACAAATAAGTATTATGACTATGTTATAAACCATATTTTTGAAATTGATTCTCATGTAAATATGATTACTATCAATAATAAATCTGATTGCAATGTGACAAAATGATGTGGAAAAGTCACTCTTCAAGGTGTACTGCCTAAGCCATCTTCCATGACTAATCAATACAATGTCCTTGATTAGATTAAGAAAACACCCGCTCATATATCTATCCTAGAGCTTTTACGTTTGTCAACTACCCATAAAGAAATTTTGGAGAAATCCCTACAAGAAACCAACGTATCCCGAGACCTTGATTCTGCATAGTTTCAAGCCATGATAGGACACTTAACCACACCTCGTTTATTGTCTTTCACCGAACAAGATGATCTTTCCATAAACCAACCTCATAATGCCCCTCTTCATATAGAATTCCTTGTACATAAGCACCAAATAAAATGAGTCTTAATAGATGGAGGGGCTAGTTTGAATATATGTACTTTTAAATTAGTCCTTGCATTGGGGTTTTCAGAGAATTTCGTGGATCCAAAGAAAAAGATCACAATCAAAGCTTATGATGAGGAAGAGAAAGAATCAAAAGGATCTGTTGTATTACCCATTAGAGTTGGACTAGTAGAAAAAGATGTGGTTTGCCAAGTACTTGATCTTGATCTAGTATAACATACTCCTTGGACAACCTTGGATACATGTAATGCAAGAAGTTCCTTCCACATATCATCAACGCCTGAAATTTACTTATAATGGGCAAGAGATTACAATTCAAGGAGATCCCAATTCTTTCCAATATTGCAATACTATCAAGCCAAAATGTTGTTCTGAATAATCGTCCAATTTCACCTCCTATGTCACAAAATGATCCAATTTAAGTACCTTCAACATCTAAAGCAAATGAATCTAAATCTAAAGCAGCTGAACCAAAGCTTAAGATCAAATATCAAGGTATGGGAGAATATTCTATTGAGAAAACCTTTTTTGTATCACAACTCCCACTTTCATCTAAATCTTATTGCAAGCCAGTGTTGGGTTGACAAACATCTTTTTATTTTAAAAGATAGCCAAATGACACTTTTATTAGATGGGGGACATTATTAGAGGAGAATGATGAAAAATAAATTAAGGCATGGTTATATAAAGAAGAAGAAGACAAGGCATATACATCAGAACTAGACATTCAATTACCTCTTGAACAATATGGAAAAGGATTCACTATAATGCAAAAAATGGGATACAATGGCCATAGTCCCATTGAATTAAGAAAGGAAGGAATTGTAGAACCTATACAACTTGCTTAAAAAGCCCCTAATGAAATAAAAGGATTGGGATATTTTGAATATATTGAAGAAGCTACACAAAATTTGTATGAGAAGATTCAAGAATTGCAAAAAAAATAGTGAAACTGATTCTCATGAATGGGAGGGGCTTTCAAAGGTGTCTTCCGAAGACAAGAAAATAGATGTTATTCATTCATACAATAGACCTCACAATGAGATACTTAGTTTAAATTCTAGATCATTAGATAAATAACCACAAAATTCTATGTCTGACTCTCATGAGGAGGGTTGGATATCGGATGAATCAGACGACCATGAGGTAGATATCGATTTTGAACTCGAAGATATAGTCATTAACCTCCAAAAATTTTACATTCTTAATATCATGCCTTTTGATACCAATGTGCCTAATGATCTTCCCCTTGTTCACCCTGAACTTATAGACTGGGGGCAAGAAGACCCACCTGAACTCCAAACCTTTTTGGATGACCATGCTATCATAAACTTTTTGAATCCCACAGGTCTTTTATATGCAGGAGTTAGTGATACAGATTCAACTGAGAAGCTTAATACTACAACCACATATGGAGATAATACCAAGCCTTTCTGTCATAAAAATGGAAAAAATAATAATGGATCTGATGGTGAAAACCATAATGCGACAGTATCAGATCTTGATTAAGTAAAAAGAAAAGATGTATTCGATGGTGAAAACCTCTCTAAGGCGCTAAAGGATGAGAGACTTGACATTCTTTCCCAACCAGAATATCAAGAAATATCTTCAGTCATCATAGAACCAACAATACCTATCAACATTGGAACACAGGATAATCCTAAGAATCTTCATTTAGAATATTATCACCAAAGGAGAAGGAAAATTTTATCAAGTTTTTTCAGAGAGAACCAAATTAATTTTGCTTGGTCATATGTGGATATGCCTGGTTTAGATCCTGATTTAATCATGCATCATTTATCCATAGCTCCTAGGGTTAATCTTGTAAAGAAAAAGTTGAGAAAAATGCACCCGCATATAGCTCTACTTGTCAAAGTTGAGTTGAAGAAGTTGCTAGATGTAGGATTTATCAGATCCATTGATTATGCTAAGTGGATTTCAAATATAGTACTTGTTTCAATGCTAGATAAGAGCATTAGAGTCTACATAGATTTTTGAGACTTGAACAAAGCATGTTCAAAGGATGTCCAAAGGATGATTTTCCTTTGCCTAATATAGATATCATTGTGGACTTAACTATAGGACACGCTATGTTATCTTTTATGGATGGATTTTTTGGTTATAATCAGATAAGAATTGCCTCAAAAGACCAAGACAAGACACCATTTACTTGTCCCTAGGGGTCCTACTATTGGAATGTCATGCCATTTGGATTGAAAAATGTAGGAGATACATATCAGAGAGAAATGACAACAATCTTTCATGATATGATGCACACATTTATGGAATATTATGTCGACGATATTCTAGAAAAATCATATACTAGAGAGGAGCATGTTAGCATTTTGCAAAAGAATTTTTATCGAATGGAGAATTTTAATATACACTTGAATCCTAAAAAGTGTGTTTTTGGAGTGACTTATAGTAAACTACTAGGATACATTGTCTCAGCAAATGGAATAGAAGTAGTTCCTAAGAAAGTGAAAGCTATTATGGAGATTCCACCTCCCAAGAATATCAGTCAGTTGTGTTCTTTACAAGGAAAATTGCAATCCATCTGAAGATTTATTTCATAGCTAGCTGGTAAATGTCATCCTTTCTCACATCTCTTGCACAAAAATGTACCTTTCAAGTGGGATGAAAAGTGTGAAGAATATTTTCAGATGTTGAAAGAATATTTGATGAATCCACCTGTTCTTATGCCTCCTATTGAAGGAAAACCCCTCTTACTTTATATATCATCTACTCAAGCATCTCTTAGTGCTCTTCTAGCTTAGGAAGATAATGATGGGAAGGAAAGTGAAAAATATATTATATCAATTGAACTCTTGTTGGCTATGAAATAAACTATAGTGCAAATGAGTGGGCATGTTTGGCCATAGTTTTTGCATCCCAAAAATTGCGTCATTATATGTTAACTCATACTATAAATCTAGTAGCCAAGATAGATCCTTTAAAGTATTTTTTCAGTAAGGTAGACTTGATAGGGAGATTAGCAAAATGGGTGCTCATCCTTAGTGAGTTTGACATAAAATATATGGATCAAAAATCTATCAAAGGACAAGTGATTGTAGATCAGTTAGCAGAGGCACCTTTATAAAATTTTCAACCAGAATGTTCAAAATTTCCAGATGCTTCAATTTTAACTATCATTGAAAATACATGAAAATTATATTTTGATGGATCATATACTCAGCATGGATAAGGAGCTGGGATATTATTTGTTACACCACAAGGATATGCCATACCTAAATCATACCGATTAATGTTTCCATGCATAAACAATATGGTTGAGTATGAAGCATTAGTGATTGGAATAAAGATGGCAATGGAGTGTAAGATATCAGATCTCAATGTTTATGAAGACTCTCAGTTGGTTATCAATCAAGTGAATGATGACTATCAGACAAAAGATGAAAAGATAATGCCATATAAACGTATGGTAGATGACTTTAAAAAGTATTTTGTCTTTATTCACTTTCAACAAGTGCCTTGGTTAGAAAACAAAGAAACCAATGCTATGGAAACCATTGCTTCCTTGTTAGAGATACTTGAAAAGCATGAGCGATATGAGTTTTCAGTTGAACAATTAAATACTCCTGCATATGAAGATCCATAATCCCAAGTTATATGTCATTTGGTTGGACCATATTCTCCCATATATGGTGACATATATACCTATCTAAAATCCAATACCATGCCACCTAATCTATCCAATAAATTAAAAAAATGGACCTTTATTTGCAAAGCCTCTTGTTACGCCATTATAACCGACACCCTATATCGACGAGGTCTTGACAGTACTTTTCTTAGGTGTTTGGAGCATGAGGAATATCAAACCACCTTGCAAGAAGTTCATGAAGGAATCTATGAAACTCACTCTAGTGGTCCAACTTTAGCTAAGAAACTCATTCATGCAGGATACTATTGGCTGACAATGGAGACAGATTCATATCAGTTTGTGAGAAAATACAATAAATGTCAAATACATGGTAATCTGATACATGCACCGTCACAAGAATTGTGACCTTTGGCAACTCCATTACCCTTTTGTTAGTGTGGAATTGACCTCGTGGGTAAGATCCATCCAACATCCTCTAATGGCCATAAGCTCATTATCACTGCTATGGAATACTTTACCAAATGGATCGAAGCTGCGCCACTCACTAATATCAATGGTAAATGAATTTCTTCATTTATTTTGAATTATATTATCTGTCATTATGGTATTCCCTAAACCACTATTACTGATAATGGTAGACCTTTTAAAAACCAAGATGTTGATGAGCTCTGTAGAAAATTTCATATCCAGCATTGTTTATCCAAACCTTACTACCCATAGGGAAATGACCAGGTTGAGGCCTCAAACAAAACCATTTTAAAAATGTTAAAGAAAACAGTCAATGAAGCTGGTCATGACTAGCATATACAATTAAATCCTGCTTTATGGTCTTATAGAACCAATATTCGCACACCCATTGGCGCAATGCCTTATTCTCTAGTTTATGGATCCAAAGCCCTCTTACCCATTGAGGTTGAGTTGCCATCACTGGGAGTTTCAATGAAGGAGTTGATACTAGATGATGATTACCATGTATCTTGACTGCAAGAATTAGAACTATTAGATGAGAGGAGACAAAAAGCATTTAATCATTTGAAGGCTTACCAACAGCGAATGCCAAGAAATTATAACCATAAAGTTAAGCTTCATGTTTTCCAAGTGGGTGATCTTGTGCTTAAAGATAATCCTCGTAATCAATAGGATAGAGAAAAGAAAGGAAATTTTGAACCCAATTGGTTGGGTCCCTTTGTTGTTGTAGCAACATATGGATTAGGAGCTTATCAACTCTCTACACTCGAAGGTGAACTGTTGGAGGATCCCATCAACAGTATACATCTTCATAAGTTTTATACTTAAGCATTTCGAAAACCCTAATGCAAGGGACAAAAATACAAAAAAATATTAAAAATACAAAAAATATAGAAAACTACAAAAAAAATTAAAAAAATCATCAAAAATACAAAAAAAAAAAAAATCATAAAAATAGAAAATTTTAAAAAAATTTCTATAAAAAGTGCAATAAAAGAAAGAAGTGGAAACCTGGTAATAGGTGCTGCTTGTGACAAGCTATCCTTTCCATCTATTTTGATTCTAGTAGTCATAACCATTGTATATAGCCATAATTAATGCCTTTAGCTGCAATTTATCCATCGCATATCACACCTACTTCCTATCATGGCTTGTGAGCTTGTACTTTCATATGCCTATGATCATAACCACTTCATTCATAATAAAATTTTCACCCTATCCATTTTTATTCTATTCCTAATAAGGTAGCTCATTCTTATACTAGGGGAAAATCATAGGCCTGGTTATGGAATGGGATCTTTGAGTGCCACATGTTAGAGGATAACAATTTGGACTTTGATGAACGGATAACAAGTTGCAAGACAACATGTGTTTTAAACATTATCAAGATATGAATCATTGATGACGAGTGTCTAGAAATCATGAAACCTTAATTACAATGATCAAACATAACATTGACAATCTGTAGTGTCCATGAACAAACCCCAGGGAACTCACACCAACAACCTAGAAATGGAGTAATTTTTTTTTTGTGTTTACTAATTAAGTTTCCATTTAACATTATCTAGGCAATATGATTACGAATTAATATACTTAATTCATCTTAGTTTGAATCTTAACATTGATTGTCTAATTATGTTCTTGACATATGCGGAAACATGTTTAGATATTCTCATATTGCTCCCTAAGGTATATTGATGCCACCACAAAATTACATACCAACTTTATGATTCTTAATGCATACATTAGATTCAAAATCAACATGACAATACATATATGCAATTAATGATAAATCTAACGTAATACCTCCACACAAAAGGTATAATATATAGGCTGCCCTATAATCTCCAATGCATTCTACTATCCATAAAGCTTAGAAACTACCTAGCTAAATGTGGAAGTAACCCTCTCTATACACTAGCTCCTTCTAAGAGCCCAAACCATCAATCCTATGAGTCTACATGCCATAGCCTATCTAATGCCTTGGCACTACATACTCTTACAAGTGCATGACTTTAAATGAGAGCTTCTAACATATGCACCATACTTATGAATACATCTCTATTCCTACATGATAATAATGCATCCAACTGGATGATTTATTACTCAATGTAATGCATACCTATCAACCCTCAATATACAACATACATGCTACAAGATACTTGCACCTTAACATGCTAAGGAAGAGCTCCTACCACTATCATCATAATGTTCTTATCGCTTCTCTCAAGCAAAATGTATCACTTAAACGACATACAACCTAGTGCTACTATGATGACAACTATGCTATTGATGCCCACATACATAATGCATTTTTATAACCATTCTATCTACTACTGTCATAAAATGCATGCATACTATCTTATTTATACTTCATTATGAACATTGACATTGTTTACACATTGATTGTTTTATTGCTGCCACCTAACTAAAGCATACATAACCACTTATGCTCCTTAATGATTATTGCATCATCCATGCATCGAATGTTTGTTGTCAACCATATTACTAATGAATTCATAATCAATTGTGTCTCTATACATTTTTAGACTTCTAAGATTTATTATAAATTACAACCTCATGGCTGATTTAGTTTCTATGATGCTAGCTAATGCTACTATTGTGTATGCCATATTTCATTCCTCTAACATTGATGGCTTGACAAAGCCTTTGATAATAGTCACTATATAAGTTTTAGAGTCTCAAGAACATGATTTAACCTCTAACTACATTGCTTCCACATATACATGAAAGTACATCATTCCCATACAAAGGTTCTTTACTTAAATTGAGCATAACATGAGGAGAGTAAACAAATACATCATTTATACATTAGAACATGGATCTAACTATATGTATAATTATCCATTACATGTCATGATAATGTCACATAAATGTTTAAGTTTCTACTCAAAGATATTTCCATTATAAATACATAAGATACATCTTGTTGAGTACATTACAACATATGGAAATTTTCAACACAAGTGTTTGGGTCTTTTATACACGTTTTACAAAACTGTCCTAATGATGCATAACCAAGAGTCTATACTCTTTTACATGATTACAATGCTGCCCAAAAAGTGGCATAACCATTTCCAAACTAATGATAAATATGAACCATAACATAACAAACCAGAGGATGAACTCCATTAAATTCCTAAGTCTAATGTGTATCATGAATACACTACATGCTACTATTACATAATTATATGTACATGAGGTTTACTCATCCTTTCAAATGGTTCTTGTTGGTTCCCCAAAACACACTTAGCGGGGTTTTTGCACGGCCTAGGGAAAGAAACCAAGTCGATATCTTGAATCATGCATGGAGGGGCCAACCTCCAGACCGTTTAGGATACTCAGGGACTCAAACCAGCAATATAACAAGGATTTTTTGATTATCCTTCTACACTTTGGGCTTTGCAAAACCCAGGAGGGTGTTCCCTTAATGCTTCTGCAATCTCCACACCACACTTGCAGGCAACATTAAAACAAAGCAGATGGTCTCACTCCTAAAAGGGGGCTCAGACAAAGAGGGAGAATGCTACAAAGTGGCTAGCTCTTAGTGATCCTCGACCTACTTTGGAATGTGAGACAACTTTTTGACAAACAACATCATGCATAGAAAATGAAAAGATATTATGATATTATCATAGCTATAGCAAGTTGTTGATGAGAGATGAGTAAATAAATGTCATAGAAAAATGGCTGCAAGCAATGATCAGTGTCTTATCCATTGGGTAGCTGAAATTTCAAAATGCAAAGATAAATATGCAACAAAAACCTTAATCTAATATCTAAAGATCTTGAGACAACAATGTGTTACAATGTGTCTCATCTGTTTATCCCAACCCACACTACTTATCAGAATCCCTGTATAAGTCCTGCTAGTTTGCAAATCCTATCTAAGCAGTTTAACCGACCCCTTAGGTCAGAGCGTAAGATAGAAGAAACATTTATCACAACAATGAAACAAATGAGAAAACCCTTGATCTTACTCATTCATAAACATAACAGTGTCATACATTGGAGAAAATGAATTTAGACAATATTTTCATTCATTTCATAAGCTATTTTATGTTACAACTTACATTACATATAACTCCTTCAATAACCTGCAGCAAACTAAGACACAAAACCCACTTTTTTTGCTCTGCAAGTTCCCTTTACAACCTACTCATTTCACTTAAACCTACTATACATGACCAAGGATTTGAATCCAAGACTTCTGGACCAAATTTCTCAACCCCTATCTCATGGCCCTGATTTCCCTTTTATAGAAACAAGGGAGTAACAAGCTTCAGGTCAGAGGAGACACCTACCACAAGCTTATAAGATCATTTGTTATTTGTTACAAAAGATTCCTCTTAGTCTTCCAAAAGACTATCCTTGCTAGTGCTCATGATGAAGTAGAACCAAAATTTCCCAACTGCATTTTGGTAGAAACAAAATCTTTGAGCCATGCCACTATCACCCTTGATGGATTGTGAGATTCTCCTTGATGTTTCATAGAGTACTTCCTCTTTCTTGAAGAGGGTTTAGATCCCGACAAAAAGTAAAATCGCCCGTCCAAAAAAAGAGGAGTTTAGGCCTTTATGCCTAGGATCAGAGAAAGTGGAAAGAGAAGCTTATGGGGGAACATAGAAGGAGAAGGGGTTGCAACTTGCATGTCATTGCAGAAATGACTAGCTTCCAACCCCATCCCAACCATATTCTACTCCCATTCTTTCATGAAGATTCTTCTTTAAATCTCTGCCAACGAGTTACAAAGAGGAGGTAGAGGATGTGCCATGCATGGTTGGTTCTAGAAAGAAGAAGAATCCAAACCTCCATCAGCTATTCTCCCTACTTACAAGACTCCATAAAATATAAACATACTCATTCCCATAGGAAATCCATCCGGTATCACAAATCTCAATGTAAGAATGATACTCCTAAAAGATTGTCTTTATCATTTTAAAATCTTGAGAGAAAATAATGAACTCTCTATTCTTTCTACCAATTGGAGACACCACTAAATTGTATTTATAATAAAAATAATTCTCTCTTAGTGGTGTTTATGCATGGAAAAATAATCTTTTCAATTATTTTCTACTCATCTTGCCAGCAAATGGACTTAAGAAACTATATCCATCAAATCAAGAAATCGTCAGACTTAAACCACCAATTCACTACTTTTCTGACCAAGTTCACCTTACGTGAACGATCTTATTTCTGATTTCTTGATTTCTTGATTGCAGATTCTCTAATCCAGAATCTTCTTCTCGGATACTGAGTTTTTATCTTTTAAAAGTTTCTCAGCAATAGTTTCTTGATTTTCTGTCTAACTATGAGAATCCTTGACAGTACGCATCCTATGATTTTGTTGATAGGTCCTTGATCATCTCGATTCCATCTCAAAAAATCATCCTTATCCCTTTCATCTCTCTTAAAAACTTGATTTTCTCTCTATGGCAGCAATAAAAACATGCAGAAATTGCCACCTCAAGTGTTGGCAGCTTTGCCCTACAAATACAACTCGACTTAACAAAACACCCTTTAAAATGGCATTTTGAAAATCAATCGGCATTCATTTGTCTCAATTTGTCTTTGTTTTCCATGTTAGCATACCCACTTCCTTCTACCTTTACTTTCCCATGTGAACAACACTGAGACAGTTTGAATCAATCCTTTTGAAAAACCTCTTCTATTTCCACTATTAATTTTTCCAGCATAGCAAATCGCATGATCACCATTGGTCAATACAAATATTGACCTTCCTATGTAACAAGTGGGCTCTTTAAAACTTGATGAAGCATTGCTAAATCACCTTGGAAATTCTGCTCCATCAGCTACCCTAATATCAGACTTGTTTGACCTGCCTAGGAAACGTGGCATCATCTCGCAATGCTGCGGTCCTTAACTTCCCTGTGTCTTTCATCGTGGTTTTGCGAGAGCCATCCGATCTTCTCTCTGATTATGCTTCTCTTACACAGTCCACTCAATATTCACCGTTATCTCACGAGCATATTTTTTGCTTAAGTCAAAACATCTCTGTCCTTTTGAAGCTCGTACAAATTCATGGGATCATGAAATAAAACCCGAAATATGAAAGTCAGACTTAGGGAATTGTGAACTCTTAGAAATATAAAAAAGGGGGGCCTGACCATATTGTAAAAGACATAGTTTTTTATTAAGGTTAGTAGGAAATAACACTTAGGGATGAAAGCGGTCTCCTTTTTGACGATGGTAAAGACCCGCAAGATTTAAAATGAAAAAGGTAATGTGAAAGCATAACAGGGTTGTGGTTTATAACAAAATTTCATCTGTGAACATATAAACGTAAGAACCCCAAACCCTAAGGGCAAAAACAAAGAACAACATAGAGTTAAAAAAGCTAAATTCATTGTCAAAGACACCAAATTTTTGCATAGTCATTTTTAGGACTATCAGAGGCTCTAGTTGGGGATGACCATCACTTTGGGATGGTATGAGGATGTAGAATCTCAGGTGGATCAAACCAGCTACAAAGTAGACCAAAAAGGCAACTACCGGGATAGGGTAGCCCAAAACAGAAAAGAAACCTATTTTAATATGTACAAGATCTAATCTACTGCTCATGGAAAAGAAATACTTCAAGAGAAGTAAAATTCCAAGAATTGTCCATGAACATGAAATTCAAGGACTACATCTGTCATTTCTTGGAGAAGATATGAAATGAAAACCCTCTCCCCTCTTGCTTTGAATCAGATATGGGCCTGAGCAGATGGAATAAATTTACCATGCCTTTCTTTGTCTTCCTTTCTGTCACTCCATATCTTGATCAAAAGCTTTATCCAAGAATTGAATACAATTGCTCCTTGTACAAGTTTCATGACTTGTATCTGTAATTCATCATTTGGTATTAGCTTCTTTTCTAGTTCCATTCTAACTCATCAAAGCTTCAACCCTCAACTGTATTTAGTTTTCATGTTACCAGGACAAGTATGAAAACACTTGTATATGTCCATTGGGTTGCAGAGTTAACCTCCCTAACCTGTACCCTATATTGTAGTTTGAGAAAATCAAACTTTGATTGATGGCCCAAGGCCATTAAAAATGAAGCACCAGTGTTTCTCTTTATAAAAAAATTGATTCTCATCCACATGTGTAATCATTGAGTTGAAAATATTACCATATACATGTTGACCACCTTCAAAAACATTTGCGAATTGCAAACCCATCTTGCACTTGATATCATCCAAATCCCTTCTGATTGAGGAAACACTCAATTGACAAGTAATCAAGAATCTGACTTGTATTCTCGCACATTGCTATCATCAGGGACAAATAAAAATCCTTGATCAACTTGGATAGCCCTTTCCTTATTATAAGTATCAACCCCATAGGTGTCAGAGATTCCTTCAACATTATCATCATAACCAGTCACATAAAGAAATTGATGTTCATCGCAGGAAATTAATTCAGCATTCACATTGGGGTCAATCTTCACCTTCTAGGTTTTCAACCTCCTCCTCATACAAAGGATTTGAAATCATATGAAAACCTTTCTCATAAATATTTAGGTAGAGCATAGGCTGATCTATATCTGCGTCTTCATCTAATAGTGCATTATAAACTTTGTTGAAACTACTTCCCATCTCAAATTCACACTCACCCTTATTAGGCATAAGGTAATCATAATCTAAGCTATAACAACTTTCAACATCATAATATTCATTGTTGTAACTCTCATAGGATTCAAAAAAATCTTCATGACTGCCCTGGCCCTTTTCTTTATCCTTTTCAACCACACTTGCTGGTTCATATGTGTTTTCATGATTTGAGGATTCAGGAATAATTTGGTCTGCTGCATAAGGCTTCTCTTGAAATAAGATGGGTAGTATGTCATTAGTCATAATACTTGTTTCAAGCATATCTACCCGGACCATCTCTTCACACTCATTACCATGAATACATTGACATGAAATAAGCTGAATCATATCTTCTTTATTGGAGCACACCATGGAATTATCTAGCTTAGCAGTAAAGAATGGTGCAATAATATTTGAGGTTTTTCCATTACACACAGTCAATTCCTGAGAAGATAAATATTCTTTAGAAAAACCTTGCACCTTATCATTATCACTATTAGGTGTACACCCTTCTAATTCTTCTTGATATAGGCTATTGGATCCACTCTAACCATAAGATTTAAGACAAACCCTTTGTGTGGCATCCTTACTAAAAGGAGCAATAATTCTATTAACCTTTTCTTCACTAATATGAGGAATAACCACTGTCTGAGACAAGTTCTCTTCACTCATATTTTGATATGAATCATAGGTTTTAACATGTTTTCTGTGATAAAAAAAAGTGTAAATGCTTTGGCATTGATCTTCAACTCTTGACTCACACCTTTCTTGAATATCTAGTATTTTTGGATAACAAGCTCTTGTAGTGAAATAACCCCTAGGAATTCCATATTTCAAATTGTTCTCAATATCCATTGCTATCCTATAAGCCTGGTACAAGGTTTAAGGATCTTTTATTCCTTATTAGGTAGTTAATTTCTTCGTCAAATGCTACTAGGTAAACAACCAAACATAGTGCATCATTTGGATTGTAACTTTCAGGAATATTATCCAATATTCTCGCAAATCTGAGGTAAAAAATATGGAGCAATTCATCCTCTATTCTTTTAATAGCCATGAATCATTTTATAGCCAAACTTGGATTGACCTTCTCACCAAATTGTTCTGTAAAAGATGCATTCAAATCCTCCCATGAAGAAATAGAACTTGTTGGTAAATATGAAAATCAGTCCCTAGCATTTTCTTTTAAAGATTGGACAAACAATTTCATGCAGACATCTTCCTGACTAATCTCAAAATCTCCTATTAAATCAAAAAACCTTTGCGGGTGTTGACGTGCTGATTTTGATATTCTCCTGTTAAAAACTGGCAAATGTTCCCTAACAAAAGTAGGAACAGGGTTTGAGAAACCCTCAATACCATTAAAGTTTAGTGGTTTGTATCTTTTAACATAAAACATTCTGTTATGGCTTGACAACGAGTGCATATGTTGCATGTTTACACTTAAAATTTCTTTGGGGCATATAAGCAAAACCACATCTATTTATCAGTCTTACAATATTAAAATGTATGACTCAGAAACATACTTCGCTCACCTTATTATAGGCTTTTCAAATAAAATCCAAAAGTATCTAAGAAAATTATGTTTATTTCCCTCCTTAGTGCTTATTTCACTTGATAGGGAAGCATTTCATACAACTGAATTTCAAGAAAATACATCTAACTCATGAAAATCCAAAATACTTGGAAGTAGTGTAGCAACCGGGACCCAATTTTGATGGTTCATTGTAAAACTATGTTTATGGGTTTTCAGGTCAAATCTGACCCAATACTGCTACTCCTTCTTTGTCATGTGAATATTTTCCTTAACTTGTTAGGGTACTTCACCATAAAAGCTCAAATCTGCTTCACTTCTATTGCAGGCTCCTTAGTTTTGCTTAAATTTTCTTCAAAAATTACACACTAGTGCAGAGATCTCAGAGTCGCCACCCACAATTTGTGAGATATATTTTTGTAATATAGACAAATCTTAACAAAACTTACATTGAAAAGTGAATTGCAACAGATTCCCAGGCAACATTTATGAGAATTGACTCAACTAACAAATATCTGGACTACTACATGCTCATGAGTTTTGTGAAGATTTTCTCCAGTAGATAAGGGATACCAGTGGTTCGAACAGAGTAGTCTCCGCTAGTATAATGACTCAATGTGTTTCAGCTAGAGATTCTAGACGACCATTTTCCCCAGTAGAGTCGCCATTTTTTGTTGGTTCCCCAAAACACACTTGGCAAGGTTTTTGCATTGCCCCTAGGGACAAAAACCAAGTCGAGCCCTCAAATCATGCATGGAGGGGCTAGCCTCTAGACCTTTTAGGATACTCAGGGACTCAGACCAATAATATAACAAAGATTTTATGAAATTATCCTTCTACACTATGGGCTCTACAAAACTTGGGAGGGTGTTCCCTTAATGCTTCTGCAATCTCTGCACCACACTTGCAGACATCATTAAAACAAAGCAGATAGTCTCACTCCTGAAAGGGGGCTTAAACAAAAAGGGATAATTCTACAAAGTGTCTAGCTCTCAGTGATCCTTGACCTAGTTTGGAGTGTGAGACAACTTTTTGACAAACAACATCATGCATAGAAAATGAAAAGATATTCTAATATTATCATAGCTATAGCAAGCCGTCGATGAGTGATGAGTAAAGAAATGCCATAGAAAAATGGGTGGAAGCAATGATCAGTGTCTTATCCATTAGGCAACTAAAATTGCAAAATGAAAAGATAAATATGCAACATAAACCTTAATCTAATAGCCAAAGATCTCAAGACAACACTGCCTTACAATGTGTCTCATTTATTTATCTCAACCCATAATACTTATCTGAATCCTTGTATAAGCCCTCCTAGTCTGCAAATCCTATCTAAGAAGTTTAACCGATCCCTTAGGCCAGAGCGTAATATAGAAGAAACATGCATCACAACAATGCAACAAATGAGAAAACCCTTGATCTTACTCATTCAGAAACATAACATAGTCATACATTGGAGAAAATGAATTCAGACAATATTTTCATTCATTTCATAAGCTATTTTCTGTTACAAACTACATTACATATAACTCCTTCAAGAACCTCCAACAAACTAAGACACAAAACCCACTTTATTTGCTCTGCAAATTCCTATTGCAACCTACTCATTTCACCTAAACCTACTATACATGACCAAGGATTTGAATCCAATATTTCTGAACCAAATTTGTCAACCCCTATCTCATGGCCCTGATTTCCCTTTAATAGAAATAAGGGAGCAACAAGATTTAGGCCAGAGGAGACACCTATCACAAGCTTATAAGATCCCTTGTTATTTGTTAGAAAAGATTCCTCATAGTCTACCAAAAGACTATCCTTGATGGCGCTCATGATGAAGTAGAACCAAAATTTCCCAACTGCATTTTGGTAGAAAAAAAATCTTTGAACCGTGCCACTATCACCCCTGATGGACCGTGAGATGCTCCTTGATGTTTCATAGATTACTTCCCCTTTCTTGAAGAGGGTTTAGATCCCGACCAGAAGTAAAATCACCCCTCCACAAAAAGAGGAGTTCAAGCCTTTATGCCCAAGGTCAGAGAAAGTGGAAAGAGAAGCTTGTGGGGGAATATAGAAGGAGGAGAAGGGGTTGCAACTTGCATATCAATACAGAAATGACTGGCTATCAACCCCATCCCAACCATATTCTTCTCCCATTCCTTCATGAAGCTTCTTCTTTAGATCTCTGCCAACGAGTGACAGAGAGGAGGCATAGGATATGACATGCAAGGATGTTTCTGGAAAGAAATAGATTCCAACCCTCCATCAGCTAACCTCCCCACTTCCAAGACTCCATTGACTATAAACATACTCATTCCCATAGGAAATCCATCCAGTTTCACAAAGCTTAGTGTAAATCGTGGCACGATACTGCTCAAAGATTGTCTTTATCATTTTAAAATCTTGAGAGAAAATAATGAATTCTCTGTTCTTTCTACCATTTGGAGACACCACCGAATTGTATTTATAATGAAAATAATTCTCTCTTAGTGGTGTTTATGCATAGAAAAATCATCTTTTCAATCCTTTTCCACTCATCCTGCTAGTAAATGGACTCGAGAAACTCTATCCATCAAATCAAGAAATCGTCAGACTTAAACCGCCAATTCACTTCTTTTCTGACCAAGTTCACCTTACATGAATGATATTAGTTCTGATTTCTTGATTTCTTGATTGCAGATTCTCTTCTCTAGAATCCTCTTCTTGGATATTGAGTTTTTATCTTTTGAAAGCTTCTCAACAATAGTTTCTAGATTTTCTGTCTAATTATGAGAATCATTGACAGTACACATCCTATGCATTTGTTGACATATCCTTGATCATCTCACTTCCAACTCAAAAAATCATCCTTATCCCTTTAATCTCTCTAAAAAACTTGATTTTCTCTCTATGGTGGCAATGAAAACATGTAGAAATTTCCACCTCAAGTGTTGCCATCTTTGTCCTACAAATGCAACTCGACTTAACAAAACACCCTTTAAAATGGTGTTTTGAAAATCAGTCAGCATCCACTTATCTCAATTTGTCTCTATTTTCCATGTCGAAATACCTACTTCCTTCTGTCTTTGATTTCTTGTGTGAACACCGAGACAATTTGAATCACTCCTTTTGAAAAACCTCTTTTGTTTCCATCATTGATTTTCCTAGCACGACAAATCGAATGATCATCATCAGTCAATACAAATATTGACCTTCCTACATAATAAGTGGGCCCTTTAAACTTGACGAAGCATTGCCAAATCACCTTGGAAACTCTGCTTCATCACTTACATTGCTATCAGGCTTTTTTGACCTACCTTGGACATGTGGCTTCATCTCGTAATGCTGCAGTTCTTAACTTCCTTGTATCTTTCATCGCGGTTTTGTGAGAGTCGTTCAATCTGCTCGATCTCTATGCGCCACTTACGCAGTCTACTCAATATTCACCGTTATCTCACGACCATCTTTTCTACTTAAGTCAAAACATCTTCATCCTTTTGAAACTTATATAAATTCATGGGATCGTTAGTTGCTCGATATATAATCTTGGAAATAAAACCCAAAATATCAAATTCGGACTTAGGGAATTGAGAACCCGACCAATGTGGAACCTACAAGGAACCACCCCTCGAGCTAGGAGATGCTGTTAGGTCCCAACACACACACTACATCTAGGGTGACGCTTAAACCCAAAGGGACTAACACCAAGAAAGACTTCCATACACATGGATGAAACACTAATGCAATCACAACCAAAATAACTCCCAGAGGTCGAAAAACATCAAGGCATAAATGTGAATGTAAAACACAAGGGAATCACATGTACAAGGGAGTGTCATCACATGTTGTACCAAAACAAGGCTCTAGCCTAAGGGCATGGAGAGCCATCTCAACCTATGAGAGACCAAGGAATATTGGCGTACTATCTCCACGATCTTCTCATGCTTAGCCTAAAACATCCTCCCTAGGACTGAGTCACGAGGCCCTATCAATTATTACCTTTTTTATTATCTAACTACCCATTCCCATGCATTTATTAGTTATCACTTAATTAATACACGGTAAACTTACACCCAGGAGGTTTGAACTTCATGTATCCTTACAAGGAACCTCATGATAGTCCATCTCTTGCAACCTTGGGTGTCGCAAATGAGGCCACTCTTTTACATGGACCGAAAAATCAGCATTACAAGAGGCTCTAAGTCAAATAAATAAATCTGAAATGCAACATCATACAATGCCAAATCATGCATAGACACATACTCATGAAAGCTGAACATTAATATACAAGAGAAATGAGCCTCTTGACCAATTAAGTACTTAAATCAAATTATAATAACAACTAGAACCAAATAAATATAAAACCAACAAGGTCTTCACACTTGCTGTCCTTAAAAATCAGCAACATATGTAAACTAACTCCCATGGCAAAACATCATGAGACATATCCAAATAACAATACAAATCTTACATCCAAGCAATGGCATAAAAACTAAAATTAAAATCAATTTAAAACACAACACATGCAAGACAACCTCTGATACCAAATCACAACATAACATCATACGTAAAATGACATCCCCCAAAAAGACAGAAGAAATAAACGGGGCAACGTTTCTTTAGGCTTGGCACACACTATAACTCCCAATATTCATCCAAAACCACAACTGGACTTTGCATTTCACATCTAGAGCTTATGGACAACATAATGCATAGACTCGCACAATAAAATATAATTACCAGATAGCTACAACACTTCATACACTTAACTTTCTATCACCCAGTGATAGGGACTTACATTATGACAAATCCAAAAACACAATCTAATATCTGATAAAGCACTATATGAACAACATAGTCCCAACTATACAGATTTACTTTCATACCCATCAAAATGGTTGTTTTGGTTCAACGATTTCCTATTACAACTCGGATATGATAAACAACAATATAATAAAAAATTCATCGAATGGGAAAACCCTTTTTTAATGGTTACCCATCAACTAGCGAATTTCCAAATAATACACACACTGCATACTAGGCAAGTATATCGCACAAGAAAGGGGGTTATATGCTGTAGATCATGATATATGAATCATGTTGTTGAGAACCCACCACATCATGGTGGTGCTGCTGCACCCACCACAACATGGTGGTGCGGCTGCACTCTCCATGCCGTGGGGTGGCGCTTACGACCACTACGACAAGGGAGGTACTGCAACACCCACCATGCCATGGGTGTTGCTGGGAACCACCATGACATGGGTGGTGCTGCTCCACCCTCCATGTTGTGGGGGATTTCTATGCACCCACCATGACATGGGTGGTGCAACAACACTCCACCATATCGTGGGTGGTGTTGTGCACCAAACCCACGGTGTGGGTAAAATAAAATACAACGACAAATAAAAAATAAAAGGGGGGTGAAAGGTAAGTATAAGCTGTTGGAAAAATAAGGTATGAGATGACACACAACTAGGAACCCCATCCAAAATAAGGGTACTGTAAACAAATTTCCCCCTAACTACAAAATAAATAATGTAATAACAGCAAGTGACACACACATCAATACAATTCCATAATTCATAATAACGGTTTGACAGAGAGTTGCACTACTAAATTCAAGGAAGAAAATGAAAGTCTGATATTTTACAAACATAGATTCCAAACAACAAGTATTCTCACTATTTACATCTAAATTTCATAACAATATAGTTTCCATTTCCTTATTCATTTGCAAGGCTCATTTAGGAAGTAAACTACTCATTCTACCCTGAGTTCACAAGCAATTTTAGACACAAGGAAAACACACAACAATAGAATCTGAGAGCAGTACAAAAGGGGAAAAGCAAGAAGCCAACCTCTTTCTTGTGTTATGGAAGAGAACCTTTGGTGAAGAACTTTCCCACTGCTTCCAACTACAACACAAACCACTTCCAACACAAAACTCCAATCCACAAATCGCAGAGCCAAAATCCCCCAAATTTTCAAAAATACCTGCAGAAAAATAAGTTCTGAAGAAGCCAAATGAAATTCACGACAAGCATATAAAAACCAAAGAGAAAAATGAAATACCCTAGCCTTCAAATCAGCCAATAGAAATATTTCATTTTGAAATATTTTTCCCTCTACAACTATATATAACTATATATATAGTTTTATATCAAAATAATCAAAGTATTATTAAAGTATTATAATATAACGAGTAGGGTAATTGTTTATTACTTACCCTTATTATTTCTAATTTCTCAAAATTTCACTATTATTAAAATCATCTAAATAATCAACCCATAATAATTAAATAAAGATTAAATTTCAACATTAAATAAATAAAGTAATTAAAATAAACAAATAAATAATTAAATAAAGGTTAAAATCACAAATAAATAAATAAAATCAATAAGGTGAAATAGTTAAATAATTCAATAAATCAAATCACTAAAGACATTAATTATTAAATTAAATCTCAATCAAACATTAGTTTAAATTCAATCACGAGAATAATTAAATAATAAAAAATCGTTAAATCATAATAAATTAAAATAATACCGCCACTAATTAAACCATGAATTATTATTAAATGATTACTAAATCATCATAATTAAATAAATTAAAAACTCAATCTATTCTAAATCAATAAATCGTGATTAAATAGATGAAATAATTAATCTATTACTATAGTCAATAAATCACAATTTAAATAAATTAAATAAGGTAAATAATCAAACTCACCATGCCACATACTATCAAATCATGATGATTGAATTGACATGGCAAAATTCGCCAAGGTTGACAACATGAACTCAATGACAAACCTAGACCTAGAGTATGGGTAGGGAATCAACGTCATCTCCGAACCACATATTTGCCACCAGGAAGAGACACACTCGCACTTGTAAAGCCAGGGGAGCTCATACCTGCAACCCTGCAACCATAATGAAAATACATTTTCATATACATATACACATATATAAATACATACAAGACATGCAGGTGGAGGCATATCGCAACAACACATCCCACTCGCAATGAGTGATGTGACGTTGATCCCTCATGAAGATAGTCAAACAGTATCCATATAGTGAGCATATAAATCATGAAACACCGCATCATAAGTAAATCAAACTAGGGTTAGTATATCCATTCCAAAATGCGGCATGATCCATAAAATCTATCAAAGCACATGATAATTAAAATATCATTACTAACCATCTAGAAATCATAACTAGTCATAAGCACAGTCAATAACATCAATAGTATAAGGTCATGTAATGTCCATCATCAAAATCATCGACTTAGAATGTAATAGTCATAAAAAATATCCATACATCTCATAAATCAAATCATAGCCAACATATCCATCACACAAAATAAAGGTCTGATCAAGTCAATCCAAGATGAAACAAGAGTCTGCTCAAGAGTGGACACTACATCCTCTCCCCCTTGCGTAGGGTTACTCTTGGAAGTCTAAGAACAAGTAGGGGTACATCTCTGTCATCCGCATTGCATCCTCCCAAGTAGCCGATGTGTCATCATTCGGGTCCCACTAGACCCTTACTTTCTCTATTCCCTGACCTTTGAGGGACATCTCTCTGTGCTGAAGAATGCACACAGGCTCCAAAGAAAGCTACCTGTCCATGACCTGCAAGGCATTCCAATTGAGACACATGCGATATGTCAGGATGGTATAGTCTCAAAATAGATACATGAAATACATCATGGATGTGAGACAAGCTAGGTGACAATACAAGGCGATAAGCTACAGGGCCAGTCCTTTCCAAGATCTCAAATGGTCCTACAAACTGAGGCGCCAACTTAGAGCCTCTTCCATAACGAATCAAACTCTTTTGTGGGTGAAATCACAAGAATACACTGTCACCAATTGAGAACTATCTGTCTACCCCGTGAGCATCTGCATATTTCTTCTGTCCATCCTATGTAGCTATCAAATGCTCTTTGATATGGGTAACATGCTCCTCCATATCCTATAGCATCTTTGAACCAATGTGTACCCTACCCTCTAACCTATCCCAACTCAAGGGAGTATGACACGGTCTCCCATATAAAGCTTGGTAGGGCGACATACCAATAGAGCTATGGTATCCATTATTATAAGAAAACTCCACTAAGTATAGGTAATCCTCCTATCTGGATTGCTGATCCATAACATACATCCTCAACATACCCTCCAAAACTTGATTCACTCACTCTATTTGACTATCTATCTCTAGGTGATATGTTGTACTACTAATTCAGCTAGGTCCCTAAATCATGTAGAAGTACTATCCAGAACGTAGAAGTGAACACAATATCTTTATCTGATATGATCTTACGTGGAATACCATGCAACCTGATGATGTCTCTGACAAAGATCTGTGCTACTATGGTTGCGGTATATGAAGATATAACTAGTGAAAAGTGTGCAACCTTGGTCAACCGATCAATGGTGACCATGATGGCATTATGTCGACAAGAAGATATAGTCAATCTAACTATAAAATCCATGGAAATGATGTCCCATTTCCACTCCAGGACTGCATGTGACTTAAAAATCCTGTCGGATGTCGATGCTTTGCCTTAACCCACTGACACTCAAGACAACATGACACAAAATCTGCTATGTTTCTCCTCATTCCTGCCCAAAAGTAAAGCTATCTCAAGTTTGCATGCATATTCTTGACACCAGGATGTGCTGATTAAGGTGCACGATGGGCCTCAGTCATGATCAATTTCTGAAGTCCATCGGATGGTGGAACATAAATGCATCCCAAGTGTCTAAGTATGCCATCTGCATCTACTGAATAACCTGTATATCTTCCCTCCAAGGATCTACCTGATGCTATATTTGAGCTAACCTCTTGGTACCATGTATCTGCTGGTAGTACACTAAGAATGCGACTCCTCAAATCCACCTCCAAAGTCACTGCTGATATCTCATGTCTCTTGTGGCTCAGTGCATCTGCTAGCACATTCTCCTTACCTTGGATGAACTTCATGTCAAAGTCATACTCACACAAGAACTCCTTCCAATGCCTCTACCTAGCATTCAGATTCAGTTACGTAAATATATATTGTAAACTGTGGTGATCCATGTGCATCTCGAATAGATACCCTAAAAGAAAATGCCTCCAAAGAACTAATGCATGTATTACTGCTGCTAACGCAAGATCATGAGTGGGGTAGTTCATCTCATGATCTTTGATTTTCCGTGACTCATAGGATATCACCCTACCATTTTGCTTCAATACTGCTACTAGACCCTCCAACTAAGCATCTGTACAAACTACAAAGTCACCTAACAGATCTGGAACTGCAAGAATAGTTGCACTGGTCAACTTCTCCTTAAGTGTCCTAAAGGTTGCCTCACATCGCTCTGACCAAATGAATTTTTTCCCTTACCTCCAAAGAGAAGTAATGGGGTGAGCAATCTGAGAGAAATCCTGCACATGTCTACGGTAATAACCAATTAGTCCCATAAAAATACACACCTCACCCATGTTAGTGGGTGCCGACCAATCCACTATCGCCCGAATCTTCGAGGGATTGACTGTGATACCCTCTCCAGAAATAACATGGCCCAAGTATCTGACCTCTAACTGGAAAAACTCACACTTCGCCAGATTGGCGTATAGTTGATTCTCCCTAAGACATTGGGAAACCTGTCTAACATTATCCTCATGCTCCTCCATTGACTTGGAATAAATCAAAATTTCATCCAAGAAAACCAACACAAATTTGTCTGTATATCCTAAACACACCATTCATCAGACTCATCAAGACTAATGGTGTATTCGTGAGACCGAATGGAACAACTGTAAACTCATAGTGCCGATACCTAGTGCGAAAAGCTGTATGATGTATATATACCTCATGAATCCTCAACTAATGATATCCAGACTTAAGGTCAATTTTAGAAAAGAGCTTTGCATCCTTAATCTAGTCAAATAAGTCATCTATCTAAGGCAAGGGATACCTATTCTTCACCATCACCTTATTCAGCTACTTATAGTTAATACTTAATCGAAGAGAACCATCCTTCTTCTTCACAAATAACATCGGTGCACCCCACGGGGATACAATAAGATGGATAAAGCCCCTCTTTAACAACTACTCATGCTACACTCTCAGCTCACTCAACTCCTGAGTGGTCATCCTGTATGGAGCCCTAGAGATAGGCTCAGCTCTTGGCACAAGATCAATCCTGAATTCTATATCTCGTTGTGGGGGCATACCTGGAACCTCACTAGGGAACACATATGCAAACTCCTGAAGAATAGGATGTTACTGCAATAAATCCTCTGTACTAACTTCCTCATCCATATCCCTCAACTTGACTGCAAATAGATGACAACCCTTACAAGCACATCTCTTCATCTACATGGCGAAAATCATGCGAAGAGAGATATGCCTCTGAATGGCTACAATCTCCACACTCTTCCTGCTATCATTTACACACGACACCCTCTTTCTCCTACAATCTATCTTTTCCTAGTGTAGCCCAAGCCAATCCATTCTAAGAACCATGTTATAGGAACCCAAGGGCATAATACGTAGATCCATTGATGTATGAAAATATCCCAATACTAGAGGACACCTAAGAACAAGGGAATCCACTATGGCTTTGGTTCCCGTGGCTAGCTCTACCTGCCACCTATCATCCTGCTTTGCTGCAACAAGCCCACATCTCTCTACCAAATAAGGAGAAATAAATGAATTTTAAGCTCTTGAATCAAACAAAACAAAACAAAGGATACCACCTCTCACACATGATGTCTCCACTATAGTGGCTTGGTGCATGATCTGGTGGTTATCTTCCACCGCAAATACTCAGTGAGACCTACTTGAATCTCCAACAATGGGCTCTACTAGGGCTTCCCTCTACTATCTTGATGTCTATGATACACATTAAGGATAATGAACTGCTATGTTCCTTTTTGCCCACGTGCAAAACATCGTCTCATGTCATGTACTTTGCTGCCAGATGTAGCACTTAGCTGCTGAACGCTGCCTCTACTAGAGGCTGGCTATGAACTCTGAGCTAGATTAGAAGGAGCGAGTCTCCTATTATGTTGCTGACGATTGCAACTCCTATCACCCAAAAATCTAGCACCTCTCACAAAATTTTGACCATGTGACTGTGTCCTCTTAAACTACTAGCTACTGTGAAAAGAGGTGGGGTGACTCCTAGCCATACCTATAGACTACTACTAAGAACCTCTAACAACTGTACTTGTAACTGGTACACTAGCTACCTATCCTCTTGTAGCATCTCCTTTACTCAAAGAGTGATTCTCCTCAGCAATCCTTACTTTCTCTACGATGACCTCTAAGGTCTTAGGTTCGTGCATGCGAACCTCTCTGCCAATGTAATCTCTAAGTCCCTACACAAAGTGCTAAATAAGCATCACCTCATCCTCTACTATCCCTGCATACTGTATGAGCTCAAATAACCTCTACTCATACTCATCTATGATCATCCTATTCTACATAAGAGTATGGAACTCATCAATCTTACGCGGCTTCCATTGCTTTGAAAGGAATCAGGCTCTGAAACGCTCTAAGAACAACTCCCAAGTAATTGTAGTAATCTCTAACTATAGCTTCCTCTCCTCTGTATGCCACCATGTGGAAGCAAAGATGTGTAGGTGCACAATGACACACCTAGCCTTGGTGTTACTTCTATACAGGTGCATAGAAAAAAACCGACTCAAGTTTAGTAACCAGGTCTCTCCCTCTGTACCAGTACCTGAACCATCAAAGGTTGGAGGATGAGCTCTCAATAAATCCCTCATATGATTGGCTTCTATCTCCTCTTTATCATCAACAACTCTCCTCCTAGGATAATGTGAGTGCTCTCTCTCCTGATTCTTAGACTGGTGTGACTCGACCTATCTATCCTCACCCTATCTAACCTTCTCCTGGCTTGGCCCTAAATGACCAAGAAGCTCTTGTAGTGTTGCCACTAATTGTGGTATTGCCTCACCACTGGGCTGCTCGGTGTGCGGCTCACTGTGGTGTGAATCCTCTGAAACCTTAGGGTGGGGATTCCTATGAGTCCCCATGTGACCGCTAGGACCACATCCACATCCCGGTCCATGTCCTCTACACCTAGCAGGCATCCTAATTGGACAAGACGCAAGGGAATACTATAAGACACCAAACTAGGAATTACAACAAATAAACAATAGGGATAAAGCCATTGGGCTATCCCATGCTAAACATCTAAGTAGCATAATGGGCTCATGCATAACCAAAGTACCCAGTGTAGAACCTGAAACTCATGAGTTATGCTTTGATACCAAAATGTGTGGTGCCTGCCAACAAACCCCAGGGAACTCACACTAAGAGTCTAGAAATGGATTAAATTTTTTTTTGTGTTTACTAATTAAGTTTCCATTTAACATTATCTAGGCAATATGATTACGAATTAATACACTTAATTCATTTTAGTTTGAATCTTAACATTGATTATCTAATTATGTTCTTGACATATGCGGAAACATGTTTAGATATTCTCATATAGCTCCCTAGGGTAAATTGACGCCATCACAAACTTACATAACAACTTTATGATTCTTAATCCATACATTAGATTCACAATCAACATGACAATGCATATATGCACTTAATGATCTAGCTAACATAATGCCTCCATACAAAGGTATATTATATAGGCTGCCCTATAATCTCCAATGCATTCTACTATTTGTTGGTGCCCAAAAATGGGTTTACACTAACACAAGGGAGAGACAGAGTTGTTTTCTTTTAAAATATCCATGGAAAGCCACTTCCAACTATTTATATTCTTCAGACTTGGATGAACAATAACAAGGATGTGAGATCCTTCTACACTTTAGGCTCTGCAAAACCAGAGAGGGTGATCCCCATGCTAGTTTGTGAATTTTACGCCACACTCACAAATTATACATGAAACAAAGTAGATAATATCATATAAAGACTCAACAATAAGGGAGAATGCTCAGGAATGGAAAATTCCTCAGTGATCCTCAACCAGTTTGGAGCATGAGATGATTAAAACACATGACAAAATTCATGTAAATGAAAATAATATGATATTCAACAATTTATAGAAAACCGGTGGTAATCCCGAACATTAAATCAATACCAAGGCATTCACTTAGCTATGATCAATGCGTTATTCCATTGGGTACATGAATTCATACTACATTAAACTGTATTTCCGACAAAATTTATCTAACAACATATAACCTAGGATAATATTGCCTTGTACTACATCATATTTGCAATTCCAACCCATAACTACTTATCAAAATCCTTGAAAATACCCCTATCACTCTGCAATTTTATTCAAGCATTTAATTATCCCCTTAGACCAAAGCATGAACAAAAAATGCATACACCACAATAGTACAACAAATGATTAAATCCTTGATAATATGCATTCAAAACATGACGTAACAATACACTGGAGAGCAGTGGGTTTTAATTATATATTTATTGAATAATTTGGTTGTCTCTGTAAGAATACAATTCATACATAACTCCTTCGAGAACCTGCAAAATTACAGGCACATGACTCTTTCTATTTTGCTCTATAAAATAACCTTTTACAACTTTTGTTTCACCTAGACCTTGCTATTTAGAAATAGAAAAATAGAACACTCAAGGGACCAAAAATACGAACCCCATCTCATAGCCCTGAATTCCCTTTTATAAAAAACAAGGGAGCAAACAAGCTTCAGGCTAGAGGAGACACCTATAATCTTAGAATGATTACACATAACTGCATTCTATTATACAAATATTGATCCTCTAGCTCGCTTATGCAAGATCAAAGTATACAACCGCCTTCTTTAAAACTCATGATTAAAATTACCATAATTTCTATTATATAGGTTCAAAAAGTATCTGCCACTAGAAGACAAAAACAATTATGCAAACTGTTTACAAACTTTATTCATCATTTAGATACATGCTACTCCACGCACTATAGTCTTCATCGGATGGCCAATTGAAATTCATGACTTCATCAACTTATGTCCAGTATGGAATTTATTTCATGGCTACTTGCTTTGCCTCTCTTTCAAAAGTTTCAAAATAAATCCTGTAGCAATTATTTTATCCATTCTATCCTCCAACATATCCATATTTATCCCTTCACATATCATTTCTACCTGAGTATTGATGACT
The DNA here is from genome assembly GCF_030272615.1 of Cryptomeria japonica. Taxonomy (NCBI): domain Eukaryota; kingdom Viridiplantae; phylum Streptophyta; class Pinopsida; order Cupressales; family Cupressaceae; genus Cryptomeria; species Cryptomeria japonica. The sequence continues at coordinate 435,353,699 of NC_081414.1, forward strand.
CTTTCTGCCTCTTCCTTCCAAAATTGTAAAGGCTTGATTTCCCCTTCCCTATCTTCAATATCTGGCAAAAGAGTTTGTTCCAATTCATTGAAACTCTTCATCAATTCCCTTACTTTTCTTTCTATATTTTCTGGCAAAATTTGGGCTTCCTGCATTGATTTTACCAACAAATATGTTGGTTGGAGTGCATGTGGTCTCTTGGCATGAAATTTAGAGGCCATGGACATCATTCTGAGCTCATTTCCTCTTTGCAACCATTTTGTAAACAGAGGAATTGCCACTTCTTTATCATCATTAAATTTTTGAATAGCATTGAAAAGAAAAGAGTATAAGGCATGGACACTATTTAACTTGCTATCAACTTTATCATTCAAATGAGTTAGCACTGAGCTAACTATATCCTTTTGCTGCCCAGCTGATTGATTTTTTGTTTCTTTTAGCTGATTTTCTAATTTAACAATTCTTTCTAAAAGTTGAGACTCATTTGGTTCAGTTGATCTTGTATTATCAGGCTCATCATCATCATCATAGAGGACTAATGCTATACGAGGGATATCAACACTTATATCAAGTTGAATTGCTTCTCCTCCCTAGACCATTAGTGGCAAACTGGATGTTGATAGCTCAGGTGGCCTTGTAAGTGTAGGATGGGAAACCTTTATTTGTCCCTACTCAAGGAGGTTCACTCTCATTTACAACTCCACACATATTTTCCGAGATGCATTATAATCCGTAAAAATCTTGTCAAACTTTCTTATCAGCTCAACCTTCTCTTTTTGCACTCTCATGTGCTAGTTTAGCAACATCAACATTTAACTTTATAGCGTCTACACTTGATGTGTCAGAAACTCTTTTTTATAATTAAGCTTCCCCTCAAATTGTGGTTTAAATCACTAATGTTAGGCTTCCTAGGTCCTTCCTCTAGTGCCCAAATTGCCAAGGTTGCATACTCATCTGCAAAATTTGATCCTTTTAATGCTATGCTTTCTTCTTCTTCTAAATTGGAAGGCTAGCCCTTTGATTTCCTAATTGTATCAAATGCCACTACATATGCTATGTCCCATTATGGAAAGATCAAGACTCCATCTTGACTTATAATCTTCTTGCCCTCATTAGTAGTGATTTCCTTAAGTTCTTCCCTCATCTCATTCTCTACTTCTTCTTGATTCTCTTGATTTGATCTGTCTGGCCTTTGGGCCTTCTTCTCAGTAATTCTCCTTTTGTACTCCTCAACCTTCATCTTCCATACTAACTACAGAAAGGATGGGCTCCTCATAAAAGAATTATCCTCAAGTAAATTATCACATTCCTCCTTTCTTGCATCTTTGAAGGCTTTACCCTAGATATCCAAAGGAGTGAGATCCAACTCCAAATTAGGAGGCAAAGCACGAACACTGAATTGCATTTCTGCACTTGTTGCAATGAACATATCTTCCTCCATTTGTTCTTCACCCTGCCTTACTGGCGAAGAAGATATAGTTGATGGCAAAGGACTTCTGTCCAAATCTTCAAGATCAATGATCTTGATTCCTTGAAGAGGCTTAGTTTGTATCTTAGGGAAAGGCTCTACACTCATCATATTCTTACCCTTTCTCCTTCTTAATTTTCCACTGTCATTGCTACTATCCTCTTCATCACTCATTTCTTCTCTTTCTCTTTTGTGAGAAGATTCCTGAATAGGCCTCCTTTCTACCATGCCACCCACTCTCTGAGATAAAGGAGGTTGTGAGCTTGATTGTTGTCGGCCATGAACTTATTCAAGTCTGGCTATCTTCTCCTTTAAAATCTTCTTCAACTCTTTGAAATTTTTCATAACAAAATTGATCTTGGCATAGAATGGGGAAACATCCTTTAATGGGTCATATTTTGGATCCATCTTTTGGATAACAATCCATAATTTTTTGAAGATTATCGAATTCTCTTTTCTCCATTCCTGAGTCATGAAATCAAATTCATTCCTAATTAAGTCCCTAGGAAAGTTATGCTCATGGGGAAACATACCTCATTTTATTCTTGTTCTAAAAGTATGTAAAACACTCAGGATCACTGTGTCTAGCTATACTCACTCCCAAATGATATGGAGCAAAGAATTTATCAAAGTGCTCATATCTTCCCTTCAGAATTAAAAAGTAAGGGATACTAGTGTAATCTAGGAAAATTGTTCCTTTTCCCTTTCCTTTTAAATCCTTATCTTGAATGCATCCTATTTGCCACATCACCTCAACAAAAAATATTCTTAGAGGAATGTTGAAGGGTAGTACATGTGGCTGTCTAGAGAAACCATAGATCCTAATAACAATACTTATAGAGTAAGGGATAAAATCCCTCCAATTATGTTCAATCCTGACAAGAGATAACCTCTCCTTGGGTCACAAAATTATGTAGTTCCTTAGGAATCCTTCACGGATTTACTGTCAACTTTTGCCTCAACCTAGAAGCAAAACTATTATCAAACCTTACAAAGATGGCCTCCTATCTATCCCAAGACATATTTGTGTTCCAGAGTTGTACTAGAATCTCCTGGTTATCAATTATCCTTTTGAGGTTGATGGTACCCTCAAAGTAATCTTCATTCCTAAAAAGAAACATATACATGAGTAAAGAATACTAGGAGAATTTAGCACCAACTACTTGATTCCTAGTATCCAATAACCCCTCATGAATCTTTTCCTCAAGGTAAGGGGAAAATTCGAAGACCATTGTATAATCTGGATGTTGTATTTGCATAGCCATGTATATGAAATTAGGCAACATCACTATAATTGGATTAAAACCCAATATTTGACATAGAGAAAAGAAAATAGCCTGAAAATAGGGAGCAAAAGTGCCAATTGGGAATGGCTCCTCTGAGCTAGGGCCAATATGGTATGTTGTATTCCCTACTCTATCCAAATGCATTGGAAGGAAATTCTTTCTAATGAATTCCCTCATCTTGTAATAATCTTCCTATTTCTCATTCAAATCTATCTACACCAAGCTCAGAGATGGTTCATACAAATCAAAAATCTCTTTGAACTCCTCCCTTCTGATGGTCAATAGAATTTCTCCATCATTTCCCCCAATAACCCTTGAAACAGGGTCATATCTATTTGCAACAACTTTGAGTAAGTCGACGTCCATGAAAACACTCGACACTACCAACTTACCCAAATCATATTGCCAAGGACTGGATAATGGGGAATGCAAATTCCTTTGTCCATACTGTAGCATAGGAAATTGGAAATCATCACAAGCAATTCAATATTAGTCATAGCTCAATCACAAAAGCTCAAATGCAATGATCAATCCTAACACACTCAATAAAGACATGAAAACAAGACATCAAGATTGAAAACTAAGCAAACCAAATGCAGACTTGAATGTCTCCTTCATGCGGCTCCATTGTCCTTCTTTCTTCTTCAAATAGCTTTGTTGTGGATCTCACCTACTAGTGCATACACATGAGATGAAAGCAAGTAGACAAGATAGTAGCGCAAGAATAATCGAAGCGTGATTGATTCGTCAAAGTGATTCGAAAAAGTGATTAGTCTTGATTGAAGAAATTCATCCAATTTATAGATAAATTGGAGAAAAGACAAGATTAACATGAAATTGATATTAGAGGCAATTGATTTCAAAAAATGGCACAATTGAGTTGAAGAAAGAAGGTTATGACACCTTCTATGTCATGAATTATGACATATTGCCAATGCAAAGGTTAGAGGACTAGAAGCTTATGACATCTTGCTATGCCAAAAGTATGACGCATGAGAAATTCATGCTTCCACCGAAGCACAAAAATAGGGAGAACTAGAGAAAAATTAATTAGGTGGAAATTGAATTTGACAAATTAGAAAATAGGTGGAAATTAGAAAATTATAAATGATGAAATTAGAAAATTGATGCAAATTAGGTAAATTAATTAATAATTTTCCATTCATTAATTAATTCACAAAAATAGGAGGAAATTAATTAGCCCATTAAATAAACATTTAATTGTGACAAGAAGACTTAGGATAAATAAATAAATTATTTAACCTAAAGGGGAGAATGACAATCAAGATTAAATGAATAAATCATAAAACCTTTAGAAGATGAATTAGAAATGCAAAGACGACAATTAGGTCTTGATGTAAAATTGATTTGATGTTGATTTGATCATGATTTTGAATTGATAAATGATTCATACTGATAAGTGATTTGATTGATAAATGCACCAATTGATGAGGAAAAATGACTAATTGATCCAAATTGATATGATTGAGAAGGACGACGATCAATGACAAATCAATCGCAAAATGACAATATTGACAAGTTGATAAGGATCGACCAAAATCATGACTGAAAATTGGTGTCGACAAGACCAATTTCAAAAGCGAGATGAATGAAGAATGCAGAAGAAGGACTTGATGCTCGTAAATGATAAAGACCAAGTGCGTGACATAGGAGAAATGTTAATGCGATGCAAAAACCTAAAGTAAGGCATTGCACAAATGTTAAAGTATGATTTCGCAAGCGTTGACCATTTTTAGGTGTCTACATTTTGCCCCTCTTTGAGACAATGCAATTTTAAGCGTTGTTTCAAAGAACAATAATGAAAATGCCCCAAACAATGACAATGACATATGCATGCCCCCTCGAGGAATTGGCCGGAAACATGCAGAGAAGAGCCCAATTGATCGATAATAATGATAGAACATGATAGGAACAAACAGACTGACAATCGGAGACTGGATGCACGAAGGACAAGCAATTGAAGATGCAAGAGACCACAACCAACATAAGATGGAGGGGGTGCATGTCCATCTATGCACTGACAAAGATCTATAAATGAGGCAAAGAGAGTGAAATTTGCTCATTTGCACTAGCCCAAGAAGAGGATTTGTTGCTCTAGAAAAGGACACTTGCAGAGAGATGGCGAACATTCCAAGGGTAGATCACCTCAAAGAATGTGTACACACATTCAGATGACTGGATGACGCGAGAGTAGCGGTATGTATCTCAAAAACCCATGTTTTCAATTTTATGAATTTTGATTGCTTGTGGGACATTGCGGGGCCCACAGGGAATGCAGAAACTAACTTCTGCGCTTGTGTAGGGAGAATCCTACGCTTGTGTGAGGTCTTCTGTGCTTGTGTAGGGTACACAAGCGCAGGTTACATGACACAGGTGCAGGTTCCTTGACACAGGCGCAGTTGTGCATTGGGAACTCAATTTTGGTCCAAAACGACATGCGAATGATCCAAAAAGGGGGGATAAGGGTAGGAGAGGTCAAAATAGATAGAAAACACCCTGATTTGGCCATGAAACAAGGAAATGCAGCCCAAAGAAGCAATCCCTTAAACTGACAAAATGTGCCCCAATTGTGATGCAGAGTTGACAGTATCCATTGATCACACGGGAGAACCGACCTGACTGCTTCATGTTACAACATAGACTCAGAAGCATAGACATAGATACATTAGCAGGACTTGGGATAGGAGGGACATCATCCTTGAGACATGGCAGGGATGAGGAGGACAGAGGGAGCACCCAGTGACAGAGGCACGTGCTCCTTAGGACAGACAGTGGACATTATGTAGTTTGACATTTTGTAGTCAGCCTGCGGGCCATACTTAGGACAGACAGTCCAATTTTGTACTCCGATATTAGTTGGATATATGATATGATATGCATTGATATGATGGGATGCAATGTGTTATGACTTATGTTATTTTCTATGTATGGATGACTTATGCACTATTTATGTACCATTGTGGACCATGTATGGATGTATTTTTATGTGTTTTTGATGCATTGATAATATGAAATGGATAAAATGCTTGATGTGATGCTCGGTGTGATATGCGATATAATGGAAGTGTACTAACCAATGAATGCAGGATGCAGCATATGTGTTTGGAAAAATCGGAGCACTAGATCAAACTGACTATCTGAACGGACGGAAGAAATGTTAGTAAGAAGAAATGAGACAAAGAATAGTGAGAGATGAAGAAAAACTTGCTTTCAGTAATGCACATTGTAGGTGAGAACCTTTATTTTAATGTAGCAAAATGGATGCGTAGCATCATGGCATTGAAGGCCAGAGCTGAAATGCAACCCTTTTTGCAAAAGACAGACACATCACAGACAAACAACAATCACATCAAAAAAAAGAAAAGGACCATGAACCATCCCGGTCACTCTAAATCACTCAGTGACATCATCGAGCAACATAGGAACATGATCGAAGATAAATCAATAAAAGATAAGATGCACAAATTCAAAAAAATCAAACAAACATCTTGATCTTCATTGTCAAAAGTTGAAAGTGCAGATAAGATGATCATGCTGTCTGGTTTTAGGACATGTGATACCCCGTCTAAGAAAGGACACAGTCTGGTTTCGAGTATACCACACCCTGTATAAGACCCATGATAGTAGAGACAAGGACAAATGATTTTGAGGTTGATTGATATGACAATGTTGATCAGTTTGAATGTTTGGTTTGATTGAAAAAGTTCATCTGTTAATGCGTGATTTCATTAAAGCACAGTGTGTGATTGCGAGTCGTTGGATGTATGCTCAGCAATCTGTCGATGCATAAAGGGGATATTGTTTTTGTTTTGTTTTTCGAGTTTTATAATGTTTTTGTTCATTTTTTCAGGACTTTATTTAACTTTTTAGGGATTTTCTCAAGACATTTTTCAATTTTTAGGGATTTTCTCAGGACATTTTTAAATAAAATTTTTTTTTTTGGATTTTTTCAGGACATTTTTCAATTTTTAAGCTCCAGTGATTGATCATGACAAGGGAAACGCACCTAGCGCACATTGGAAGGACATATACAGAGGTCAAGACTGAGACATATATACAAGAAACTAGAGTATGCAAGACAATGATGTTGACCAATCACAGGCCTGGAATAGAACATTGAGTCAGGACAAAGATAGGCATGATAAATCGGCCGAGGGAAAGCATAGCTAGAAGTCATGATAGATGACGGAGCGATGATCTCATTACTCATGGTGCCTAATTGCTAGGTTTTCACCAAGGTGCTTGCCCAAAGCACTTGTTTGCCAGGTTTTCACTAGTGGACGAATTATTTTTCTTTATTTTTTTCTCTTGTCTTTTTTTTTTTTTTTCTTTTTTTGTATTTTCTTGGTTTTTTGATTTTTTTGTATTTTTTCAGGATCATATTTGAAGAAATGCTGATAGAAAATTATGCCCAGTACTTGCGAAGATGCATGCTATTGATAGGATCAGACAAAGGTTCACCTTCTGGAGTAGCAAGCTGATATGCCCCCGAGCCGTAGGCTGCAGTCACTATGAAAGGCCCAACCCAATTAGGTTCAAACTTTCCTTTGATGATGTTAGTAGACTGTGCATTCTTAGGGTTTGCCTTTAAAACCAGATCTCCCACTTCGAAGTGTCACCCTTTGACTTTCTTATTATAAGAGCGACGGAGACAGTTTTGATATGCTTGTAAATGTGTCAGGGTTGTCTGACGTTTCTCATCTAACATCTCAAGCTGATGCAACCGAGAGACTTTGTGTGTCTCATCATCAATCAGATGTTGCAAGGAAACATGCAAGGAAGGAATTTCCACTTCCAAGGGTAAAATGGCTTTCGCACCATACACCAAGGAATAAGGTGTTGTGCCAGTAGGTGTGCAGATAGAAGTACGATAGGCCCATAGTGCTTGATTCAACTGTACATGCCAATCTTGACCAGCGTCATTGACAACCTTTTTCAAGATCTTTGATAATGGTTTTATTTGATGCTTCGGCTTGACCATTCCCCTGTGGATAGTATGGACTGGAGAAACGGTGTTGGATATGAAACTTTTCACAAAGTTCCTTGACATCTTTATTCTTGAAGGGACGACCATTATCTATGACTATGGCAAGGGGAACCCCATATCGGCATATGATATAATTCAGCAAGAATTTTGAAATTTGGACACCAGTGATATAAGTCATGGGGATAGCTTTGATCCATTTTGTAAAATACTCTGTAGCTGTAATGATGAACTTGTGTCCATTTGCAGATGTCGGGTGAATCTTGCCAATAAGATCCAACCCCCATTGAGAAAAAGGCCACAAAGAGATGACAAAATGAAGCTCTTGGGCTGGTGCATGATTGGAGTTTCCATGGATCTGGCATTTGTAGCACTTCTTAACAAAATCATGAACATCCTTTTCTAGAGTGGGCCAATAATACCCAGCATGACTCAACTTTTTGGCTAAACTCAGACCATTGAAATGGCCCCTGCATATACCATTGTGAACCTCATGTAAAGCCGTTTGTGCTTCGTCAGAATCCAAACACCTGAGGAGGGTATGGTCAAAGAAACGACGGTAAAGGGTGTTGGCGATGATGACATATTTGGCTGTCTATCGGATGAAGGCTCGGCGTTGGTTAGCAGAAAGGTTAGGTGGTAAGGTTTGGGATTTCAAATATTGATATACATCATTGTACCACAGGGAGTTGGGACCAACAAGAACGCACATCACATCTGCTGTCGGAATGTCAAAAGAAGGAACCAGCAACTGTTCGACCAAAAATTCACATTTGTCCATATTGTTTGGCATATTTAACATGGAGGCGATCGTAGCCATTGCATCTGCTGACTTGTTTTGCATTCTTGGAACTTGATTGAAATGGATAGCCGTGAATTTTGTCTTGAAGAAATCTACCATATGCTTATAGGGAATAAGCTTTTCATCTTTTGTTTCGTAGTCATCATTCACTTGTCGAATGACTAATTGAGAATCTCCATAGACTTGCAAATGTGTGATATTCCAGTGGACCGCGACTCGGAGTCCTGTAACCAATGCTTCATACTCTGCAATGTTATTGGTACAATGGAAAGTTATTCTGTAGGACTTGGGAATAGCATCACCTTGAGGGGTGACAAACAAGATGCCTGCTCCGGACCCAAACTTGGTATGGGACCCATCAAAGTATAACTTCAATTCATTAGAAGATGTAAGAGCAAAGACTGATTCATCTGGAAAATTAGTCAACATGGGATGATCATCATAAATAGGAGCCTCTACAAGTTGATCAGCTATGAATTGTCCTTTTATTGCCTTTCGCTCCATGTACTCAATACCAAATTTGCTAAGGATCATAACCCACTTTGCCAGGCGACCCGTCAAAGCTGCTCTGCTAAGCAAGTATTTCAAGGGATCAATTTTTGCAACCAACAATGTTTGGTGATTTAACATATAATGTCGTAGCTTCTGTGTTGCAAATACCACTACTAAGCATGCCCTTTAAATAGTTGAATAATTTAGCTCATAACCGACCAGTGTCTGACTGATATAGTAAATAGCTCGCTCTTTGCTATTCTCATCTTGTTGGGCCAAGAGAACTCCTAATGTTGTTTTAGTTGTAGAAATATATAATATAAAAGGCTTTCCTTCTATAGGAGGCATTAGAATAGGCGGTGACAGCAAATAGTCTTTGAGAGCTTGAAAGGCTGATTGACATTGCTCAGTCCATTTAAAAGCGACACCTTTATGCAATAGATGCTGGAATGGATGACATTTATCAGCCAACTGAGCGATGAAGTGGTGGATTGACTGTAGCTTTCCTTGTAGACTTCTTAATTGCCAGAGATTGGAAGGTGGAGGCATATCCATTATTGCTTTAACCTTGGTAGGGTCGACCTCAATGCCTCTGTGAGAAACAATGTACCCTAGTAATTTGCCAGCTGTGACACCAAAGACACACTTCTTTGGATTGAGTCTGAGCTTGTAGGTCTCCATTCGGTCAAAGATTGGGCCCAAGATGGCTAGATGACTATCTCTTGTGACAGATTTGCATAATAAGTCATCAACATAGTCCTCCATCAAAGTATGCATGAAATCATGGAAAATTGTCGTCATTGCTCTTTGATATGTTGCACTTGCATTTTTAAGACCGAAGGGCATCACATTCCAACAATAGGTACCCCAAGCACATGTGAATGCCGTTTTATGTTGATCTTCAGGAGCAATATGAATTTGGTTATAGCCAGAGAAACCATCCATCAATGAGAGCATCTCATATCCAGCAGTTATGTCAACTATCATGTCGATTTTTGGCAATGGAAAATCATCTTTAGGGAATGCTTTATTGAGATCCCTAAAATCTATACAGATTCTAATGCCCCCAGTTACCTTGCTAACTGGTACTAAATTTGAAATCCAGTCTGCATAATCAATGGGTCTAATGAAGCCCACATCGAATAATTTTTTTAATTCCACCTTGACCAAAAGAGCCACCTGGGGATGCATCTTTCTAAGTTTCTGTTTGACAGGCTTGGCATCTGCTTTCAATGGCAAGTGATGAAGGACTAATTCTGGATCGAGGCTAGGCATGTCTGCATAGGACCATGCAAAGCTGATCTTCTTCTCAAGAAAGAAATTGACAAAATCTATCTTTTCCTATTTTGATAAAGAAGCAGCAAAATAAATGACCTTAGGGTTGTCAGGTGTACCCAAATTGATTTCCTCGGTCATTTCCACAAGCAATGTTGATTTGTCCTGACTTGATAGGGGTATGTCCACTCTTCCACCTTTGGGTGCCTCAGAGAGGTTTTCACCCGCAAGTACGTCTTTTATTTTTACTTTTGTATGATCAGAGAGTGCCTTACGGTTTTCACTCAAAGATCTATTCTTTTGATTTTTTACTGTTTCTTTTCTTTTTTCATTTTGATGACTAGAAGATGGAGTTGACTCCCCAAAATATGCTGTGGAATCCAAATCAATAGCAAATCCTGCCTTATGATCACCTTGCAGTATGCTTTCCCTTAATCCAAGGAATTCTGCAATTGCTTCGTCATTTTGAAAATAGTCCAATGTGAGTAGTTCTTGTTGGTCATGTTGGATAAGTTGGGGATAGATGAGGGGCATGTCATCATCGGTTTTCAGGAGAGGGAGGGCTGATATGGTAAAGATGTAAACATCTATAGTGTCACTATCTGAATTGCTTGTATTTGATTCAGAGCTTGGATCCCAGAATGATTCTATCCAAGCATGAGGACATGTTTTAGGAAGAGGAGTTATTTCATGTTTGTCTTCCATAGGCAAATTATCAGGGTCAAGGAAAATATTGTCGAGGGCATAGGAGCTAGAAGAAAAGGAACTCCACTCCCATTCATTGGAATCAGTTTCGGGTCGGGTATCCTCAGGTGTTATTTCATCGTCAGAGTCACGCCCTTTTCCACGTGTGGTCACTTTGGAAGATGAGGGTCCAATTCGTAATGGTACAAAACCTAACCCTAAAGTTGGAGGTCGCATCTTGGGTATAACAGGTTCGAGCCTTCCATTGTTGTTCAGGCCTAAGCCACTGCAGCCATCATATCCTTTCTTTTGCAACATAGTAAATCCTTTTCCGTATTGTTCCACTGGCAATCTGACAGGTGGGGTCTCAGTTGGATCCTTATAAAGCCAATCTATGACATCATCATCTAAAGTTTCTTTGTCAAGTTCACCCCATCTTGTAAATGTGGTGGGAGGCTAATATTGAATAACCACCTTAGGTTCCTTTTGCAACAAATGCGGTTTGCCATATGATTTTGGAGATATTGGTAAATTCCTGATGAGGAATATTTGATCCATTGAATATTCCCCACATCCTTGGTCTTGTATCTTCAATTTTCCTTTGACAACATCTAACAATTCATTAGGATCCACATAACTATGTGATTTGGCCTCTCTATTGACTGGGACTTGCTGCTGAGGGGTATCCTTTAGAGTAGCACAAAATTGAAATGGATTAGGATCTCCTGGAATTGTTATCTCAGTTCCATTGTAAGGATATTTTAAACATTGATGATAAGTGGATGGAACTGCTTTCATTGCATGGATCCATGGACGACCAAGAATCATATTGTAAGGGAGATCAAGGTCCAAGACCTGCAAGAAAGTGTTTTCTGTCACTGGACCGACTCTGATAGGCAATGTAATTATCCCTTTGGATGGGCGCTCAACATCATCATATGCTTTGATTGTTATTCTTTTGGAAGCATCAATGTCATTTTCTGTATAACTGAGGCCAATGACCACTCTCAAGGTACAAATATTAAGACCCGCTCCGCCATCTATCAAGACTCATCGGATTTTGCAATTATGGACAAAGACTTCTAGGTGCAAAGGGTCATTATGAGGGAGCTTATTAGGCGAGATATCATTATCAGAAAATGTGACATTTTGGGAAACAGCTAGATGTCCAATCCGGGCTTGAAACTGGTCAACATCAATATCTGTTGGGATAGTGGACTTAATTAAAGCTTTATCCAGGACTGCACGATGCATGGGAGACATTTTCAACAACTCAAGGATTGATATTTGTGTAGGTGTCTTTCCTAGATGATCCAAGAGATTATACTGACTTGCAGGATTTGGTTTGGAAGGAGTTGCAGGAGCTCCTTTCAGGACTATTTTAGATCGATGAGTGGTGACCGCGCAAGAGGGATCTTGTCCCTTTATTCTTAAGGTGGAAACATACTCATTTGACACACGAAAACAATTGATGACATTGTTATAACTAGTATTTGCATAATTTGTTGTTTGGGTAGAGTTTGAAGAAGACGCTTTACCCTTGTCATGATCAAGCAAAGGAGTTTTGAAAATAGTATGATCAGTGTTAGAGGTCGCATGGGGCAGATCTACCTCAATTACTCCTTGCTCTAACAAATCTTGAATCATATGTTTCAATTGAAAACATGACACGGTTTTATGTCCTTTGGACCGATGATACTCACAGTAAGCATTATCATTCCACCAATGCGGTTTTACCACTGGTTCTGCCTTGATATCTGGTAGCTTAATAAATTTTGCTTGTATTAATTGCTTCATTACTGACTCAATAGGCTCTCCCAATGGTGTAAATTGTTGAGGAGGCCCATCCCTTGATCGAAAAGGTTTGCACTACTGGTTTTGTTGTTGGCCTTGTTGTTGATTATATTGTTGAGTATGCTGTTGTTGAGTAACATTGCTCATTGGCGCTTGATTTTTTTCCATAGTTGACATATTAGGAACACTCAATTTTTTGATCATGAATGGGGGTTGATTTTTATTCACCACTCTTGCATCAACAACTCCATCATTAGTGACATTCTTGTTCTTATACCAAAATCTATTTCTGTCCCCTGAATTGTTCGTGTTGTCACTGTCTTTGTTAAGCTTAATGATTCCTTTAGCTACAAGAGAAGTTTCCATATTCATCCCTTTCTTAATGAGTTTCTCAATAGTACTGGGACTTTTTAATTTCAGTTCATACATCATTTCTGGGACCAAATTTTGGATAAACAGATTCACTTGTTGTTCTTCAGGTATATCTAGGGAAGAACGACTATACAAGCTTCGCCATCGTTGTAAGAAAGTCACTAATGGCTCGCCTTGCTTTTTCTTGGTGCTGTATAAATCTGACATGGTCACGTCACTGTCGATGTTGAATGCAAAATGAGATATAAAATTTTGAGCCAATTCAGACCAAGTCTTTATATTTCCTGGCAGATGCGAATACCAATCCATGGCTTGTCCCGTGAGACTTCGTGCAAACAATCGCATTAAATATGTCTCCTCATAACTCACTTCAGTACATGCCGCAAAAAATGCTCGAATGTGATCTTTTGGATTGCCATTCCCTTTATATTTTTCAAAATTAGGTGCCTCAAAATGTTTAGGGAATGGAGGCATGTGTAAGCTCTTATCAAATGGATTAGGACACAAATCCTGATTTGTATACAATTTCTTTGTTCCTTTAGTTTCCAATGTGTCAACTTGTCGTTGCAATTTCTCAAGTTGTTGCACAATTGTATTAGATTTTGGAGGTCCATCATTAATCGCAGTGGGTACTCTTTGTCGATACATCATATTTCTGATCAGTTGTTGATACTCTGAAATGACCGTTTTTGGTGTCTCCGGTATATAATGTTCTTGGTACATCTCTTGTTGTTGTGGTTGTGCCATGCCTTGATACCGACTTTGTTGCTGTACTTCTTGGAGCCTAGGTTGATATTGCAATTGAGTAGGTTGTTGATATTGCACAGGTGCCAATTGCAGTTGTGAAGTATGATAGCTTATTTGCCTTGGCATATATTGAGGCACATGTTGGTGTTGAGGCTGACAGATCAAAATTTGTTGACTTTGTGCCAATTGTTGTCGCGGTGTATATCCCATCATTTGCAAAAAACTTTGTTTAGGTGGTTTTTGTTGTTTCTCCTTAAGATGGGGTATAGCACTTGCATTAACTTGCTGTGTTGTTTTCCCAATCCGTTGTGATGGTTGCAAGTTTGCATTAACTTTTAATGGTGCAGAGGGTGCTACAACGTGTTGTCGAATGCGGTATTGTTGTTGTTGTACATTGCTTGTTTGCACATTCGATTGTACCTTTTGTGGATTACTCAATTGTTGCAACAATTGTTGTTGATGCAAACCACTATCTGTAGCTCTTTGTGTCGCCATTGTCGAAGGATCTGTCACAATAGTGTTTGGCAAATATATTGAACTTAACGGGATATATGAACTTTGTTGCATCGTGGAATTGTTTTGGACATTGGTGATATCAGGCATCCCAATCGTGAAGCTTTCTTGCATTTTAGATTTTGATCCAATTTTATGCATAGAAGAAACTACTTCTTGTTGAGGGATAGTTGTCAATATTTGCGTGGTCTTTATTTGATCTTGTGTTACAGGTGTTGTGTTGAATAATGGATTATTTATTGTCTCAAATGGTGACTTTTGAGGAATAGTCACTGTCAATGCCTTTGAAGCACGTTTACTCATCAAGGTAGGTTGAGTTGCTTGTTGTGCATTTTCTTCATTTGGATGTGGCGAGAAACTTAATAGCTCACCGCCTTGTTGTTTTTGGACATTGATTTGCTCACTTGAAGAGGTCACATTACTCATCATGTTAAGATACTTTTGTGGAAACATCTTAAAGACCTTGTTCAAGAACTTATCCATCTTTTTTGTCAACTTTGGATTTTGAAGGAACATGTCAACATCATCAGAAGCATCGAAATCTGATGAAGAATCTGGTTGGACATTTGGATTCATTTCTTGGTGAATGCCTTGATCTGAACCAAATCCTTGTGAGAGGGTTTGTTCTTCATACAATGTTTGTATTTCATGTTGCAAGTTTGGTTGATTCCAATCGAAAGGTGCATTTCCTCTTGGAGTTGGTGGAACACTCCCATGTCCTAGTTTCATAGGTACAAACACTGGTTCATATAATGGAGGTGGTCCAAGTTGAACCATTCCATATGGTGGTAGTGATGTGTTTGATGAACCTTCAATTTGTACTGTTTGACTGGTTTGAAATTGTGAATTTGACATGTTGTCAATGGGTTGATACATTGGTTCACCCATCTTTTTAGATTTTGATCTTGTCTCAACAGGCATGTCACTTATGCGAATGCAATATTTTTGGAATTTTTTCAAGGATAATATATGATATGCCACTAAATGCAAACTAAATAAATGAAAATACAATCTATGGCAAGAGTGCAATCTATGTTTTTGGTTATTTTTGAAGATTTTGACAAACTTTTGAATGCAAATCTAAAAGAGACCCTTAGGAAATTGAAATGATGTCTAGACCTCAAAGGACAAAAGGACCAAGTGACAAAGGACAAAATGACAATGTCTCCCCTATATGCTTGGATACTAAGCTAGGTTTGATGAAATGACATTGATGACAAAAGAACAAAAGGTTGATAAGGTCTAGACTTCTTAACAATGACTTAGGGTTTATCAAAGATTTGGATTACTCAAGTATGACAAAACCTAGCTTCGACACTATATGAAAAGGGACAATTACTATTCAAATGATCTTAATATGATATGATAATGAAGATACCTAGGGTATGCAAATGCAAATGTATGACAATGTCAACCTAGGTTTGAATTATGAAATGCAAGAGGACACATGCAAATGGATGCAAAGGAGTATGACCTAGGTGAAACTTAACCTTGGTAATTGACAATGACTTTGGGAAATGCAAACCTAATATGAACCTAAATCTAAGTGACATGAATATTGAGACAAGATTTTGAAGAATGTGTGACAACCATGTTTGAAGGTATTTTGAATTTTGTTGGATGAAATGTTCCTGTGTTTAACCTTTTTTCGAATCAATTTGTCTTGTTTTTTGAAATGAGATGCAATTCAACTTTTGACAAACAAAGAAGAAAAGATATTTCAACTTAGACTCAAGACAATCATGCTCATTCATACATTTCTTATGGTAGGCAAGGACATTAGGTACTTGAGAGGTAGACTCATTATGAGATTCAAGGAGAATACATAGATGCTTGACCCCACGGGCTCCCCTCCATGGCACTCACTTCTCAGGGAAGCCAAGCATCAGTCCCCATGGAAATCTCCCCATGGCGAACTTAGCATCTCTTCCAAGTATCCGAACTTGTCCTTCTCAAGCAACTAGAAAGGTTTTTGGCCTCTAAAAACAAGGTTTTTAGTAAGGATTTCTGTTAAGTGTTACTCCTTAATGTCACGCAAGCATGATTGAGACATTAAGCCCACCAAGATACCAAAAAAATGTAGTCACGCAAGCATGATTTAGACCATGAGGTCCTACTTAGATGTTGATATGAGAAAGAGTTCAAGGGTTATCACTTCCCAAGTAACTGCAATTCCCACATAACCCTTCCTTCAAAGCTTTCGCCCATCAGGTATTTGTTTATAGTGAGTTAGAATGCTAAGGTATTCTAGCCGTACTCACTTTGGGTCATTCCCTTCTCACAATTATCACTTGCTCGCAAAAGCAAATGGTCGGGAAGGCAGGCCCTCTAAAGGTGACACACAATCAAAACAATGAGCATGGTATCAAAGATCTGGATTTCTGATCACCCTAAGAAGGATGAGAGCATACTCTCCTACTCCAATGTCACACTCAACAATCAAAGCAAAAACATGTTCATTCCAACCTATTTAGAAATCATACTAGGTGCCTATAACATTAATGGCAAACACCAAGTTTAGTTGTTTCTCCAAGGCAACCTGCAAAACCCAAGTTAGAAGTTTGAGGTGTTTATTCTTTGACTATCGATTCTGCATAAGACATGTTAGTAGTTTCATTTGTTGTCTTTGGCATGCATATGCCAAGATGCTGCACAGATAATTAGTACCAAAAAACAAAAAACAGAAAACAAAATGCAAAAACAAAACAAATTTTTAAGTAAAACACTGCCTTTTTACCTCTGTTCTGGACTTTGCACAGGCGCAGAACTCATGACACAGGCGTAGAATGTATGACACAGGCACAGGTTGTCCTTAACACAAGCACAAAATTCTTAACACAGGCACAGGTTGTCTCACACAGGCGCAGAAGTCCCCAGAAAACCCTGCATTACCCTGTTTTTGGGTTTTCTGGCCTGCAAATCAACTCAAAAGCACTCAAAAACACAGTTAAAGGGTTAGATGGTTAGTGTTCACGTCGGGTTCACCAATTAATGTAGCATAGGAAATCAGAAATCATCACAAGAAATTCAATATTAGTTATAGCTCAATCACAAAAGCTCAAATGCAATGATCAATCCTAACACACTCAATAAAGACATGAAAACAAGACATCAAGATTGAAAACTAAGCAAACCAAATGCAAACTTGAATGTCTCCTTCATGCGGCTCCATTGTCCTTCTTTCTTCTTCAAATAGCTTTGTTGTGGATCTCACCTACTAGTGCATACACATGAGATGAAAGCAAGTAAGCAAGATAGTAGCGCAAGAATACTCGAAGCGTGATTGATTCGTCAAAGTGATTCAAAAAAGTGATTAGTCTTGATTGAAGAAATTCATCCAATTTATAGATAAATTGGGGAAAAGACAAGATTAACATGAAATTGATATTAGAGGCAATTGATTTCAAAAAATGGCACAATTGAGTTGAAGAAAGAAGGTTATGACACCTTCTATGTCATGAATTATGACATATTGCCAATGCAAAGGTTAGAGGACTAGAAGCTTTTGACATCTTGCTATGCCAAAAGTATGACGCATGAGAAATTCATGCTTCCACCGAAGCACAAAAATAGGGAGAACTAGAGAAAAATTAATTAGGTGGAAATTGAATTTGACAAATTAGAAAATAGGTGGAAATTAGAAAATTAGAAATGATGAAATTAGAAAATTGATGCAAATTCGGTAAATTAATTAATAATTTTCCATTCATTAATTAATTCACAAAAATAGGAGGAAATTAATTAGCCCATTAAATAAACATTTAATTGTGACAAGAAGACTTAGGATAAATAAATAAATTATTTAACCTAAAGGGGAGAATGACAATCAAGATTAAATGAATAAATCATAAAACCTTTAGAAGATGAATTAGAAATGCAAAGACGACAATTAGGTCTTGACGTAAAATTGATTTGATGTCAATTTGATCATGATTTTGAATTGATAAATGATTCATATTGATAAGTGATTTGATTGATAAATGTGCCAATTGACGAGGAACAATGACTAATTGATCCAAATTGATATGATTGAGAAGGACGACAATCGATGACAAATCGATCGCAAAATGACAATATTAACAAGTTGATAAGGATCGACCAAAATCATGACTGAAAATTGGTGTCGACAAGACCAATTTCGAAAGTGAGACGAATGAAGAATGCAGAAGAAGGACTCGATGCTCGCAAATGATAAAGACCAAGTGCGTGACATAGGAGAAATGTTAATGTGACGCAAAAACCTAAAATAAGGCAATGCGCAAATGTTAAAGTATGATTTCGCAAGCGTTGACCATTTTTAGGTGTCTACACATACCATAATTTGAACATTTTTAACCCAGTCATCGATATATTAGCATCTGCCAAGCAAAATGCTTTATCAGTAAACCCCTCCCCTAGGGTTTTCCACTCACAAATCTCTGCCCCTACTGTTTATCATTTGTCGAGGGCTTCAATTGATCCAAGAAATCATCATATAGATTTATTTTCATATAATGTTTTTGTCCTAAATGTTTCCGTGAGGGAGCCATCTTTTGCAACTAGGGTTTTATACTATAACTCCAAATTTAGGAAGAAAATACTAGGGCTAGTACGAGATTTTAAATTACAAGAGTAATTTAAAAAATTTCACTACTCTTTGTTTAGCATATAACCCTAGAACAAATTGAATTCTCTTCTTACAAATTCACGCATAATTTATAACATCAATTTGTTTCAAGAACAAATGAAGGGCTTAGATAAAATTACTACTTTGATTTTCACCAAAGAGATGACAATTCTGTGTTGGAGAGAGTCATTTCAACCTTCTTCAGCAACGGGAAAACCTTCTAGATTGCTATGAAATATTTTGCAAATGAAGAACAACCTTTTAATAGTCTTTAATTACTACCTAGAAAAGAACACAAATGTCTCATCTGCCAATACTACACGTGCAAGCGAAACAATGACTCCTAACTTGCATTTAAAAAGTTTAAAACTTGGTCGTCGATCATCTTCCAAGTTTGAAAATCCAATGATCGTTTCTTGTCGAATCAACACTTGAATTTCTATCTGTATCAATGGACCCACAAAATCATGACTAATCAGCACAACATCATCCTTCAACCAGACTCCGTCAGTGGCTCCATTGTAGGTCTTCCTAGTCAGTGTGGGACATGTGGCATCATCTCGCGATGCCGCAATTTGTAACTTCCTTGCAACTCCCACCACAGGGATACAGGGGCCGTCAGATCTATTCAAAATTTACTGCTTAGCACAATGCCTGTTAACTCCTCTATAATTAAAAATCGGGAACCTTTTACCCCAAGACATAAGATTGTCGTTCATTTTGAACACGTGCAAATTGATAAGACTATTAATTAACCAACCTTTACTACCTGAGAACCAGTAACACAAAACTTTGACCAGATATACTGCCAACCTTGTCAGTTTCTGCTGAAGACATGTGGCATCATCTCGCGATACTGCGGTCTTTATAATCCTTGCACCTTTGACCACAGGGAAGCGCAAACCGTTGGATTCATTCTGTATTTAAAAACCTGCTGAAATACTTAGGATTTTCAAACTTAGGAAAATATAAGTGTGCGCACAAATATTTAAAGGGAGACTGGTCATAGGGAAAATTTTTGCAACTTACAAAATTGGTTTCATAGACCGGTCTAACATGACTTAATGTTTAGGGAAAAAAATGACCCCACCAACAAAGTGGAACCCTCGGCCTTAAGTGACAAAAAGGTAACGATAGAATATAATAAAGGGCCGAAGATTTTCCTTTATACCAAGACTTAATCTGTAAGTTCTGATACTAAATGTAAAGTACAGATGCCAATAGCTAACAAGATGAGATGAGGGGGGTGAATCATACAAACTTAATCTTCCATAAAATCAACAGATTCAACCTCGGTAACTTATACTTCAGCAATATAACCAAAAACTGCTAAAAATGTTAACTCATAAACACATAATCATCATAACACTCATAACACCAGATTTAACATGGAAACAAAAATAGGGAAAAACCACTGTGGGATTTTGGACCCACTAAGAAATATAGTCTTCTAGAGTATGCTCGGTTAAAAGCAAATCCTGTTAAAGTTACAAACACATTGCTAGATGTGACCTGGTTAAGGGATTTCCCTTAGAGCTATTAGGATCTTCACTTTGTTAGAAGTGACCTTGTCAAAGGATTTCAAACACTCATTTAGAATGTTACCTTGCTAGAGGGTTTACAAATAAGACTGTTAAGTCCACTCGGTTAAGAGATTTTCTATCACTTACAAAATAATAGTAATAAAATATATCTGCAACTTCACATCTAAAATGCTAAAGAAAATTCTTATTTGCTCAAAACAATCTAGTCATAGGACTTATCTTGTCCCTCTGCTGGGCTCACTACTCTGTTATTCAAACAGGTCTTCAAGCTTCTGTGCTCGGTAATCACTATGTAGCATCCCTGTGCTTACACTTGCCCGCATACATTATCTATCAACAATTTCTTATTTATAAACAATTGCTAACCGTTTAATCTCCTTGATCACATTTCCCATGATCAATCTTAGCCATCAGATCTTCAATCTTGACCAGGTTCAATGTATCCTTTCGATCTGAAAATGTTTTACCTTGCCTAGGGACTTGCATTCCTTTCTTGGAACTTGCACAAGGTTATTGCGGTTCAATCTGCGCTATAGATCTTCCTGCCGATTTTCCTTTGCCATAGATCCTTAACAAACTTCATGCATGGCATGCCAATCATTTATACATCTCTAGCTAATCATTGTCCTTCATTAAATAATGCTTTTATCCATCCAATGTCCACTATCATATCTCATTTGCAAATCGGTAAATACTAAACTTTACTCGGTAGACATTTCGCCTTCATTAACCGATATCGATAACCTTAGGGTTTACCGACTAGGTTCCTTAGGGGTTACCAACTAGGTTCTTTGCTCGGTGACATGGTATAGTATTAACCTTACAATCAACATCATATGTAGGATATCAAAACAATCTAAACATCATGATCTCATCATTGTCTAACTCGATAATAGTTGCCCATTGAATAACTTATTTCTCCCCTTATTCATCACATTCTTTCTGTGTCTTTTACCAACATCTTAATTCTCTTCAAATCAATCTTCTCAAGATATGGCAACATCATACTGAATCAGAAAATCAATTTCTTGACATCAATGACAAAATAATGTTATAAAGATAGTTATCATCCTTCTTCAGTTATATCAATAATCTCCAACAACCTTCTCAATATCCTTATTGAATATCAACAATATTTCTTATTGTAATGCCAACAGTCTCCCCCTTTGGCATTGATGGCAAAACCAACAATTAAATGGTAATACCAACAAGATATTCAAATTGATTCGGATTTAGATTGTTGTTAGACTTCTCCTATTATCCTTGAGCCCGTGTCTTGCATTTAGTCTTCTTCGTTTTGCAATCTTCTCCCCCTGTCATTAGTATTCTATTATTCATGAATTTAGAATTTTACCATTTAGTCTTCTCCCCCTTTGACAACAATGCCAAAATGTAAAAGAACTAAATCATGATTGCTTCTTCTGTGAAGTGATTTTCCTTGCTATGTATCATCTTAGTCTCAGTCAGAGCAACTTATCTCTATTCACTATTTCCTGCACAACTCTAGAAAACCTTATAAAGTGCGTAAATCAGCATCAATCCACACATAATATTCTATATATTCATCGAATTGATGCTTTCACTGAACTCTGTCAGTGAGTAGAAGATAGGGGTAGGACCCCTAACTTGCTTCTGAGATACTCAAAAGTGTCCCTTGGCAATGGCTTTGTGAAGATGTCTGCTAATTGCTCCTTTGAACCGATATATTCCAGCATAACATTCTTCTCTTGAACTTCTTCTCTAAGATAATGATACTTTATAGAGATATGCTTTGTCTTAGAGTGCATTACCAGATTCTTTGAAATGTTCATGGCACTAGTATTATCACAGAATATAGTTACTAGCTCGGTAACTTTCTCATTTATACCTTCCAATAGTTTTTTGATCCATGCTATATTGGTACAATTCAATGCTGCAGCAACATATTCAGCTTCTGCTGTTGACTGTGAAATACATCCTTGTTTCTTGCAAAGTCAACTTACTAGTCTTTCTCCCAAAAAGAAAGCTCCACCACTTGTGCTTTTCCTGTCATCAATGTTGCCTGCCCAATCAGCATCAGTATAAACTTTTAAATCAAAATTATTCCTCTTTTCATATACTAAGCCATAATCTTCAGTGCCTCTTAGGTATCTGAAAATTCTCTTGATTGTTGTCATATGTGTTTCCTTGGGATCTGCAGAAAATCTTGCTACAATACCTACTGCATGTGCTATATCCGGTCTACTATGCACAACATATTGCAACTTTCCAATCATAGATCGGTAAAGTGTCTCATCAACAGATGCAGATTCATCATTCTTTGATAGTTTACAGTTAGTAGTCATAGGAGTACTTACTGGTTTAGAATCCTCAATTCCAATTTTTTTCAAGATTTCCTTTATGTAATTAGATTGAGTAATGAAAATCTCATCTTTCATTTGTAGTATCTGTAAACCTATAAAATACTTTATCTCACCGATTAGTGACATCTCAAATTCTTTGCACATTTCATTTCCAAAGTTTTTGCATAAGGAGTCATTTCCACAAAATATAATATCATCAACAAATATGGCTGAGATCAGTATTCCATTGTTCTCATCATTCTTCATGTACATATTGCTATTTTCACTTGTCCTTATAAAACCAATCTTGATTAAGTAAGAGTGCAATCTTTCATACCATGCTCTAGGTGCTTGTTTTAGACCATATAAACCTTTGTTTAGTTTGCATACCTGATCTTTACTCTTGTCTTCAACAAATCCTTTAGGTTGTTCTATATAAACTTCTTCTTCTAGTATACCATTCAAAAATGCAGATTTAACATCCATTTGATATACCTTGAAATTTTTGAAAGCAGCATATGCCAACAATGTTCTTACTCCCTCAAGTCTAGCCATAGGTGCAAAAATCTCACCATAATCTATTCCTTCTTCTTGAGCATAACCTTTGCAAACTAGTCTTGCTTTGTTGCGAATGACCTCACCTTTTTCATTTAGCTTGTTTCTGAAAATCCACTTAGTACCAATTACATTTTTGTCCTTCGGTCTTGGGATCAGTGTCCATGTATCATTCTTCTTGATTTGATCAATCTCTTCTGTCATAGCATTTACCCAATCTTCACTGTTGAATGCCTCTTTCACTATTCTTGGTTCAAATTCAGATATCAGACATGTGTTATGTCTTAGTTTGTTCCTTGTCATCACCGGATCATCCTTATCTCCTATAATCTGACTTGATGCATGATGTCTTCTGACATATTTGGCTAATATAAGCTCGGTAGGTTCTGTATGATCTTCTTCATCACTCGGTAACTGGACATTATCTTCATTTTCTTCAGCAGCTTTCTCGGTAGAACTTCTCGGTTGAACATAAACAAATTCTTTATAATCTTTTGGTTCTTTGGAATTTCCTTCATCATTTCTTTCTGCAAATTCATCAATTTTCATATTTTCACTTTCTACTATTTTGTTAGATGATTTGATCAGACATTTAAATGCTTTACTTCTAGAATAATAACCAAGAAATGTTCCTTCTTCACTTTTCTGATCAAACTTTCCATTTCTGTCATCTTTGTGAACATAGCATCTACTTCCAAAGATTTTAAAGTA
This sequence comes from Cryptomeria japonica, assembly GCF_030272615.1. NCBI lineage: Eukaryota > Viridiplantae > Streptophyta > Pinopsida > Cupressales > Cupressaceae > Cryptomeria > Cryptomeria japonica. Next base: position 435,377,874 of record NC_081414.1, read on the forward strand.
ACTTACATTAGGTTTCTTGTCATACCAGATCTCATATGGTGTCTTATAGTTCCTTTCTTCAGTTGAACTCGGTTCGGGGTGTAAACTGCAGTGCTGATTGCTTCTGTCCAAAATGTTTGAGCTACCCTCTTTTCTATCATCAGGGTTCTTGCACAATCCACAATTGATCTATTTCTTCTCTTAGCTATCCCATTTTGCTGAGGTGTTCTCAGTGCAGATACTTGCCTCTTTATACCATGATCATTGTAGAATAAGTTAAATTCATCAGAAGTGAATTCTCCTCCTCTATTAGATCTAAGACATTTCAGTTGTCTTCTTGTTTCATTTTCAAATATTGCCTTGTACCATTTAAACATTTGAAAAGATTTTTATTTTTCTTTTAAAAACATAACTGACATCATCCTTGAGTAATCATCCATAAATAATATGAAATATTTATCACCATAATAACTTTGAACTTTCATAGGACCACAAAGATCAGTATGTACTAGATCTAAAATTCCTTTAGAAGTGTAGGACTTACTTGTAAAGCTTGATCTTGTCATCTTACCCATTTGGCATCCTCGGCACATAGCATTCTCAGGTTTTTGAAGACTTGGTAGACCTCTTACTCAGTGCTGCTTACTTATTTTGATCAGATTATCAAAATTTACATGACAAAACCTTTTATGCCATAACCAGGTATCATCTATCTTAGCATAAAGACACTTGTTTTGAGTTGAGTCAAGATGAAATGTATTACCTTTTGTTTGTGTCTTGATAGCAGCTAACTTTCCATGCTTGTCATGAACTTTGACAATTCCTTTGTGAAATTCTATTCAGTATCCTGTATTGTTTAGCTATGCTACACTCAACAAATTATATTTCAATCCTTCAACCCAGTATATATCATCACATTTAGCATTGTCAAGAAGTGTTATAGATCCTTTACCTTTCACCGTACATGGTGCATCATTACCAAATCTTACATAGCCTCCATCATAGTCTTCTAATTTAACAAACTTGTGTTTATCACCTGCCATGTGATGTGAGTATCCACTGTCTATGATCCAAGAATCATTATTATTTATGTGAGATATTAGGGCTTTTTCTTCATACCTTTCTTCATCAGATCCATCTTTAATAACCACATAAACATCTTCCTCTGTATCAATTTCATTAGATTTGTCATCGTTGGATTCCTCATCAGCTACTAGACATGTCTTTCTATCTCTCCTTCTGAAGTCTCGGTGTGCTCTGTATTGGTTGTCTTTCTGCCTATTATCTCGATATTATGTCTTTTCACTAGATTCTTTGTTAGGGAAGTTAGAAGCCATATGTCCTATTTTATCACAATTGAAACATTTTAAAGGTAGCTTCCCTTTATACTTACCTTTGCCTCTCAGTAACCTTTTGGCTAATAATGCTTCAAACTCTTCTTGCTTCTTGATTTCTTCATACAGTTTGTGCACTTCTTCCTTGTTCTTAAGAAATCTTTCACTTGCTCCACTATGATTCCCTTCCGAGTACTTACTCATTCTATCATTGTAATCATCAGATTCACCAATATGAAAAGAACTGAATGCAGATTCTACTTTATTTACTGAAGACCCACTATTATCAAAATTACTTAACTCAAATGCATGTAGCTTACCAATACTAGCATCCAAAGAAATTGGTATGTTAGGTATAGACCTCAATTCATTGATTGTAGAGACTCGAATAACATAAGCTGGTGGAAGGGTTCTCAACAACTTATTTGTTATATCCTTTTCTTCAATAGTTCCACTTGCTCCTTTAATTTGATTGACAATCTCCTTTAGTCTTGTACTATATTGGGTTATGTTCTCACCTTCATTCATTCTCATGGATTCAAGTTTTCCTCTTAGACTATCTACTTTTTCTCTTTGAACATGTTCATCACCTCCATACACAGATATGAGCTTAGTCCACATTGCTTTTGCATCATTACAACCTTCTAGATCATTAAACTCTGAGTCGGTCCATGCTGATGTTATTTCAATCATAGCTTTAATATGTTCTTGCTTTGCCTTTATCTCTTCCAAGGTCATAGGATTGGTGCTCAGTGCAATGTAATCATTCTCCAGATAATATGTTGCATATTCTCCATTTCTTGATAAATGCAGCTTCATCCTTTTCTGCCATGTGGAGAAACTTGACTTGTTCAGCTTCGATACATCCCTTTTATATATCTTCGGATCTTTGCCTCAAGTACCTTTAAAATTTTCTTCCGGAGTCCAAAGCTCTGATACCAATTGTAAGTTCTGATACTAAATGTAAAGTACAGATGCCAATAGCTAACAAGATGAGAGGGGGGGGTGAATCATACAAACTTAATCTTCCATAAAATCAACAGATTCAACCTCAGTAACTTACACTTCAGCAATATAACCAAAAATTGCTAAACATTTTAACTCATTAACACATAATCATCATAACACTCATAACACTAGATTTAATGTGGAAACCCAAATACGGAAAAACCACTGTGGGATTTTGGACCCACTAAGAAATATACTCTTCTAGAGTATACTCGGTTAAAAGCAAATCCTGTTAAAGATTACAAACACATTGCTAGATGTGACCCAGTTAAGGGATTTCCCTCATATCTATTAGGATCTTTGCTTTGTTAGAAGTGACCTTGTCAAAGGATTTCAAACACTCATTTAGAATGTTACCTTGCTAGAGGGTTTACAAATAAGACTGTTAAGTCCACTCGGTTAAGAGATTTTCTGTCACTTACAAAATAACAGTAATAAAATATATCTGCAACTTCACATCTAAAATGCTAAAGCAGATTCTTATTTTCTCAAAACAATCTAGTCATAGGACTTATCTTGTCCCTCTGCTGGGCTCTCTACTCTGTTATTCAAATAGGTCTTCAAGCTTCTGTGCTCAGTAATCACTATGTAGCATCCCTGTGCTTACACTTGCCCGCATACATTATTTATCAACAATTTCTTATTTATAAACAATTGCTAACCATTTAATCTCCTTGATCACATTTCCCATGATCAATCTTAGCCATCAGATCTTCAATCTTGACCAGGTTCAATGTATCCTTTCGATCTGAAAATGTTTTACCTTGCCTAGGGACTTGCATTCCTTTCTTGGAACTTGCACAAGGTTATTGCTGTTCAATCTGCGCTATAGATCTTCCTGCCGATTTTCCTTTGCCATAGATCCTTAACAAACTTCATGCATGGCATACCAATCATTTATACATCTCTAGCTAATCATTGTCCTTCATTAAATAATGCTTTTATCCATCCAATGTGCACTATCATAACTCATTTGCAAATCGGTAAATACTAAAATTTACTCGGTAGACATTTCACCTTCATTAACCAATATCGATAACCTTAGGGTTTACCAACTAGGTTCCTTAGGGGTTACCAACTAGGTTCTTTGCTCGGTGACATGGTATAGTATTAACCTTACAATCAACATCATATGTAGGATATCAAAACAATCTAAACATCATGATCTCATCAATGTCTAACTCGGTAATAGTTGCCCATTGAATAACTTATTTCTCCCCTTATTCATCACATTCTTTCTGTGTCTTTTACCAGCATCTTAATTCTCTTCAAACCAATCTTCTCAAGATATGGCAACATCATACTGAATCAGAAAATCAATTTCTTGACATCAATGACAAAATAATGTTATAAAGATAGTTTTCATCCTTCTTCAGTTATATCAATAATCTCCAACAACCTTCTCAATATCCTTATTGAATATCAACAATCTTTCTTACTGTAATGCCAACATAATCAAGAAAGTACACAACCCCTAGAGCCCTAAACCCTGAAAAATTGACAGAGGGCAAAATAAAATCAGAATGACCAAATTTTGCATGACATAATTTTAGGTCCTATCACTATCCATAAAGCTTAGCAACTAACTAGCTAAGTGTGGAAGTAACCCTCTCTATACACTAGCTCCCTCTAAGAGCCCAAACCATCAATCCTACAAGTCTACATGCCATAGGCTATCTAATGCCTTGGCACTGCATACTCTTACAAGTGCATGACTTTAAATGAGATATTCTAACATGTGCAACATACTTATGAATACATCTCTATGCGTACATGATAATAATGCATCCAATTGGATGATTTATCACTCAATGCAATGCATAACTATTAACCCTCAATCTACAACATACATGCTACAAGATACTTCCACCTTAATATGCTAAGGAAGAGCTCCTACCACTATCATCATAATGTTCTTATCACTACTATCAAGCAAAATGCACCACTTAAACGACATACAACCTAGTGCTACTATGATGACAACTATGCTACTGCTTCCCACATACATAATGCATTGCTTATAACCATTCTATCTACTGCTATCATAAAATGCATGCATACTAACTTATTTATACTTCATTATGAACATTGATATTGTTTACACATTGATTGTTTTATTTATGCTACCTAACTAAAGCATACATAACCACTTATTCTCCTTAATAATTATTGCATCATCCATGCATCGAATGTTTGTTTGCAGCCATGTTACTAATGAACTCATAATCAATTGTGTCTCTATACATTTTCAGACTTCTAAGATTTATTATATATTATAGCCTCATGACTGATTTAGTTTCTATGATGCTAGCTAATGCTACTATTGTGGATGCCGCTCTTACATTGATGGCTTGGCAAGGTATTTGATAATAGTCACTATATAAGTTTTAGAGTCTCAAGAACACAATTTAACGTCTAACTACATTCCATTCACATATACATGAAAGTACATAATTCCCATATAAAGGTTCTTTACGTAAATTGAGCATAACATGAGGGGAGTAAACAAATACATCCTTTCTATATTACAACATGGATCTAACTATATGTATAATTATCCATTACATGTCATGATAATGACACATAAATGTTTAACTTGCTGCACAAATCTATTTCCATTATAAACACAAAAGATATAACTTGTTGAGTACGCTACATCATATGACAATTTACAAACAAGTGTTTGGTTGTTTTATACATGTTTTACAAAGATCTCCTAATGATGCATAACCAAGAGTTTATACTCTTTTACATGATTACAATGCTGCCCAAAAAGTGGCATAACCATTTCCAAAATAATAATAAATATGAACCATTATATAACAAACCAAAGGATGAACTCCATTAAATGCCTAAGTCTGATGTGTATCGTGAATAGACTACATGCTACTATTACATAATCATATGTACATGAGGTTTACTCATCCTTTCAAATGGTTCCTACACTATTACATATCATCATAACTCATATGTTGAGAAGTTTTAATACTTAAATATTATCCATAGAATCCATAGCCATCACATAGAAATATCCAAGTCCACACACGAGAAGCATAGCAACAAGAAGGGAAAAACCCCAATGGAAAAAATCTCCAACCACCCGACCAATGTGGAACCTACAAGGAACCACCCCCGGAGCTAGGAGATGTTGCTAGGTCCCAACACACACACTACATATAGGTTGATTCTTAAAACCAAAGGGAATAACACCAAGAAATACTTCCATACACATGGACCAAATACCAATGCAATCACAACCAAGATAATCCCAGAGGCCAAAAAACATCAAGGCATAAATGTGAATGTAAAACAAAAGGGAAACACATGTACAAGGGAGTGTCATCACATGTCGTAACAAAATAAGGATCTCACCTAAGAACATGCAGAGCCATCTCAACCTATGAGATACCAAGGGATATTGGCTTACCATCTCCATGGTCTTCTCATGCTCAGCTTAAAGCATCCTCCCTAGGACTGAATCATGATGCACTATCAATTATTATCTTTTTAACTATCTCACTACTCATTCCCATGCATTTATTAGTTACCACTTAATTAAAACAAGGTAAACTCCCTTACGCCTAAGAGGTCTGGACTTCATGCATCCTTACAGGAACCTCATGATAGTCCATCTCTCATGACCCTAGGTGTCACAAAGGAGCCCACACCCTTACATGGACCCAAAATCAACATTACAAGAGGCTCTAAGTCAAATAAATAAATCTGAAATGCAACATCATACAATGCCGAATCATGCATAGACACATACTCATGAAAGTTGAACATCAATATACAAGAGAAATGAGCCTCGTGACCAATGAAGTATGTAAATCAAATCATAATAACAACTGCAACCAAATAAATATAAACTCAACAAGGTCTTCACACTTGTTGTCCTTAAAAATCAGCAGCATAAATAAACTAACTCCCATGGAAAAACATCATGAGACATATCCAAATAACAATACAAATCTTACATCCAAGCAATGACGTCAAAACTCAAATTAAAATCAATCTAAAACACAAGACACACAAAACAACCTCTGATACCAAAACACAACATAACATCATACGTAAAATGACATTCCCAAAAGAAGACAGAAAAAATAAATGGGGCAGCGTTGCTTTACGCTTGGCCCGCGCTATGACTCGCGGGCTTCATCCAAAACCACAACTGGACTTTGCATTTCACATCTAGAGCTTATGGACAACAAAATTCATAGACTCGCACAACAAAACATAACTATCAAATAGCTACAACACTCCATACACATAACTTTCTATCACCTAATGACAAGGACTTACATTATGACAAATCTAAAAAACACAATCTAATATCTAATAAAGCATTATATGATTAACATAGTCCCAATTGTACATATTTACTTTCATACCCATTGAAATGGATGTTTTGGTTCAACAATTCCCTATTCAAATTGGGATATGATAAACAACAATATAATAACAAACTCGTCGAATGGGCAAACCCACTTTTCATGGTTACCCATCGACTGAAGAATACCAAATAATACACACATTGCATACTGGGCAAGTATATCACCCATCAAAAGGGGTTATATGTTGCAAATCATGACATATGAATCATGGTGCTGAGCACCCACAACATCATGGTGGTTTTTCTACACCCACCATGACATGGAGGTGCAATTGCACTCACCATGCCGTGGGGTGGTGCTTACACCCTTCATGATATGGGAAGTGATGCAACACCCACCATGTCATGGATGGTGCTAGGAACCACCAAGACATGGGTGGTGCTGTTGCACCCTCCATGCCATCGGGGAGTGCTATGCACCCACCATGACATGGGTGGTGCAACAACAGTCCACCACGACATGGGTGGTGCAACAACAGTCCACCACGACATGGGTGGTGCAACAACACTCTACTATGTCATGGGTAAAACAGAAAACAATGACAAATACAAAATAAAAGGGGGGTGAAAGGGTAAGTATAAGCTGCTAGAAAAATAAATAAGGTATGAGATGACACACAACTAGGAACCCTATCTGAAATAAGGGTACTGTTAACAAATTTCCCCCTAACTACAAAAGAAATAATGTAATAACAACATGCAACACACACAAAAATATAATTCCATAATTCACAATAAGGGTTTGACAGAGAGTTGCAATACCAGATTCAAGGAAGAAAATGAAAGTCTGATATTTTACAAACATAGATTCCAAACAACAAGTATTCTCACTATTTACATCTAAATTTCATAACAATATAGTTTCCATTTCCTTATTCATTTACAAGGCTCATTTAGGAAGTAAACAACAATAGAATCTAAGAGTAGTACAAAAGGGGAAAAGCAAGAGGCCAACCTCTTTCCTGTGTTATGGAAGAGAATCTCTGGTGAAGAACTTTCCCACTGCTTCCAGCTACAACACAAACCACTTCCAACACAAAACTCCAATCCACAAATTGCAGAGCCAAAATCCCCCAAATTTTCCAAAATACCCACAGAAAAATAAGTGCAGAAGAAGCCAAATAAAATTCACGTCAAGCATATAAAAACCAAAGAGAAAAATGAAAAACCCTAGCCTTCAAATCAGCCAATAGAAATATTTCATTTTGAAATATTTTTCCCTCTACAACTATGCAATATAATAAACATTTATATTATATCAAAATAATCAAAGCATTATTAAAACATTATAATATAACGAGTAGGGTAATTGTTTATTACTTACCCTTAATATTTCTATTATTTCTAATTTCTAAAAATATCAATATTATTAAAATCATCCAAATAATCAATCCATAATAATTAAATAAAGACTAAATTTCAACATTAAATAAATAAAGTAATTAAAATAAATAAATAAATAATTAAATAAAGTTTAAAATCACAAATAAATAAATAAAATCAATAAGGTGAAATAGTTAAATAACTCAATAAATCAAATCACTAAAGACATTAATTATTAAATAAAATCTCAAGTAAACATTAATTTAAATTCAATCGCGAGAATAATTAAATAATTAAAAATCGTTAAATCATAATAAATTAAAATAATACTACCACTAATTAAACCATAAATTATTATTAAATGATTATTAAATCACAAATATTGAATAAATTAAACAATCCATTCTAAATCGATAAATCATGATTAAACAGAATAAATAATCAATCTATTACTATAGTAAATAAGTCACAATTTAAATAAATTAAATAAGCTAAATAATCAAACTCACCATGCCACATACTCACAAATCATGACGACTGACTCGACATGGCGAAATTCACCAAGACTGATGATAGGAACTCAACGACAAACCTAGACCTAGAGTGTGGGTAGGGAACCAACGACATCTTCGAACCACATATTTGCCATCAGAAAGAGACATGCTCGCACCTGTAAAGCCAGGGGAGCTGGCACCCGGTTCCCTAGGAGGAATGAATGTCTTAGTACCTGCAACCTTGCAACCACAACGAAAATACATGTGCTAATACATATATATATATATATATATATATATATATATATATATATATATATATATATATATATATATATATATACAAGACATGCAGGTGGAGGGATATCACAACAACACATCCCATTCGCAATGAGTAATGTGATGTTGATCCTTCACAAAGACAGTCAAACAATATCCATACAGTGAGCATATAAATCATGAAACATCACATCATGAGTAAATCAAACTTGGGTTAGTTTATCCATTCCAAAATGAGACATGATCCATAAAATATATCAAAGCACATGATAACCAAAATACCATTACTAAATATCTAGAAATCATAACTAGTCATAAGAATGGTCAATAACATCAATAGTATAAGGTCATGTAATGTCTATCATCAAAATCATCATCTAAGAATGTAATAGTCATAAACAATATCCATGCATGTCATAAATCAAATCATATCCAGCATATCCATTGCACAAAATAAAGGTCCAATCAAGTCAATCCAAGTTGAAACAAGAGTTTGCTCAAGAGTGGGCACTACACAATCTACAAATCATAATAAACTATTGATTGAGATGGTTATATCTATTTTGACATGAAAATATGCTTTTGGCATGGTTGATTCAATGTTTCTATCTTGATTTTTGTTGATCGTGTTACTTATGCTACTCTAGGATATCTGAGACTAGAGGGGCTATGATGGGGCATGATTATTTTTCTTTGTTTTTAATTTGTGAATTATTCTTTAGTAATGTGTGTACTCATCTTAAGGCATGATTGGAAAATATCATTGAGGATGTTATGAGTTATGCATGAAAGAGGATAATCTTTGTCTGTTTTTGCAAGTAATACTCAGGTCATCTTGGTTTCATTATACCTAGATGATTTTATTAAATTCCTAAATCAAAATCTATGTAAGAAATACTCAGGTCATCCTTGTGTAATTATACCTAGGTGCTTGTATTATCTTACAACATTTTAAAAGCTCAAAGTGAAATAAAGTACTGTTACAATGTATCAGAAAGATGACAAATTCATTTTAGGTAAGTTTTGCATTTTGCATTATTCATATAGGTGTTGCATTTCATTTCATCATTCATAAAGATCAATGTTTGTTAAGAGTCATGATTGAGTATACTTGGATTAAAAAAAAAATTTCATTCATTTTAGTGGATTTAGATTCATTTTAGAATTCATTACATTTATCATTTAGAGTCTTTTAGGTTCATTCATTTAATACATCATTATAAGCATTCCATAAATACATCATCATAAAATCATATTACATCACATATGTATGTATCTGCATTTCATAATACACCATCATCATGTAGTAAATCAAATCACATATGCATCATTACCATTATAAGAATTTCACCAATAAAATATGAAAATAAACATATAAGAATGATACATCCATCATAAGTGTGCATGATAGGCAACATTTTTAAATCACTGCATATAACATCATGATAGATACACATCATAGTTTTTCATATAGAAATCATCATAATATCATCAACATCATAAACATAGATCATAAGAAGTAAAAACATGTAGGTCATCACAGATCATCATCATAATAAGCATGTAAGTCAAACAAAAACCACATATAGAGTCCATAAAAGTCAGTTTGCATATCATGAATCATAAAATGTCCAAGTATACAATGATATTTAAATCTAAAAGTGTACAAGTCCCAAATGAAATAACAAAGTATAAAATCAAGTCTCAATACATCAAGTGGCACTACCACCAAGGGTTTTGGGTCTCTAAGCTCTTGTGCCTCCTCCACTGGATGGTCCTACCCCTAGATCTGAATCTCTATGAGGTGGCCCCATGACACCACCACTCTCTATCTGAGACCATCTAGATGGTTATTGAGAAGTTGATACATAACTACCTTCTCTTTGACTAGGAGGAACCACGCTATCATATAAACCATGCCAATGAGATATCTCATTCCCAATGCAAACCATCTCTCTAATAGTATCCCCATGCACCCCCTTTGTCCCAACCCACTCCACAATGTCTAACATGCTCTGAGCATGCCTATATCTCTCAATGGCACCATCTCTCTTGAGCGTCAAGGCTTGCATCTGAATCTATAGATGATAAATTTGTGCCTATAGCAGACCAATCTGAGCTCTCAGAGTATCCCTTTCATCCTATGGTTGTTGTGCCTCTTCTTGCTATACATGTGGTTTTATTATAGGCTGTTGTTCCTATCCTCCTATAACAACCCTCCTCCTAATCAAATACACATCATACTTTGAATCATAACCTCCATATCCACCAATACCTCTGACATCCTATACAATAGAGAGTGGTGCCCCTTGGTCTGCAACTCCAACTCTTCCTCAGCCTACATCATCACCTCTCCCTCAACCCTCCACAATACCTATATCTCTAGCTCTGTCTCGGCCCCAATATCACCTACATCTCGACCGCCAACTCTCCCACCTTTGCCATGAGACATAGGAATTCCTCTAAGTCCAACTCCAAAAGGTCCACCCCGTACTCAAGCTCTGCCTCCTCTCGAACCTCCTCTCCTACCTCCTCTCCATCTCCACCCTAACAATCCCAACATCACCTCCTCCTCAATTGTCTCTCCCCATCATCATCACCATCAAAATCACCTAAACTAGGCGGTGGTTCTGCATGATCAGTTAGTCTAGGAAAATGATGCTCTATGAAATACTAAGCATACTCCTTTGCCATACCAGCATCCAATATGTGTGGTCGTAGATCATATGTAGTATGAGGCATAAAAATAAACTCTACATAGGCAACATCAAAAGACAACAATGGTCCCCACTCTGATCTATCCTTGTATGTCCGAGCATACAAGGCAACTCCCTGTGGCATACCCTGACTCCTCCCAAATTGCCTATAAATATAGGTTATCAACTGCTACTCAATGATATAAGGGTTCCTACTGATGAGGTATCGACTGCGATAAATCATGGGAAGTACTCTTGCATCATCAAACCATGGCTCACAAGTGGCATATGGTTGCCACACAATGGTATCCATAGTATCCAACATATATCTCCATTACTCAAGCTTACCCAGCTTGGGTTGTGTAATGACACCTTGATACAAGTAAATGTATGGTTGTCCATCTCCTTGGACCTAATCATGAATAGGCCATGTGATAGCTATGTGCTCCAAGCACCATATCTATAATAACATAACTCTTGAAGCCAAGCTAGCAATGCCATCATAGACCACTTGATGTAAATCATGGTACAAATGTGCTAACATACAAACCCCCCAAAGCATATTGTGTCCTGTGCTACATCATCTATAGTAGAATGTGACCCCAACCAACTAAAAGACTATGGGATCTCCTATCTTGACATATAGATCCTCCAATAAAACCACCCAATATGGAAGGTAGAGGCTCATAGTACATCAACATGTCCTCCCATCAAACCTCATAACCATCAATTCTCTCATCATCAAAAATTATCCTTAAAGTTGTTGTCCCACCATCTCATGATGATCATATTGGACAAGCTCACTAGTAATAGGGATGTGGTGAATCCTATATACATACTCTAAATTCACACTAATCTCTCTAGTAGGAAGGTGAAAAGATTTGTGGTCACTATGCCACCTCTTTGCGAGTGCTGTCAGTAAGCCTCTATTTGTCCTGATCTCAGGCATATATAGGAGTGTCTCAATCTAAAAGAATCTATATGCCTAATTGCTACAGTGTCTAAATCGGGTATCAAATATCTCATGGATGGGAATCTCTCCCGACACTGGAGGACATCCAAATCCTCCTAAAACAACACACATTGTTACCCAAGTCAGTTATCTATCAATGAATCAAACTATCAATGATAAATAGTTGTCTTAGCCTATCAACTCTTCATCAGAGACTAGATCGGTCTCTTTGAGCAAATAAATAGATCATTCATCATGATTTTTAATCAAATCCAATCATTCAATTGTCTTGATAGGAAAATCTCTAAAGTTCTCAATTAAGGCACTAAAAAATAGAACATATGCGCTACAACACGTGAAAGCATTAGAAGAACCTATAAAAGTGCTATAGCAATTAACATATGCGCTGAAAAACATGAATGTGTTATTTTAGTTTACAAATGCGAAACAACATTTTTCAAATGCGTGATAACTACCAAATGTGATATTTCAATCAACAAAAGTGATAAAAGAATTCACATTTGTTCTATAACCAACAAAAGCGTAAAAACTTTTCACAAAAGTGTAAAATTTTTTCACAAAAGTGTATACTTTTAACAAAAGTGAAAAAAATACATATGCGCTAAAGAAGTTCACATATGCACAAAAGAAAATCCTAAATGCGCTAAAACTGAAATAAAAAAATGGAAATTTAAAAAGAAATTTACGATTTTAATGAAAAATGACCTAAAAATTAATCAAAAAACTTCACAAAGTAAGGATTTTAGTTACTGGTGGCCCATAATCAGGTGGTCTCTTGAATCTCCTGACACACTCAAACCGGTGTCTATGAAGTGGGACAATCATCCTAATAGCTAGCAACACTCTACTGGACTCTTCTTCTCTCTCTATTTTCAAAAAGCTCCAAGTGTGCAAATGAGATGGAGATGGGCCCAAGTTACTTTTTATAGCCCAATTTTGACCTAATGGGGAAAAAATAATTTTTCATAAAGTGAGGGGCATTTTAATTTTAAATTCTCACAAATAAATTGAGCACTTTTATGGGTTCGTTAGATTGATTGCTCATACAAATTTATCCAATTTTTTTGCAAATCAACCTCTCGAGGGGGCATACACCATTGAAAATTTTATCAACTTTGGGGCAAAACCGAGACTTGATTTTAATTCCAATTTTTGTTTCAAACATTGTTGTTCCAACATTGTGTCAAAGAGGGGCAAACTATATACACTCAAAAATGGCAATGATATATTAGATAAACATTTATTATTTATTTAATAACTATTCTTCTATTAAATAAATAGATTGAAAAGTTTATTTATTTAATTCGTTATCCTTTTCTTCTATCAATTAATTAAATATTCACTATTTAATTAATAAATTTTTCATTATTCTTCTAAGAGTCTTCTTTGATTTAATAATTCAAAATTATTTAATTATTTGTCTTTTCCACCTCACTTTCTTCCACATCAGCTTATTCATCACTTTCTTCCACATCAGATTTATTTTTCTTTTCCACCTCACTTTCTTCCACATCAACTTCTCTTTCTTAATTTTATTTATTTATTAAATTAGCCATATTTAATTCCTAACTTCTATTTCCTAGTCAAGAGGAGAAAGACACTTAGCTGTCCTCTTACTCCCTATATTCTCTCCACTACTCCTAAATCTTTGGAGGAGGTTGTGTCCACCTCATCCTAATCAAACTCCACTTGTCATGCATTTCCTAAATCATCTCCGACTATCCTATATTCGTGGAGTTCCTAATTGTGGTCAACTCTAGCAAGCTGCCACTTGGATTTCTCTCCCACCTTTTCCTCCAAGCTGTATGTGTCAGAGGAATGTATTTCACCTTTTTCTCTCACATTCCAACCAATTATTCATAGTCATTAAATTATCAAGATTCACTCACAACCGTTGATCTTTGCCACATGGGATTTTGCTCATGAAAATCTATAAAAAGAGCATTTCTCCAGCAATTTGAAGCTAATCATAATCTTGTACTCTAGTTATCTTTACAACATTTGCAACATTTCATAGTGTGCCTTTGTCTTAGATATTTTTATATATTTTGCATATTGTAGTTTTGCATAACTATTTTAGCTTGCATCTAACACTTAGATACCACAATTCCATTCATCTATTGTCATCTTGAAATAAAAAAATAGTGTAGTCTGAGAGAAATATCAACAAACAAGATCAAAGGTGATAGGGAACAATGGAACAATAAGTGGAGGTTTATTAGATTTAATATTTCTCTTTTATTTTGTTTCATTGGTAATAGGATTTTCTGTAGGACTTTAGTATTGTGGTACCTTAACAGTCTTGCAGCTCCTTGATTTTTCTAGGTTACACAATATTCACCAAAATTTGCACATTCACTCAGATAAACTTCTCACACTCATATCATCTTCTAAAATGCTCAGCCAAATCGATCTTATATATCCGCATCAATAAGACAAATTAATTCTCATGTTGGCTTCCAAAAACCGCATAACACACAACATGAAATATGCACCATGTTAGGTCAATCCATCCACAAATCCATATGCAGAACTAAACAAGATGATAATAAGCTTCCCACAAGTCAACCCAATATCCTTGAACTCAAAGCAAATCACTGAAATCAACCCAAAGAATCCGCATCACACGTTACATCAAAATATCTCTTTTTTACTTGAAGTACCAGATACCCGACCTTCAATCTCGCTCATGAATCAACACTAGATATCAGGATTAAGGAATAATCTTCCTTGAACCTCGAATCATCTGCCTCTATTACTGTAACCAAAATCAAGATATGCACATTGAACTCATACTCTGTTGGTTACTATATTCTACCTTCCAAACTTATGCCTCATGAACAATGCAACTTCTGGGAAATCAAATCTACACATACTGGATATGATTTCTGAGTTGGGTTGCCATCAATGAAAACTTTTAAGCATTTATCACACAACAATCTTCACTGGAACAATGTCTCTTGCCAACAATCTCCCCCTTTGGCATTGATGGCAACACTCTGCACTCAAAACTGCAAAAACTTCAAAACTTCAAGAATGTCCAAAACTCAGTAGGAATCAACAAGCTCAATAAGCCCCCCCTAAGGATTTGCACCATTTTTCACTACACTCTCTCCCCCTTTGACAACAATGCCAGAGATAGGAGTCCGCCAAAACATATATAAGAATATATATAGTTACTTACAAAAATTTGAAGATATCAGCAAAAATAGTCTTTAGGTTCAGTAAGTGGGCATCCCAACCCTTCTTCAGACTCCAAAATAATGATCATACCACTGAAAAGATAGGCATACATCTCCGCTCCTCTTCTATCTACCGAAACACTCTTATTCAAAGCATCCATTGAATCTTGCATACTGCTGATCAATGAGTCTATCTGGGGAGTGATAATGATTCTTACTTCTCCTACTCTACCCAAAAATTTGTCTTTCTCCTATTTTAAACTCTTAATCTTATCCAATATACTCATAACTTGACCTTGAAAATTGCTAGTTGGGATTGATTTGGGTGCATATGATTGAGATATGCTAACAAGATGACCTTCACATTCTCTTATTTTCTTGTCAATTTTCCATTGTAAATAGGCAAAATTAGACATGACTTGTATATTTGTCCACCTTCATCTAGTACATCTTTTATACTCTTCATGGCAGTTATCAAGCTCACCCTATCTCCCTCAATCATCTTCAAAAATGTTTTTAGTCTCATAGAATTAAACTAAGTTACAACTCTAGCATTTGCAACTTTCTCCAAAGACACAAAATGAGATTCTATAGCATTCAACATACTTATAAGCATACTGGAGGGAGTATTAGTTATATCCAATTTAAAGGATGGCAAAATTTTCTTCAATACATTTTGCTGCCAATTTTATCAACTCTTTATCACTGGTGTGGGACTTGAGTAAGTCCTTAGCTTCTTTGATTGAATCAACATCTATTACTAGATGGTCTTGTTCAACTTCACCATAGTTATCAACTTTAGCAATATCAGTGGTTTGTCCTTTTGTTTGCACTGTCAGGGTGGCTTTCTCAGTTATTGATCTTTCAACTCATCAAGAACAACTGCATGCACTTTTGAAATGGATACATCTTGTGACTGCTCTTTTGGTTCGGTGTCATCATGTGTCGAATAACATCATATCTGTGCTCTATCAAAAAATGTCTCAAAATTTCTTTGGTCTCTTTAGTTACTTCATCTATTTTACTAAGCATGATTTTATTCTCTCTTCTTGCTTCCGAACCCATCCTTAGCCATCTTTAACAATCTATCAACTTCAGTTTTAGAAATTATAGAACTCAAATTTAATAATACATATTCCTTTATCCTTTCATCTTCCAAACTATCTGTATGCCTTCTTGTGTCCAAAATATCATACAATCCCTTTGGAACCATAGATGACAACTCTATTAAGGCTATGGTATAAGTATTCATATACTGTACAATATCCTCCTCTATAACTATTTGATCATTATCATCACAGTTTTCATAATATACAGGAACATTCTTCAAGTAACCTTTTTTAAGATCTTCATCAATTATTTCATTTAAAGTCATTAGGGGCACAACATCATAAGTACCTTCAACTTTGCTGGATTTCAGAGCTTCATCCAATTTATATTTTTGTTTCTTTCTTGCTTTGTCTCTACTGAATGGTTCAACTTATTTCCTTTTCTTCTTGGTCGGTTGGGGTCCACCAGATTGAGGCTTCCTCACTACCCTAGCATAAGGTAGCTATCATCTTCACCTCTTTCACTGCTTCATTAGATTTTGTTTCTACATCCTTAGTAGTGGCTACACCATATTCTATTTGTGTATTCTCCTTCTTTCTTTTCCCAGCTCCACCAGTTGACTTGGCTTGTGGCTTGGGTGGAGGGATAGGATTTTGAGAACTGGAGGTAGGTGCAGACTGGGCTTGCCTTGGCTTGGATTGCTTGGGAGGATTGGAGACCAGTTTTGTCTTTTTAGGATTTACCATGTCCTCCTCCTTTAATATATTTTTCTCCCTAGCCCTTTAAAGAACTTCTTTTGTAATTCCCATTTGTTCTGTGAACTTTTCAACCTCCTTTCTGACCTTCCTCTTCCTTCCAGGCTCAATGAATTTATTGTGTAGGTCTAGGTATTTCTCTTTGTAAGTACCTCTCCTCTCCTCTTTTTCATCTACCAGTTTACTTAGAATATGTTGTGTGTAGGCATCAAGAGTGTTTCCATCTACTTCATACCCCATGAACATGATCCAAACAGTTCTAGGTTCTACTGCCTCCATGTGACATTGATCTTTGTCTACCATGAAGCATATGGTATTTTCATAGTTTTTAACAATGTCTTTTGGGATCCTCTCTCTACTTTGCATCATTGCCTGAAATGATTTGAAGTAACCCCACAAAGAAGATTTCTGAGCTACTGTATCACCCAATCCTTGCAAACCTTCCTTAATTTGGATTCCCACCGGTTTATCATACGCCCATTGTACTTTTATTATACCAGAGATTTCATTCAATAAGTAAAGTGCCAAACAAAAAATTAGAGAACTAAACTTGAAAACATGTTTCTTATCTTTCTTTGATCTTATTTAGATTTCTCATTAGGTCATTGAGAAGAACTCCACATAAATCATATCTTTTTTCCTCCTTGAGAATTTGATAGGTTGCAAATATTACAATATTGGACACTAAATTTTGTTTGCTGGACTAGTACACCTTATATCTGATTACCATTGAAGCAAATATCACATCTTGTTGAATGATATCACTTATTATCATCAATCCACTATCATGCTGGGATCTAATAACTATTGTCACTATTGTGTTCTTGACATTTCTCAGGTCGAGGATCTCATCGGTTGCACTCAAAGAAGTTACCAATTGAATGGCTAGCTTTGTGATCTTGTGAGGTCTATCCAGCCATATAAATTCATCATGGATTCAACTTAAGAAATACTTGACCCATTCGGGTTCATCGAACACCAGAAAATGAACAAATTGGATAAAACCCTTGGCTTCCAATGATTTGAATTTTTCAGGATTTAGATTCTCCATTCCATCCATCGTATTATTGGTGTATAATGATAGCATGTCTGCATTCCCAATCTCTTCAATGTTGCAATGAATGTATGCCCTAATATCTTCATTGTGCAACACGCCATACAAAATAGAAGAAAATGCTTCTTCTGAATCATCTTCAACTGATTTGAATGGATGTTTCTTAAACAATGGCCTTGCCCTTTCAGTGAATTTGACTACCAATAGATTTTATACACTAGATGTAGATGCCATTTCAAAAATAGGGTATGAAAAATAGCTCGAACACGGATAAATACCTTTTGAAATTCAATCGGATGCTATGAATCATTGTTAGATTGCTTCAAGCTCTATTTTTACTGCTTAATCTCATTCAACTCACTCTCCTTCTCTTTCTCTTTATTTGCCATGCGAGAAATGAATCATAAACATTCATTTTTATCCATCAAAAAACTAATTTTAAGTTGTAATAAATGCATAACCCTATAGGATTTCTGGATAGCTTGCATCTTCAAGAATTCATCACCGGATACTCAGATAGGAATGAAATCTTTTGGATATCAACTGCACATCTAATCACCATCATATACAACCTTCCTCTTCTAGTTACAGATCTCCGAAAGGGGGTTTTAAGGATCTGCATGAAAAGCTTCCCCCTAAGGCCTAAATGCCTTAGTTACCGGATGAGGTTCCAACACTGGAATCAACTATGGAGCCATTTTGAGAATTTGAATCTTCCTTGTTAACCCACATCTTCTTATTCTAGTCTCTGACTTATTCAACCTTCGCTTTATCCTTTTCATCTGATTTGTTCTTGTCTATTGGAGCATTCTTTCTCATATTCTTGCTTCTGCAATATTTTGCAATGTGACCAGATTTGTTGCATGCATAGCAAACAACATTTCCTTGCTGGTGAAGGAGCACCCAAAGACATAAATGAAGCCTAAAAATTCTAATATCACCCATGGGGTGAAAATGATCATATGTAGTAGGTTGATAGGTTTGTGAGTCAATAAGACCAAATTGATGTAAGGCATTGTCATGGTTGCATTTAATAACCACCATGGACAAATGACCATGTGGGTTAGTAGGAGTCTAGGAATTAGTCAGAAAAATAAATATTGGTCTTAGAAACATCAGACCATAATATTTTGGTGTTGGTTTGCAAGGAGGCTCCAAGCCTGAAGAGATTGAATTGACCCTAGGAGGGCATCTATATGTGACTGCCTGAACTAAAGAAGTGAAAATCACTTGCAGTAGAAAAAGAAGATGGGATCGAGTCCTAAAACCTTGGATTTGGTGGTTTGACACCTTACCCCACCTTGCATAAGTGTTGGTTTAGTCGAGGGACTAATACCAGGGTCACTTGCTTTGTAAATTAGGCCTAATTGGCTTAATTAGGCCTGGAAGGACATAGGCCTTTCAAAATTGGGGCTAGAGTCTAAGCCTTTGGGGAATTATGTAAATTGATAAAGGGTATCTGAATATTCCCTTAGTTTGTCTTGTCCATTGGAATTTTATTAAGTTGTGTGTGGAGAACTCAATCGGTAGGGCTATTAGATAAATAGTACAGTTGTGAAACAAGTACCCCCTAAACCATTTGATAGTCAGGTCTTATGGATGTTTTGTGTTGGTTGGACCACCAATAGACAAAATAAAATAGGTTTCCATCTCATCGGTACCAAAAGATACTAATCCGGTATGGATCCGGTCACACAAATTGTTGCATGAGTTGAGAACTTGGTGGGTGTGTTGTTTGACACCTTGAACAAATAAAACAACTTGATTTGGGCATAGTAGTTGTGGGTGAGAGAAGGTCATCACCTAGTTTTGTTCTTGGCTCTGCATCATATTGGTATCAAAGCACGAGTTGGATCACTTGGGGAAAGTGTTTTTTGGTGTATGACCATGGAAGGAAGTGAGGGAGATGTTAGCATCATTCTTCCTAAGGGTATGTATCAAGATGCCATCAAGAAGTTGTTTGAAGAGGTTTTTGAAAATAGAGTGAGGGAGTTAGAGAAGTCCAAAGGAAAAGGAAAGGAGGGCGAATGTGACTCTGATGAAGAAGAAGAACATAGGTAGAAGAAGAAATGCCAAGGTAGGAAGTTGAGTTACCTACAGATCAGAGAGAATTTGTTGAGCTTCTAAAGTACATTGGCATTGAACAACCATTTTGAATGCAAGGAGACCCTTGAGAATAAGAAGGTTACCTTTACTAAGTCCAAGATGAAAGGAGAAGTTCTCACTTGGTGGAATTACCTCCAAGGTGAGAGGGTGAAGGAAGGTAGAGGTATAATAACCTCATGGGATAGAATGTTGGCAAAAGTGAAGGTGCAATTCATCCTAGTAGACTATAAATTCCAAGTCTACAAGAATTCATAAGGTTTGAGGCAAAAAGACCTTGATGTGAGTACATATACCAAGGAGTTCCATAGGTTGAGTCTAAGGACCAAACACCATGAGGAGGAATCAGGGAAAGTGATAAGATATTTTAGTGGATTGAAATATAGTATCCAATATGAGATCAACATATTAGCACCAGAGACAGTAAACAAGTGCTTTCAACTAGCACTAAGGGTAAAGGAGAAGTTAAAGAGAAAGAATGATCAGAATAACAGAGGTAGAGGGGGCATAAACTTTAGTGGTGGAGGCCCTATGAATGGTAGAGGATAGACTCCTAGGCCACAAGGAGAGGCTAATCAATAAAGTTAGCATGGAGATGGTTACACAAGAGGGGGTCTCAAAGGAAGGAGGCCCAATCATAGAGGTAGATTTGGTGGAAGAAGCTCAGAGCCTTTCAGATGCTAAAACTACAATCAAGTAGGTCATATAGTAACCAAGTTCCTTGAGAAGACCAGATCAAACTCCCAAGGAGAGATGAGAACACATTTGGTTCAAGACACTGATCTTCAGAGTGTCAATTTACTTGATTCCTATGGACCTCCAGAGAGAGGAGAAGCCTTGATGATGAGGAGAACATTGTTGAAGGTACCAAGCAATACTGTACCTCCACAAATGAAGACACTCTTCTGGGCCACATGCAAAGTAGGAGGAAAGATATGTAAGGTTATAATAGATTTATGTTCAACTAAAAATTTAGTATCCTTAAAAATGGTAGAGAAACTAAAATTGAGAAGAGTTCCTCATCCATTTCCATATAAAGTTTCTTGGCTTACCAAAGGAAAATAAACCTTGATAGAGGAGCAATCATAGGTTGAATTTCATATAGGAGCATATAAAGACAACATTCTATTTGATATTGTTGAGATGGATGCCTGCCATCTTCTTTTTGGGAGGCAGTGGAAATATGACCTCAAGGCCCATCATGATGGATACAAGAACACCTACTATGAAAAGGTGATTGAATTGAAACCTCTCCCTGATAATAGCGAGGATCAAAAGGAGAAGGAGGCCAAGATCATGATCATGGAAGGAAAAGAGTTCCTCAAGGCAATCAAGGAAGAAGGAACACCTTGTTTTGCAATGATGTTAGTACCAAGGAAGGAAGAAGAGCCCATTGCAGATGGCAAGGTAGAAAAGAAAAGGGTGACAGTCCCTAAGGAGGTGAAGGATATGTTGAGAAAATACAAGCACGTAGTTGCAGAAGAGTTGCCAAGGACCCTCCCACCAATAAGGGAGATAAGCCATTGCATTTAATTCATTCTCAGTGCTACCTTACCAAACAAACCAGCCTACAAAATGACTCCCCAACAAAATGAGGAAGTCGCAAGGCATATCCAAGAGTTGCTTGATAAAGGTTTGATAGGGGAGAGCTTGAGCCCTTGTGCAATCCTGGCTGTCTTAGCACCAAAGAAGGAGGGAACATAGAGATTATGCACTGATTCCTAGGCCATTAACAAGATAACCATTAGGTATAGATTCCCTATGCCTAGAATAGAAGATTTGATTGATTGTTTAGGAGGTGCAAGACATTATTCCAATATTTATTTAAAAAGTGGTTATCACCAAATAAGGATTAGAGAAGGTGATGAATGGAAAACTGCTTTTAAAACAAATGAAGAATTGGATGAATGGAGGGTGATACCATTTGGGTTGTCAAATTCCCCTAGCACTTTCATGAGACTCATGAATGAGGTGTTAAAGGAGTTCACTGGTAAGTTTGTCATAGTATATCTAGATGACATCCTAGTGTTTAGCAAGACAAAGGAGGAGCACCTAAAACATTTGGATATGGTCTTAAGAAACTTGGATGAAGAGAAACTCATGATAAACATGGAAAAGTGTGTGTTTTTGCAAGAAGAACTGACTTACCTTGGGTTTGTGATTTCTAGAGGAAATATGAAAATGGATGCTAATAAAGTGAATACCATTCTCACATGGCCAAATCCTAGAACAATTGGTGATGTAAGGAGTTTTCATGGACTAGATACCTTTTATATGAAGTTTATCAGGAATTTTAGCCAGATTTGTGCTCCCATGTTAGAGACCATCAGGGGTGGACAAAAGTGAAAAATTTTATGGACCAATGAGGTGGATTAAGCATTTGAAATGTTGAAGAAAAAGGTATCCTAGCAACCGATTCTTACTCTACCTAATTTTAACAAAATCTTTCAGATTGAATGTGATGCAATTCATTTTGGCAATAGGTGCAGTACTCAGCCATGAAGGTAGACCAATTGCATGTTTTGGTGAAAATTTGAATGATGCTAAAAAGAAACATTCTTCCTATGATTTGAAGATGTATGCATTAGTTCAAGCAGTAAATAAGTGGAGGCACTTGGTGCAAGAGCACCTAGGACTTAGGCTAGTATTCTTTTCTCAATTTTGGCTTGTATTGAGCCTATCCAAGTCAGAAGTGAATAAGGAATCCAAGAGGGTCCAAGAGTGAGTGTGATGAGTCAATGTAGGCCTAGTAGAGTTAGTTTCTTCCTAGGTTTGCATTTTATGCATAAGTAGTGGTTTGAGTAGGTAGTTGACCTTCTTGATGGTCAAAAGTGTAAAAACTTGGTATAGGAATTAGGGAGGGTCAAATTAGTCTTATAAATTCTTGAAAAGTCATGAGTGATGACTTAGAGTAGGTCTCATAGGTTGAGAAGGACAAAAATGCAAAAAGTGCAAAGTTGCAAAAAGTTACCATGACAACTTTTGAAAGTTGTCATGACAACTTTTGTCCTAAATTGGTTGGTGATGGAGTTAGGGATTTTAAAATTCCATAGAAAGACTCCACACATGGGTAATTATATAAGAACCCTCTCTTGCATAGTTACCAAGGTTGGAGATTTTGTTTTGTAAGTTCAACAATCCGAAACTGCCCATTTTCGGACTGTTTGACAATATTTGGCTTTGTTTTGCTCATTTTGTAAATGAAAATGGATTGAATCCATTGATATAGTGATGGATTAAGTTTATCTAGTGTTTTAGAGCATTTATTTTCATTTCAAGCTTTGTAATTAGTTTGCATTAGTGTTTTCTTGTTTTGGTTTGGAAACAGCCAATTTTGGCTTGTATATAGCAGTTTTGAGTAAAATGGTTGCCCCATGAATTCCACACGTGCTACCATCATGAAATATTGGGAAATGAAAGGAAAAAACTTTTAAAATATACATATGCAAGGAGAAGTTCCAAAGATGACATTTAATATGACTGCCACCTTGTTCTAGGCGAGTCCAGGAGCAACCCGGCTAGAGGAGATAGGGTGAAATTGAAGTGCAAGGTGCAGGGGTGAATGAAAAACCACCATATAACCTTTTGGAGGGGTCCATGAAGTTAGTAAAAAGTTTCCAATGCAATGGGAATCCTTGAAAAAGTCATTTGTTGCCCAAACACCAACTTGACGAGTCACTGCCGATTAGAAGGCCTAGAAACCCTTAAGAACTCTTATTTTTGGGTTAGGGCGTTGTAAGGTGGAGTAAGGAACCAAAACCAAAAAAATAACTTAAGGTTAGGAGTATATTTGAAGAAAATATAGACTTTCTATGGGGTCTTTTGGACTTTTTTCGTCCAAGCCCTAGAAAACTAGATTTTGGAGGCCTAATTGGGGCTCTTCCCTTGTAGCCTTTTTCTAGGCAAAATGGTGAAATCGGTAATGAGGGAAAAGAAAGAAAACCTTTAAAGGACCCAAAAGGAATTAAAAACATGTTAGTAGACACCTCCACACCTCTGCATTGACTCATAATAGTAGGAGGTCAATTTGACAGTTGAAGCCAAGACAACCATGATGAGCACATGGGGAGAATTGTGAATTGGTAGGGTTCGTAGCTAAAACACTTGAAGAAAACACCTTGGAATGGTTAAGGAGAAATCTATAGAAAAGTTTGAGAAGGAATTAGAGGTCTAGAGTGCAATTAGGCCTAGAGAGTTGGTGGAATTGAGCAACACCAACTAGGTGAAGTGTTAGCAAACTAGGTGAACCCCATCAAATTGGTATCAAAGCCTATAAAATTTGGGCTAGGTGAGTAGATGTAATCAGTGGAATATATAGGAGACAACAATATGGTGACCAATGTAGAGTTGGAAAAGAAAGTGGATGATCAGGAGGAAGAAAATAAGACTCCTGAAGGAGAAGTTGCTAGAATTGGAGAGTAAGCTTGGTGAGGTTGAAACCAAGGTAGATGAAGTGTTGGTAAATGTTGAAGGAGAATAAGGGAAGGGTAAAGAAGTGTTAGAGATAGACAAAATACCTGAACCTGATCCTATCCTAGAACAAGAACCTTTCCTGAAGGAATTGAAGGCCTTGAGTGGTAAATCACTAGAAGGATTGCCATTATTCACTGGCAAGATGGAGACAGAAGTGGTCCTAGAATGGATAGAAGGTACAGAGAACCACTTTGAATGTGAAGGAATAACTAAAGCCTAAAGAGTCAGGGTAGCCAAGTCAAGGATGTGAGGAGCTTCTCTCACATGGTGGGAATTTGTGCAAGATGAGAGGAAGAAAATGGGAAAAGCACCCATCTCTTCTTGGAAAGGGATGTTAGTCAAAATCAAAGAAGTCTATCTCCTTGATGAATATGAAGTGAAAATTCATAGGAAGATAAAAAACTTAAGACAAAAGGACCTTGATGCTAGTAGTTATATAGAGGAGTTTCACATACTTAGCCTTAGATATCATGCAGTTGAAGAAGAGAGTCTCAAGGTTGCTAGGTACCTAAATGGTCTACGGTGGAACATCCAAGAAGAAATCAGTCTAATGAGTCCAAAAATAGTCCATCAAACCTATCAACTTGACCTTAAGGTGGAAGAAAAACTAAAAAGAAGACACGACTCAAGCAACAATAGGGGTAGAGGTAGAGGAAAAGACAATAGAGGCCATAGGTGAGGCTTTGGAGGAAGAAGTTATGAACAAAGAATATAAGGAGAGTCTAAGATCACTGAGCAGCAAGAGAGTGGCATTATAAATGGAGGATTCAATAGAGGAAGGGGACCAAATAGTGGTTTTAGAGGAAGATCTAGTGGACAAGGAAGAGGTTCCTCATATTTCACAACAATGAAGTGTTACCATTGTAACCAACTTGGTCATCCAGCATATAGGTGTCCAGAGAAGGAGTCATCATCACAAGGTGGTGAAAGGAGAGTGAACTATCTTCAAGAAGAGTCTTCAAGCAGTAAGACTTCAGAGGTTTCCTTAGAATTAGAGGTAGGTGAAAACTTGATGATAAGGAGAACTTTGATCAGAGAAGAGCCAAGCCAAAGAAGGTCCTTATTTAGGATCAAATGCAAGATTATGGACAAAGTTTGCAAAGTGATCATTGATTCAGGGTCAACATACAACATAGTGTTAGAAAAGGCAGTGAGTAGGCTCAAATTGTAAAGGATACCTCACAACAACCCTTATAGAGTCACTTGGTTGAACAAAGACCAACATGTCCTAGTCAATGAGAAAGCATGGGTGGATTTTACCATTGGAAGGTATAAGGAAAAGGTGTTATATGATGTCCTACCCATGGATGCATGCCATCTTCTATTAGGAAGACCATGGAAATTTGATAGAAAAGCTATTCATGATGGAGCCAAGAATGCATACTCATTCAAGAAAGATGGAGTCACATACAAGATTTAGTCTATCCTTGAGGAAGGTGAAAAGAGGGTAGCAGGTCCTAATGTTCTTTGGTGAGTGAAAAGAAATTATTGAAGACACTTAAGGAAGGTGAAGGTATAGGGTTTGCACTAGTAATGAAGCCTAAGGAGGAAGACAAGAAAGAGCAACCGGATTTGCCAAAAGAGGTTCAAGACTTGTTGAAGAAATTCAAAGGCATAGTAAGTGATGGAGAACCAGCCACCTTACCTCCTAAAAGAATCATAAGCCATCAAATAGACTTTATTATCGAAGCATCCTTACCTAAGAAGGAATTTTATAAAATGACTCCCCAAAAAAATGTTGAGATTGCCAAGCAAATACAAGAACTCTTAGACCAAGGCCTAATTAGGAAAAGCATTAGCCCTTGTGTTGTCCCTACCATGTTAACCCTAAAGAAAGGTGGTACTTGGAGATTGTGTACTAATTATAGAGCTATAAATAGGATCACCATCAGATATAGGTTTCCAATTCCTAGAATAGAGGACCTAATGGATTGTTTAGGGGAAGCCAAGTACTTTACCAAGATTGACCTTAAAAGTGGATATCACCAAATTAGGATTAAGGAGGGTGATGAATGGAAAACTGCCTTTAAGACAACAGAGGGTCTTTATGAGTGGCTTGTAATACCATTTGGCTTATCCAATGCTCCAAGAACCTTCATGAGACTCATGAATGAGGTGATGAAGGACTTCATAGGTAAATTTGTGGTGGTATATCTAGATGATATTATTATTTTTAGTAAGGATAGGGCAGATCATATTAATCATTTGCAAGATGTACTACAAAGATTTTATGATGAAAAGCTAACCATGAACTTGGATAAGAGTGAATTTGTTAAGAAAGAGTTGTTTTACCTTGGGTTTGTGTTGTCTCAAGGAAACCTAAAGATGGATCCCAGCAAGGTTGAAGCCATAGTAAATTGACCTACTCCTAAGTCAGCAACAAAGGTGAGAAGCTTCCATGGACTAGCTTAGTACTACATGAAGTTTATTAGGAAATTCAATGCTATATGTGGACAAATGTTAGAAACCATTAGAGGTGGAATAAATGAAAAGTTTCAGTGGGGTGAACAAGAAAACAAAGGTTTTGAAACCTTGAAGGAGAAGATAGCTACTCAACCAGTGCTAGTGCTGCCTAGTTTTGAGAAACTTTTCATAGTGGAATGTGATGCAAGCAATGTTGCAGTAGGTGTTGTCCTAAGCCAAGAAGAAAGACTAGTAGCTTTCCATAGTGATAAGCTAAGTGATGCCAAGAGGAAATACTCCTCTTATGATCTAGAGTTATATGCTTTAGTGCATGCTTTGAGGAAGTGGAGACACTATCTCCTTCCTAAGGAATTTGTAGTCTATACGGACAACCAAGCATTGAGTTTTCTAAACTCACAAGACAAACTCAGTCATAAACACATGAAATGGGTGGAGTAAATGCAAGCCTACACATTCACCATTAAGCACAAGAAAGGGCAGTTAAACCGGGTTGCTGATGCATTAAGAAGGAGACTTTTGACAGTCCAAGAAATCCAATTGAGAAGCATAGGAGTTGACAACTTTAGGGACTTGTACCCAGAGGATGAAGACTTCTCAAATGCCTACAAGGTGTGTAAGGAGTATCAAAATCACTTCCATAGTGAGTATTCTAATTTTACTTTGCAAAATGGACTATTGTTTAGAGGTGGGAAGCTTTGTGTGCCTAGAGGCTCAATGAGAGAAAACCTCATTCAAGAGAAGCATAATGGTAGTGTTAGTGGACATTTTGGAGTCAATAAGACTCAAGAGTTGGCTTAGAGGTACTAATATTGGCCAAGGATGAATCAAGATGTGAAAAAGTATGTGGAGACTTGCATAGTTTGCCAAAAGTCCAAAGGTACTTCTTCAAATTCCAGCTTATACCAACCTCTTCCTATACCAAATAGACCTTAGGACTGCATTAGTATGGACTTTGTAGTAGGTTTACCAAGGACAAAGTAGGGATTTGGCAAAATTTATGTCATTGTGGACAAATTCAGTAAGATGGCTCACTTTGTGCCTTGCAAGACTACTCATGATGCATGCCAAATAGCTCATTTATTCTTTAAGGACGTAGTGAGGATACAAGGTTTACCCATGAGCATTGTTTCAGATAGGGACTCAAAGTTCATGAGTCATTTTTGGAAGACACTTTGGCAAAATCTTGGCACCAACCTCTCTTTTGGATCAGCCTACCATTGAAAAATAGATGGGTAGACCGAAGTGGTGAATAGAAGCTTAGGGAACTTATTAAGGTGCCTTACTAAAGAATATGGTCAGACATGGGATCCAATACTCTCACAAGAAAATATGGATACAATGACACCATGAATAGGGCTACTGACAAGAGCCCTTTTGAAGTGGTCTATGGTGTACACCTAAGAGGTATTTTGGAGTTGAGAGACTTAGGTAGTGTAGCAGCAAGGAGTGGATATGCAAAAGACTTTGCTTAGTCAATGAAGGAGGTCCATGACTCAGTCAAGCAAGCCTTGATGGAGAACACAAGAAAAATCAAACAAAAAGTTGATGAAAGAAGGAAGAACCTCCAATTTCAAGTGGGAGATCATGTCATGGTGCACCTAAACAAAGCAAGGATACAACAAGGAGTGCCTAACAAGTTGCAAATGAGAAGGCTAGGTCCATGTGCCATTCTAGCCAAGTATGGAGAAAATGCATACAAGGTGGACCTATATAGTGACATAGGATTGTCACTAGTTTTCAACATAGTAGACTTAGTTGCATACAAGGGACCAATTCAAGGTTTAGATTGTAGTCACTCAGAGGTATCAGATGATGTGAACAACCTTCAACTACCAGCTAAACCAAATCCAAAGGCCGAGAAGGTGTTGAGTTAAAGGATCACCAAGAAGAAAAGGCATCAAATCTATTGGAAACACCTAATCAAGTGGTAGGGTATGAATTATTTTGAAGCTACATGTGTTCTTGAAATGGAGTTTAAGAAGCTAGGCATTGATCATAATCTAATTCCCAAGGAGGTGACATGATTTTCTTTTGTTTGGGAGAATGGTGTAGGAGAACCTAGGACTTAGGCTAGTAGTCTTTTCTCAGTTTTGGCTTGTACTAACCCTATCCAAGTCAACAGTGAATAAGGACTCCAAGAGGGTCCAAGAGTGAGTGTGATGAGTCAATGTAGGCCTAGTAGAGTTAGTTTTTTCCTAGGTTTTCATTTTGTGCATTAGTAGTGGTTTGAGTAGGTAGTTGACCTTCTTGATGGTCAAAAGTGTCAAAAATTGGTTTAGGAATTAGGGAGGGTTAAATTAGTCTTATAAATTCTTGAAAATTCATGAGTGATGACTTAGAATAGGTCTCATAGGTTGAGAAGGCCAAAAATGCAAAAAGTTGCCATGACAACTTTTGAAAGTTGTCATAACAACTTTTGTCCTAAATTGGTTAGCGATGGAGTTAGGGATTGTCCAACACCATAGAAAGACTCCACACATGGGTAATGCTATAAGAACCCTCTCTTGCATGGTTACCAAGGTTGGAGATTTTGTTTTGTAAGCTCAACAATCTGAAACTACCCATTTTCAGACTGTTTGACAACATTTAGCTTTGTTTTGCTCATTTTGTAAATGCAAATGGATTGAATCCATTGATCTAGTGATGGGTTAAGTTTCTCTAATGTGTTTCAGAGCATTTAGTTTCATTTAAAGCTTTGTAATTAGTTTTCATTAGTGTTTTCTTGTTTTGGTTTGCAAACAACTAGTTTTGGCTTGTATATAGTAGTTTTGAGTAAAATGGTTGCCCCATGAATCCCACATGTGCTACCATCACGACCTGTTGGGAAATGGAAGGAAACAACTTGTAAAGTGTACATATATAGGGATAAGTTTTGGAGATGACATTTAATATGACTGTCACCTTGTTCTAGGCGAGTCCAAGAGCAACCTGGCTAGAGGAGACAGGGTGAAATTGAAGTGCAAGGTGCAGGGGTGAATGCCAAAACACCATCTAAACTTTTGGAGGGGTCCATAAAGTTAGTACAACGTTTCCAATGCAAGGGGAATCCTTGAAAAAATCATTTGTTGCCCAAACACCAACTTGACAAGTCATTGCCTGTTAGATGGCCTAGAAACCCTTAAGAACCCTCATTTTTGGGTTAGGGCATTGTACAGTGGATTAAGGATCCAAAACCACAAAACTCACTTGAGGTTAGGAGTATCTTTGAAGAAAATCTAGACTTTGTATGGGGTCTTTTAGACCATTTTCCTCCAAGCCCTAGAAAACCGGATTTTGGAGGCCTAATTAGGCCTCTTCCCTTGTAGCTTTTTTCTAGGCAAAATAGTGAAATCGGTAAGGAGGGAAAAGAAAGAAAAACTTTAAATGACCCAAAAGGCATTCAAAACATGTTAGTAGCTGTTGACTCTAAATTTTTCTTTGGGGACAAACAACCTTATGGGAAATTCAGTGTTGGGGGACCAACTCGCGCAAAGAAACACTGAATGACCTCCAAGGTTGAGAAGCCGACTCTTCCTTGGGTTTTGAGGAAAGGGAGAGGAAACAAATACTTTAAAAAAAAAAATGAGATACCAAACACTTAGGCGATATGCCATATCATTAAGAGGAAATGAACTAACAGAAATCAAGAAATATTTGTGACTTCTGTAAGCATCTGAGCCAAGGACATAATCGAAATTACAACCAAATTTGCTTGAAAACATAAGGGAAACATTCATCACGCATTCACTAGATAACAAGTATAGAAAGACATAGTTTAATCAGTGAAGTCTTAGATTAAATACTCCCAAAGTTTATCAGAATTTTCAACAACAATAGCACAGAAAACACTATTAACAGTAAGCCAAGAGAGACATCACAAAGGCCATAGACACAATCTGAATAATCTTCTTATAGCAAAACCGAAATAGTTTTTAAAGGCTGGAAATGAAAGAAAACTCCTACTTAGCAAATTAGACTATTTTTCTGCTTCTAAATCCCCCCCTTTTTTTTTCTCCCCTTTCTAGGTGACAGAGAAATCCACCCTTAAATAGGGCTTCCCAGCCATTGCAAAAAAACTCTATCCTACTGCAAAATCTCGATTTACTACAATACTTGTTCAATCCATAGCACAAAACCATCTGCAGGGAAAGGAGAAGGTAAGCCTAGAGAAACAAATTTCTCAACATACCGTTTAATGTCTAGTACTGAAAATTGAAAAGGCGCTAGAGTAGTTGACACCGGCATAATTATCCTATGGTGATTTATGAAGACATTAGTCTTTTTGATTAATTGCCGGTGCTCTGCAATCCCTTTCTCCCTAAGCTCCTCTTCTAAAGTGGAATAAAGCAACTGAATAAGATTCTAGGCTATTGGGAATTTCAGACTGATGATAAACATAGAATTATTTATAAGGTGCCCAGCCTCAACATAGACGGAAATCTTAACACTGACTGCAAGGATGGGAAAAATTGCTTTACTTTTTCCCAATGAGAAACATACAACTCCGTCAGAATGGTGGAGAAGTTTGGAGCAATCGGCCCAGGGGGTGGGATGCTCATCAATCGAGATATCTCATTATCTTTCCCAATTGTTTCCTGCTAGAGCTACTGGATTTTTCTTTGCTCAATAGCCACTTGATTTTCCAAGGCTAAGATTTTTGCTTCTCCGGTCGTGATGGTCTGTTGCAACTGCAATGTATGATTTTTCTCCTGCTGCAAAAGAGTCTCCAATTCTGAAACACGCTTACCAGATTGCTTGAGACTTGCTTCTTTTGCTTTCAATTCGGCTTCGAAAGTCATCTTCTCATCCATTCGTGACACCTAGGATTCACTCAGTTGATGGGCATAACCTTCTTTGAGAAGGATTTCTTCACACAATTGCATCTAAACTTGGGCAACATCTCTGGAAGTAGCCTTTAGTCATTGAATCTCAGTCTTTATCTTGCGATTCCTTCAGGGCTACATTTCTTGTCACTTCCTGACCTTTTAGCTAGGAACCGACACTGTTAAGGGCTGACTACAACTTTCCTTTTTCTATATTGGCTTTGCAGATGATTGATCTCTGATACCCGAGCCTTATCTTCCTTCCTTTGCTGGGAAAGGGAATCACGAAGGCTAGTATTTTCTGCTTGGAGATTTTCTAAACAATGACTCTTCTTAATAAAGTCCATGGACACTGCTTTAGAAGTTTCTTCCATCATTCCAACCTTGTTAGATGCCATGGCGCTTTGGAGACTAATGCCCATTGCTTGTAACTTATAATCATTGGGCCTCATCTGGGATTCCAGTTTATCAACCTTGGGAACTAGATTTGTAAAGTAAAGGCAATCTCTTTGCTCGCTGAAATGGGTTTGCAGGAGAGGATGAGTACGACGAGCACCTTCCTTCTCCTTCCTCTTATTTGCCTTATTCAAACCAATGGTTCGATCATAAACAACCTACTGCTAGAAACTATTTGGGTGATCGATGGCTTGATCTGCAAAAACTGCACCAGGAGGGACAGCGAAAGGGAAATGCGAAAAAGGGGCAGTGAAAGAGGATTGGACCAGATGAGTCACCGCCAATGGGGAAAATAATAGGACAAAAGGGGAACCCACTAATGGGAAGGAACTGGTGGATGCCATGGCCATACTCTAGGGGGAAAACTCTTTAAAACCTAGCCTACGCGACATAGGGACTGCTTCTAATGTGGGCGACTGAAAATTTGTAG
The DNA here is from genome assembly GCF_030272615.1 of Cryptomeria japonica. Lineage (NCBI taxonomy): Eukaryota > Viridiplantae > Streptophyta > Pinopsida > Cupressales > Cupressaceae > Cryptomeria > Cryptomeria japonica. The sequence continues at coordinate 435,411,085 of NC_081414.1, forward strand.
GTATGGGGGTTCCGATTGGGAAAGGAGCGGAAGTCTGTGTGAGTACATCCTGGGGATTAATTGTCATACCCACCCCACCGGGGCCAATGTAAGAATAGTACAGACTGAGGTTTGCATGATAGGCATGAGAGTAGCTACAAGAACATCTGGAGAATGGGAAAAAGGGAAAAAAGGATGTACTTGATCGACCGAAGGCTGCAGCAGCTGAGGATCTGTTGATGCTGTCATTGATGTATTAGGTGCATTCTTTTCTAACCCACTAAGATATGGCTTCTTCTTCAAGGGGCCCTCAGAGGACTGCTTCTCAGACCACCTCTTACTAGACTACGAACGAGGTTTGTGAGTTGCACTGTCTAGAGAAGGAGGGATTTCTGGCTCTAGCTCCTGCCCTTCAATATTTATAATCCCAACTTCCTCAGGAGATGAGTCCCCATGTGAGGAACTGTCACCTGTCTCATCATCAGATTTATTTACCTTACTCCATTCCTACTTGAAATGCTCATCTAGGGGTGCATTTCCAAGGCTATTTCTAAGCTGATTCACTTACTGACGATAGACCCAAAAATTTTCCCTTTTTTTTTGGGCCAGGATAAAGTTTTCATACCTTCTAACAATGCCCAAGGAATTGGCTTCGCGGGGTTGAATCTTTGCACTGGGGTATAAAATTTTAACCATGAGGGGCGATCCAAAATAGGAAAATCATCAGGACCCACATATTTGTTTGGGTCGTCAACCCGGGGGTTGGTACATTCCGCCCATGAGTCTCGAGGCTCATGCCTCATAGCATTTTTCCTTTTTCTTAAGCAGCCATCAAGGTCATAACTCCAAAGGTCATCAATTACCACGAAACCCATTTGTACCATCTTTGAAGTCAAGGTTTCCTCAAGTACTTTTCTTCTTACTAGAGTAATGGGACCAATGGCCTTGTTATCCTCTGTGATGGAAGTATCATGCTTCCCAGCTCCAATCGCTTGCTCGACTCTTGCTAGTTGCCTTGCCATTTCAAGAGCTAGGGTTCTATCAATCACGTGAGTAGGTAGCTAGAATGACTCTTCAAAGAAACCATATACGAGGATGAAAGAGAAATCTGGGCCCATGAACCAGTCGCAAGGAGGGTGTTCATTCTGCATCCAGATCATTTGGATTTGTGAGAAATGGGTGACAGGTTCATTAAGGATTACTCCAAAATCCTTGAGTACAGGAGCCAAGAACAAAATAGAAAACTGATAGGAGTCATAAGAGGCCAGCAAGACACCAGATATACATTTCTCACCTCATCAAAAGTGGCCAAGCGCATGAACTATGTGAAAAAGGCTTCATTCTGATGCAGAAGCAGATGCACTAATACTGAAGAGAACCTGAAATGTCACAACTGTTGGAACTTAGATAACTGCTTGACCATGGCCTTAGTGATAGTCATGGAGAAGTCGAAGTGGAAAGGTTCCCTTTGCTTCCTACATTTGAAAAGAAAGCCCATCATGGAAACTATGATATTCCGGTCGCTATCATGACCACACAGCCAAGCCAGGGTAGATGAAATGTCTCTGAGGTCATCTTGTTTCAGATTGCTGTATGACAAAGGGAACTTTGGAGGCCTCGCTGACAAACTCCGGTTGAGGGCATTTTGACAAAAAGTTAACTCATCTCTCCTGGTGCTCCAGAATTCCTCCATGGATCTCTCCAAGAAAACCTCAGTATTCTCCAAGATTGGGGAGCATAGCATTTCCCTAATGGCCTCCAGAGATATGATCAATTTTGAGTGCGATCCACTGACAGAAAATGAGGTAGGATCAAAAACCTCTGCATAGGTAGCTACGAGTTCAGGACAGAAGGGAACTGCAGGGACCAAAGATTGGGGAGCACCACTCTTCTAGAAACGCATCGCAATGAAATGAGGATCATTTTTGTCATGCAATATCCTCGAACAAGCGGCCTCTCTAAGGTTTTTGGGCTACTTTTGGATCTCAAGCTCATAGATGTTTTCTAAGGAATCTAGAACAACCAATGGGTTTTGGGTCGTCATTTTCTTTTTGGCCTTTGTCTTTGGATAATCCTTCTTTGGTAGGATGGCATGAGAGGAGTAAGATAGTTCCTCAAAAATATCAACCCAGAAACCTCTAGGAGCAACTTTTACAAACGAAGCCTCTGAATCCATCAAGGTGGACAATTGGCCTTTCCTGGACTGCTATCAGACCAGAGATAGAGAATGGAAACTCGCACGTCGTTCTCTAGCCTAACTCCTTGGCAAAAAAATGAATAGATTGATGACCAGAGAACCTTTGAGCATTTAAATGCATGACATGCCTTGTTTTTCATGAAAGCTAAGGCTCGGCTGACACGCACGCCAACTCAAAACGTTGCTGCGATCAACCTCCACGAATGAGGGGAGCCGTCATTCCCACTTTCCAAAAAAAATCTACTTGGTTGTTTTGGCATTCCTCGGGAAAAGTACCTTGGGCCAAATCTTTCTTTAATCAAGAAGATCAGCTAGGAATAATGGTTGTGTGAGCTGAAACAAGCTGGCAGAGCTAGCTCATTTAAGGTGGACGTACCTGAAAGTACATATGGCTCTTTGTTTCCATCCATTCCTCTTTTCGAAGTGACTGACTAGATGCCGATATCTTGGAAATAATCTCATTCGCATGATGCGAATTAATATAAGTGTGACAGAGACATTAAAATGGGACAAGGGTGAGCTCAAGTTGTCGATTGCTTACCTACCAAGATTTTTGCTATAAATATGTCTTTTTAGACATTCTTTCATCACAATGCGAGCTATAATGGTGGAGTTTATAATGAAATGGATACTCCAGTTTGGTTCATCAGCAGAAGGACACAAGTCACTTTCCTAGGGAATATATTAGACCGGAGACTGCAAGGGATGACGCGAAGGAAAAATCCATTAATAATTTCTACCATCAAATGGGTACTTGGGGAAGATTTCATTGGCAATCCAGACCGATACCGGGTGAATATAGATATTTGCTCACACTTCATGGCTTCTCTACTGGACTACGGCCAATCTGGGCTACTAGCAACGTAGCTCACGCAAGCCCTCTTTCCTTTAGACTATCTGGGAGGCCTTGAAGATGTAGTTGCATATCATGTACCTTTCCTCGGACTCCCTGTGGCATCTGACTTAGAGCGCTTCATCTTTTAGAATGAAGAGGTGAGGTGGCATCCACTTATCAATGGCTTGAAAACCATGTCATTGTCCTCTCACAGGTATCGTGCCGAGCTAGCTGCAGAGTTTCTTCTGCGAGTGCATATGATGGTCCCTATTCCGGAAGGCATGGAATGGTATGCTGGCTTCAGGGACTATATCTTCCCAAGAGTCCTATTGCCTGATCAGCCTCCTAACTTGGTGGTTATATTCATGCACGGGGAGCCTAAGAGTTCTTCTGGTTCAGAATGGCTAGGAGAAGAAGGGGACTCCAATACTAAAGAGGAAGATACTAAGACTAGCCTCTGAGAGGAGTGGCAAAGCATGATTTGTGCTTGAAACTATAAGATGTAAACAAGAGAGAGGCTGAGGGCCCTTTACATTTTGTAACAGTATACAAGAAAGACTTAATATAATGATTTTTCTTTTTCTTTATCTAGTCTCTCTTTCTTGATGCTTGTTGAGCTGAAAATAATTAAAATAAATACACACCACACATATGCACATAATATACACTATTTACATGGAAAAGGGGAAAGGACCCTTAATAATAAGGCTTAAGATGAAAACCATTAACCAGGATGGAGAGGGAGTCTCCATTCATGTCCTCTAACTCAAAGGCGTTGAAACCTTTACATCCTACAATGCAAAAAGGACCCTCCCATAGGTAGTCAAACTTGGTGTGCTGACCTGGCTTCTCCATCCTCTTATTGTAGTTTAGAACAAGGTCTCTGAGGGCAAATATAACATCATAACTCTTTTTACTATCGAACCACCTTTTTATGACTTCTTGCCTGTCCTGGAGAGCTGTGAAGGCAACCTCCCTCGCTTCCTCTAACTCCATAATCTTTTCTAGCCTTATGGCCATTGGGCCATTTTCGGTGATATTCATAGATTTTAGCAACTGTAACGCAGGAATTTCCAGTGATAGAGGAAAAAATGCATCTTTCTCATATATCAGCTTGTATGGGGAAGTCTTGAGAATCTGCTTGGGTGTTATGCGGTTGGCCCATAATGCACTCCTTAGGTGATGGTACCACTCCCTCTTATATTCCACGCCTATCCTCTTGATAAGTCAGATCAGGTTCTTGTTAGTAGATTTTTCCAGACCATTCCCTTGGGGGTAATAGTTAGAGGAGGTTTTGAGATAAATACCTCTGCTAAGAGTGAACTGTGTGATCCGCGAGCGAGTGATTGCGCGAGCGTTATCAGATATAACAATTTTTGGGGGACCATACCAGCAAGTCAGTTCTTCCAGTAAATATAGCACCTCATTTTTAGATGAATTCCGTAGGGGAACAACTTCAAACCATCCAGTGAAATAGTCTGTGGTGGTCAGGATCCATCTATGTCTGGCTGAGCTTGGAGGATTGATCATCCCGAAAAAATTGAGTCCCCATTGAGCAAAAGGTTCTTCAACTGACACAGGCCTGAGTGGCATGGCCGCTTTCTTACCCCTCCCTGTGTAATATTGGCATTCTTTACATCCTCTTACTAGAGCATGTACATCTTTGAGCATGGATGGCCAAAAGTATCTGGCTTGAGTAATTTTGATCGCAGTTGTAGGTGCGGAGAAATGACCTCCTGAGGGGCCATAATGAAATTCTTGGAGAATTTTATCAGCGTGGCCTTGATCTACACATCGGAGTAGAACTCCGTTGAAATTTATTTTGAAAAGAATTTCATTTATGAGCAAAAACCACTATTTTGGAGTCAGTAGAATCTCCTCTTGGCCGGGGGAAGATTTTCAAGAAAGGTCCCTGTCTTCATGAAATTTTTTCTTTTGTCAATCCAATTTCCACTGGAGGTGTCGGGCATAAACATAACCTCTCTTCTGAGATGGCTTCAAAACCACGAGATTCACCATCCTGCACTATATACTCACATAAACCTCTCCCACAGACCAGCTTTGTGGGCCTGATGTCAACATCATATTCTAGGATCTTAGTGATCCAATTCACTCTTTTTTCTGTGATGTCATCCTCCATAATGTATTCTCTTACTACGAGGTGAGCTACATACACTGTGGTCTTGTTGCAAGCAATGAAATGCCAAAATTTCTTCAGTCCTTTTACAACAACTAAGGCTTGCTTTTCAACAAAGTTATAGCAGAGCTCATAATCTTTGAGAGTTTTTGAATGAAAGGCGACAGGGTGCTCTCCTCCTTTTTGGGTGTCTTTTTGAGTTAGCACCATGGCGATACTATGCTAACCGGAATAGACATACATTATGAAATCTTTCGACATGTCCGGATTAGATAATACTAGGGCTGAACAGATGGCATGCTTTATTTGATTGGAGGCATTTTAGGCTTCAACAGTCCATTTGAAATGTACATCCTTCTTAAGCATGAGGGTGATAGGTCTTATTATCCCAGTGAAGTTGGAAATGAAATGACTGAAAAAATTAACTTTTCCCAAAAATGACTGCACTCCCTTTTTTTTGACTGGAAGGGGAAGCTCTTTAATAGCCTTGACCCGGTTAGGGTTGATGGAGACACCTTATTTAGAATCTATATGTCCCAGCAACTTCCCTTGGGGAACCCCAAAAATACACTTTTTTGGGTTCAAGGAGATCCCAAATTCCAGACATTTTTGCAGGACTAACTCAAGATGATCAAAATGATCCTCCTGGTGTCTAGAAAACATGGTTAGGTCATCTAAATATATTAAGATAATCTTATTTATTAGCTCTTTGAAAGCCAAATCCATGGCCCTTTGGAAAGTGGCCCCAACATTTGACAAGCCAAAGGGCATCTTTTGATATGCAAACATCCCCCACTTGGTGGTGAAAGTGGTCTTGTGTTGATCCTTCATTTTGACACTTACTTGATTGTATCTTGAGAAACCATCGAGCATAGAAAACATTTCTGATCCAGCTACAGTGCTTAATAATTGCTCCATTGACGACAAGGGATAATGATCTTTGAGTGATGCTCGATTCAGGTCCCGGAAGTCCACATAGAGTCAAATGTCCCCATTCTTTTTACTCACAGGGACCAGATTTGATACCCATGTACTATGTTTTATAGGATAAATAATCCTTGACTCAATCAGCTTCTTCAACTCCTAAGCCATGAGGGATTCGATCTTGGGATTAATAGGTCTCTATTTTTGTCGAACTGGATTAGCTTCGTTTGTGAGTTCGATGGTGTGTTGAATGATGCTAGGATCGTAACCTTTTAAATCATCATAAGACCAAGCCATGATGCCTTGATATTCATCACAGTATCGAGCCAATTTTGCCATGTCTTCAGAGGAAACACCTTTTCCCACTTTGAGGATTCTTCCACGTCCCACTGACATTTTAGCGTAATCTCCTTTATCCGCTATGAGCTTCCACTTATCCTTCTTAACATCCTCATGATCAAACAAATTCTCCAAGGTGATCAGACCATTAGGGAGCTTGTTGGATTTTAGCTAGATAATCTGGTCTCTATAAGCCTCTTTAACCATGGGTTGCAAGTGGTCGGCAAATTCTCTGGAGCTTTGAATAAATAGAGCAATCTACTCATCGCTTTCAAAAACCTGTCAATATGTATCATTATCAGGAATAGCCAGATGGACCACCATGTTGACTGCTGAATGGCCGACCAATAGGTCTACAGCTAGATCAAAATGAGCCCCTATGGTTGCCATGTGATCTGCTTCAGTATTTAGTGTCCGGGGAATGCTAGTGATATTGAAAGCATCAAAACTTTCTATTAAATCCCAGACTCTAGAGCGATAGGATCTCATACGAATGTGCTTGGCATTGGATATCCCCCGAATTCGGTGTACTACTAATTTGGAATCACTGAAGACCTTAAGCTTCTTGATGCCCATTTTTTCTGCCATGTTCAAGCCTTGAATTAGCCCTTCGTACTCTGCTTCATTATTCGAACATGTGAACTGTAGTTGGAAAGACCTTTGGATCAGATCACCCACCGGAGGGGTGAGACAAACTCCAATTCCAAAGCCCATTTTACATTTGGCGCCATCAAGTGTAGGGTCCATAGTGTCGAAGACAGCTGATCTTTGGAGAAAGGATCTTTGGTGAGTTTTGGGATTAGCTGATCCTCTTCAAAAATGCAATAAGTTCCTAGGCAGGTGGCATGGTAATTAGATAAGGGATCAGAGTCTATGAACTCATTTAGGAAGGCTTCTTGTTTGGGTGGGATTTCCCTAGTTACTTCTTCATCTTCTAAAAGTTCTACCACCTTTCGCTCATCATGGGTTATAGAGGTGTGAGTAAGCTTGAAATTAATCAAGGCTTGGTCAGCTATATGCTCAACGTGAAGAGGTTATAAAAGGATCTTCATCTTAGTGCCATGTCGGGTACAGAGAATTGGGTGGGACCAATCCAGGGACATATATCCTCCTATTTTAGCGGTGAAGTCTTGGGACAAACAGATTCCAAAGATAGGAGGGATGTCGATGACCACGACCTCTTGGGATACTGTTATACTTGGACATGCAAATAAAGTCAAAGGGAGGCTTTTGATGAGACCTATCTTTTGGACTTTATTCCCATCAAGTTGCATTACTCCTTTACTTAAAGAGTCATACTTAATGTTTAATACTTCAGCAATCTGCTTAGGCATGACCATGGTGCTAGCACCGAAATCTATCATGAAGTTATGCAAAAGTTTATTTCTAACTATCAGGGTAAGGTAAAAAGGATTCAGCTTAGGTTTACCTTCTCCTTGTGCAGTGGAGGGTGAGCCTTCATTTGTCAAAGTAGCAGGGGAGCGTGCCTTGTTTACTGCTGAGTGGCGATCCATTCCATTCGTCTAAGAGGGTGGTGGAGCTACCGCACCTGTATCCTTTTGATCATGGGACAATGCCTCCCTTAGCTAGCTTTTTTGCTCTGGTATACTCAGGAGGTCCTAGAGAGAGACATGGGCTAGAGCTTTCTTCAACTGATCTACTACATCCAGCACCGGGGGCATGAAAACTTTAGGCTCTTTCAGTTTGTAAGGGATGAATCCCTTCCTGGGATAGGCGGAAATGATGACTGGCAGTTCTGGAGGTCTATTTACGGGTATTGACCTTATATTGCTGGCATCCTCCCTGGTCAAATGCCTTTTAGAGTGAAGGTTATATTTTGAATGCACCATAGGGGTTCCATCTTTCGAAGTTCCTCCATCAATAGTTAGCACTGTATCGTCATCCTCCATCCATGAAAAAAGTGCATGATTAGGGGTGATTTTTGCTTCTTGTTGTAATGACATTCCTTGCATCTGAGCAACAAAAGCCGTATTATCCATGCCTAAGGATGTATATGTAGATTCATTTGGTATTATACCTGAGTTCCTTTGTTTCGTGACCTTTTGTTGTAGATTACCCCTTGGGAATTTCTCAGGGTGTGAGCATTGTTGCATGGAAAACACTAAGAATTGGCATCGTCCACCAAATTATTCTGACCCATAGTCAATTCTCTACTGCAGTTTGGGTGAATGGCCTGTAATGGATTAGGGACGGGGACTATTTGGCCATTCAACAGGGTATTTTTCTCAGCCTGATAATTAGGATGTTGATAGGGGGGTCGGTTTCCTTGGAAGTTTTGTTGAAAAGGAGGCTTGGTAGGAGAGACTTGGGCCCTTTTTAGGTTGACAATTTCATTAGAGAAAGATCTTAAGAGATTTTTTATATCATTGACCTCAGCAGCTAGAGAGGCAGAATGGATGGTAGTTTGAGCAGTGGGGAATGAATACATAGACTGTGGAGCAGAAGTGCTCGGGGCGACTTCTTCCATTACTTGGGTAGACATTTCGGGGAACACTAGCATTGTAGGGCGAGGTGCGAGCTTTCCAGCATCGATAAGGTTATTTTTAGCTTGAACCGCTAAGTCAAAAGCTTGTGGAAGAGTTTTACCCCCTAAGGATTGAATCATTACTGATATATCAAAATTGAAAGCTTTTAGATAAAATATGAAGGCCATATCTGTCGGGGGGTGGGCAGACAACAATATCCTTTGCCAGGTTTGCTGGAATCTCAGATTGAAATCAGTTAATGCCTTCGTAGGAGCTCTTTTGATCGTAATGAGTTGGTGCATGAGGGATGATCTATCAGCTTTGTCTGAGAATCTCTGAAAGAAGCGGTCTCTCAATTGATCCCAGTCCCCTATAGTACTAGGGCCTAGAGATCTAAACCAGTCCAGAGCTTTTCCTTTGAAAGATAGTATGAGCAACTGCAAAGCCATGTTCTGCTTGGTGATGCCATGTACAGTACAAACAGTAGCTACATCCTACAGATGTTCTCTAGGGGCTTTGTGACATTCTCTCATGAATTTGGGAATAGCTTTTAGTGTGGTTTCTAGAATGCCTCCCCAAACTATGGGTGGAACTGGAGGAATGAGAGGGCTACCATTGTCCCAGGTCACAAAATTTTGGGGAGGGATTTGGGCCATTGCAGGGTATATGATGGTGGGGGGACCCTATGGAGGTGAAACTGAGGCAGAATGGACAGTCACCAATGGAGGAAAAAGAAGATGAGGATTTAGGACCATTTGACTCCTGGTGACGGGCCTATGACTCATAAACTAGCTGGGATGTGCTTTTTTTTGTCTTGTTTCTAAGGTAATGGTCCCACCAGGCGTGCCAGAAAAAGAACCGTTGACTCTAAATTTTTCTTTGGAGACAAACAACCTTATGGGAAATTCAGTGTTGGGGGACCAACTCACGCAAAGAAACACTGAATGACCTCTGGGGTTGAGAAGCCAACTCTTCCTTGGGTTTTGAGGAAAGGGAGAGAAAATAGATACTTTAAAAAAAAAAATGAGATACTAAACACTTAGGCGATACGCCATATCATTAAGAGGAAATGAACTAACAGAAATCAAGAAATATTTGTGACTTCTATAAGCATCTGAGCCAAGGACATAATCAAAACTACAACCAAATTTGCTTGAAAACATAAGGGAAACATTCATCATGCATTCACTAGATAACAAGTATAGAAAAACATAGTTTAATCAGTGAATTCTTAGATAAAATACTCCCAAAGTTTATTGGAATTTTCAACAACAATAGCACAGAAAACACTATTAACAGTAAGCCAAGAGAGACATCACAAAGGCCACAGACACAATCTGAATAATCTTCTTATAGCAAAACCCAAATAGTTTTTAAAGGCTGGAAATGAAAGAAAACTCCTACTTAGCAAATTAGACTGTTCTTCTGCTTCTAAATCCCTTTTTTTTTTTTTTTTTCTCACATTCTTGGGCAACAGAGAAATCTGCCCTTAAATAGGCCACTGCTCCTAAAAATAGCTCCCCTAAAAATCCAAAACTGGCACAACCTCCTTTGAATAGAAAAACATGGCGTGTCACTATAGAGGCCGCACCTAGCAAAACAAACCCTGCAACTCAACCTTTTCCTCTAACGGCCTGGAGGTTACCCAGAACTAAAAAGATTATATCAGAAGAGAAAGGACTACGGAAAAGGGGACCGCTGCAAGGAACCACTTGCAAACTATGAAAATGAGTGGGCCCACCCAGAAGAACAGTCAGCAAGCATTGCCATTTGTCACTCTCGTGCTGCTTCAAAAATTGGACACCAAAGATGTATCGAGGGAGCAATGCCGGGCCACCAAGTGTCATGCATGCTCAACCCTACTGGCTAAAAAAATGATTGCAACTGGGCCCACCAAGAAACTTACATCGGGGAAAATAAAGGTGAATAGTAGCCATCTCGACACCTCTACATCAACTCATAACAGTAGGAGGTCAATTTGACAGTTGAAGTGAAGACAACCATGATGAGCACATGGGGAGCATTGTGAATTGGTAGGGTTCCTAGCTAAAACAATTGAAGAAAACACCTTGGAATGGTTAAGAAGCAAGCCCTAGAAGAGATTGAGAAGGACTTGGAGGTCTAGAGTGCAATTAGGTCTAGAGAGTTGGTGGAATTGAGCAACACCAACTAGGTGAAGTGTTAGAAAACTAGGTGAGCCCCATCAACACTATTTGCTTCCCAAAGAGTTTGTTGTGTATATAGATAATTAGACATTAAGCTTCCTAAATAGTTAGGAGAAATTGAGCCATAAACACATGAAGTGGGTTGAGTCCATTCAGGCCTACACCTTTACCATCAAAGACAAGAAAGGTGTCTCAAACAAAGTTGCAGATGCTCTTAGTAGGAGGGCACTAACAGTTTCAAAAATCCATTTGGAGAGTGTAGGAGTTGATTCCCTCAAGGGTATGTATGCTGCTGATGAATATTTCAAAGACATAAACAAGGTATGCATTGACTTTGGTAGTAGGTATCATTTAGAGTATTCTGATTGTTTGATTCAAGATGGTCTTCTTTTCAAAGGATGCTAGTTATGCATTCCAAAATGTTCAATGAGGGATAACATAATTAAGGAGAAGCATAGTGGTTTCATGGGGGGACAATTTGGACTAGACAAAAATCTTGAGTTGGTGAGAAGATTTTATCACTGGCCTAAATTGCAGACAAATGTCAAAAAATGATTCATGTGTAGTGTGTCAAAAGGCCAAGGGGACAACAACAAATGCAGGACTATACCAACCATTGCCCATTCCTTCAAGACCTTGGGAAAGTGTGAGCATGGACTTTGTGATGGGTTTGCCAATAGCTCCAAAAGGTTTTGACAGTGTTTTTGTGGTTGTTGATAGGTTTAGCAAGAGGACACATTTCTTGCCATGCAAGAGCACAAGTGATGTAACATATGTTGCAAAACTTTTGTTTAATGAGTTTGTGAGAATACATGGTTTACCATTGAGCATTATGTCAGACAGAGATGTGAAATTTGTAGGGAATTTTTGGAGGACTTTATGGAGGAAGTTAGGCACAAACTTGTCTTTTAGTTCATCTTATCATCCCCAAATGAATGGCCAAACAAAAGTGGTCAATAAGTCACTCAAAAAATTGTTAAGGTGCCTCACCAAGAAGCATGGTGAAAAGTGGGATTCCATCATCTATCAAGAAGAATATGCCTAAAATGAATCTATAAATAGGAGTACAAGAAGAAGCCGTTTCCAATGTCTATGGATTGAATCCAAGAGGTGTGCTGGAATTAAGAAACCTACCCTCAACTGAACATATCAGTGCTTGTGGAGAACAATTTTCTGAAGGGATAAAGGAGATTCATGACCATGTCAGGATGCAATTGCAGAGAAGTATAGAGAAGTACAAGGAGTAGGTTGATAGAAGAAAGAGAGATGTGTGGTTCTAAGTTGGAGACATGGTATGGGCAAATCTGAAAAATGAGAGATTTCCAAAAGGGAAATGTGGAAGGTTGGACCTTGTCAAATACTCAAGAAGTTTGGGAACAATGCATATGAAATCCAATTACCTTCAGATATAGGTATATCCCCAATCTTTGATGTTGTAGATTTGACACCATTCAATGGTATAGGGCAGGAAGATGGTACATTCCCGATGGAAGATACTACAGACATACTGAAGGAATTTACAAGTCAAGGGCCACCCAAACTTGAGAGGATCTTGGACACAAAGATTGTGAAGAAAAATAGGAATAAGGTCTACAAACAATACCTTGTCAATTGTCAAGGACTCCTTGAGGTAGATGCAGTATGGATGGATGAAGACCAGATGAAGAAACATTGGACTACATTACAGGAACTCATCTCTAGTGGACTTGAGATTAAACCACCTAGGGAGTATGGTGCAGGAGTACCCAAAGACAAAAATGAAGCCTAAAAACTCTAATATCACCCATGAGGTGAGAATGATCATATGTAGTAGGTTGATAGGTTTGTGAATCAATAAGACCCAATTGATGTAAGGTATTGTCATGGTTGCATTTTATAAGCCACCATGGACAAATGACCATGTGGGTTAGTAGGAATCTAGGCATGAGTCAGGAAAATAAATATTGGTCTTAGAAACATATGACCAATCCCTAGGATAGAACGATACACCTTGGAGTCACCAAATTTAAAAAGTTGCAAGTTGACAACTTTTGTTGTCATTGCAAAATGTTGTAAAAAGGGGTAACTAATCCTCCAACAGTTCCAAACTTTGAAAAGTGGTTGGAAACTATTAGGGAGGATATATTATGCCCACTTTGAATGATTCTTGGGTTGTTTCTAATTTTTGTTGTTGAAGTTGTTGAAATTGATGATGTTTTGGAGTTTGGAGCAATACAATATACTTGGAGTTTTCTAAAATTCTGTGTGTTTGATTTTATTTTCTGACCGGTATGGATTGGTGGATTCCTAAAACTAATTGGATGAGTTAGGAAAGTCTCTTACCTTTCATTTGAATCAATTTTGAGGTCTTGTAACAATCGGGTTGTAGAGATCCATCAAAATCTAACCGGACTGGTCACAAACCCTGCCAACACCTAGGGTTTCACTGTAAAGATGCCCTTAATTTGACATTTTCACTAGAGGACCAAACAACCTATGGGAAAATTTTATGGGGGCAATTGTACCATAATATTTTAGTGTTGGTTTGCAGGGAGGCTCCAAGTCTGAAGAGATTGAATTAAACCTAGGTGGGCATCTCTATGTGACCACCTGAACCGAAGAAGTGAAAATCACTTGCAGTAGATAAACAAGATGGGATCAAGTCATGAAACCTTGGATTTGGTGGTTTTAAATCTTACCCCACCTTTTAGAAGGGTTTGTTTAGTTGGGGGACTAATAAAAGGGGTACTTTCTTTGCAAATTATGCCTAATTGGCTTAATTAGGTCTGGAAGGACATTAAAGATATAAACTTTTCAAACTTGGCGCTAGAGTCTAAGACTTTGGAGAATTGTGTAACTTCATAAAGGGTATCTAAATATACCCTTATTTTTTCTTTTCCATTGAAATTTTATTAAGTTGTGTGTGGAGAACTCAACCGATAGGGCTACTAGTCAATCGGTAGGGCTACTAGTCAACCATTAGGGCTACTAGACAAATAGGATAGTTGTGAGACAAGTACCCCCTAAAAAAATTGACAGTTAGGTCTTATGTATGTTTTGTGTTGGTTGGATGACCAATAGAAAAAATCCAATAGGTTTCCATCCCACTGGTACTAGAAGATTGTCTGCCATTCACATAAGGGTAAAGTGTTTTCATCCCACCGATACTTGAAGATACTAATGCGGTATGGATCCGGTCACACAAATTATTGCATAAGTTGATAAATTTGTAGGTGTGTTGTTTGACACCTTTAATAAACAAAACAACTTTATTTGGGCATAGTAGTAGTGGGTGAGTGAATGTTATGACCTAGTTTGTTGCCTGGCTCTGCATCACTTACATAGGCCTAAAGTTCATCTGATTTTATCTCATCTTGCATTGGTTAAAAACATGTCCAAATATTCCAAAAGCATAGAATCTCTTATTTTGTAAATTATTCATCATTTCTTTGCACATGTTTGACGTATGACCAAAGTTTTTGCATTTGAAACATTAACTAGTAAAGGTAGGACCATTATTCAGCATCCTATTTCTGCATTGATTTGCCATATGACCAAATTAGCGGAAATAAAAAATTTACCATAAAATTTACAAGGATTAGGTTGTCTTACTAGAGGTCTCTTGTTATTTTGATGATTTCTTTTTCCAAAACTAGAGGATTCTTTTTTCTCATATCCAAGTCCTCACATGTCTTTCCCACTTCTCTGGTTTTCTAGCATCTCATCTAGCCTGACTGAGCTAGCTTTGAATTTTTCTTTGTACTCATTAGTAGAGGAAATTTCATCTCTCAGAATTATGATATGTCTTTTAAGTTCTTGTGCATCATTCTTGGATTGCACCAATTCAAGTCTCAATTGATCATTCTCATAGTTCAATCTACAACATTCTTCAGATCTATCCTTCAATGGCTGATTTAGATTTTCCTCATTCTTCTTTCTATCTTCAATCTCCTTTGTAAGCTTCATCATAATTGATTGCATCTCATTCTTTAGGATTACATTCTCTCTAGAAATCTTCTCACACTCATCTGTCTTGTCTTGTAGGGCTTGATTGTCAAGGATTTTTTCTTCTTTCTCCTTGAGTTTATCCATCAATTCCTTTCTCCTCTCTCTGGATGTGTTCACTTGTTCTTTCAGAGATTCAATGGAATTTTTGGTTACTTCCAGACTTCTCCTCAAGCTACTTTTCTCTTTCAAAGTTGCATCAAGATCTTCAAGTGCCATAGTAAGTTGCTTCTGCAAACCAGAGTCCATTGGTTCAATCTTCTAGATCTTCCTCAAGTTGTTAGGCTTCTTCCAAGGAACTACGCTTTGATACCAATTGTTGGAATCAATGAAAATTGAGAGGGGGGTGGCGAATTAATGTTCTGCAGTCTACAAACTTATTAAACTGATTCTTTAACCACTAGATGCATAAGAATGAAAGTAAAGTGCATGTAGGATTTTGCCAAGATCAAGGGCACAATGAAAAGCATAAAAAGAGACAATAGAATGACAAGAACAAACTGTACTCTCATCAATATGCAAATGATCAATTGGATTAACCAATACAATGAATAGAGGCTTGCTTATATAGGCAAGGCCATATGGATGTATGAGCACACAAATATGACATGTGGCTCAATGAGAAACAAGGGTAGGTAAGAAATACTAGGGGTAGGTAGGAGAAATAATATTATATTCCACAAGAGGTGGATGACCCACCGAATGTGGAGTGTAACAGCAAAATAAGACCATAAAAGGTGGAATTTCTCCTACAAGCTCTATCCCTATGTGCACACTTCCCTAAGTGTCTCAAATCCAAACTATGAAGAGATGCATTATCCTAAGTTAACTTAAGTAAAGTGTAATAATATCCAAAATGAATATTTATTTACACCAACAATGCAAAAACATAAACCAATCAACCACAAAACCATAACATTGATATTTTTTATGTGGAAACCTAGAAAGGGAAAAACCACGGTGGGATTTTAAACCACAATATTATTATACTTTGATCATGAGTATGATAATATTAAAAAGAAGGGGAATGCAGTTGCATTCAGGTTCACTTCCTAGAGCTCACTCCTCAAATACAAAAATGGGCTACAACCTGGAGGACTCACTATCCTACAAATGATTATGAAAGATTAAAATGATGAATTAATTTAAGAATATCATCTACTAATGCCAAATAACAGTTCTGGTTAGGCTCAATTTGACTTTTGTAACTATTATGTCTCTCTGCTATGTTTTCCTGCTCTATCACATACTGTGTTGGTGCCCGAAAATGGGTTTACACTGACACAAGACAGAGACCAAGCTATTTCCTTGAAATATGTATGGAAAGCCACTTCCCACTGTTAATATTCTTAAAACTTGGATCAACATCAACAAGGACACTAGATCCTTCTACACTTTACGCTCTGCAAAACCTGGGAGGGTGATCCCCATGCCAATTTGTGATCTCTACACCACACTCATAAATTATACATGAAACAAAGTAGATAATCTCATATAAAGGCTCGACAAAAAGGGAGAATGCTTAGGAATGGAAAATTCCTCAGTGATTCTCAACTAGTTTAGAGAATGAGATGATTAAAAGCACATAACAACATACATATACATGAAAATAAATTTGATATTCAAGAAATTATAACAAATAAGTGGTGATTCTGAACAAAAAATCAACACCAAGATAGTTTCTTAGCTATGATTAGTGCCTTACTCCATTGGGTACATGAATTCATACTACATAAAATGCATTCTGACAAAATTTATCTAACAACATACAAACTTAGGATAATATTGGCTTGAAATACATCATATTTGCAACCCTGACCCCAAACTACTTATCAAAATCCTGCAAATATCCCTACCACTCTGCAATTATACTCAAGCATTTAATTGGCCCCTTAGACCAAAGCATGAACAAAAAATACATACACCACAACAGTGCAATGAATGATAAAATCCTTCATTATATTCATTCATTATATTTATATTGAACAATTTGGCTGTCTTTGAAAAAATACAATTCATACATAACTCCTTCAAGAACCTACATAAAAAAAAGACATAAGACTCTTTGTATTTTTCTCTACAAATGACCTTTTATAACTTTTTCGTTTCACCTAAACTTTGCTATTGGAACCAGAAATTCAGAACACTCTAGAGACAAAAAAATTAGAACCCTGTCTCATAGCCCTGAATTCCCTTTTACAAAAAACAAGGGAGAAAACAAGCTTCAAGCTAGAGGAGACACCTATAATCTCAAAATGATTACATACAATTGCATTTTGTTACAAAAGTATTTCATCCTTGATTTCGCTCATATAGGATCAAAGTCTGCAGCCACTTCTCTAAAACTCATGATGACTTTTACCCCCATTTCTTTTATACCATTTCAAAAATATCTACCACTAGAAGACAAAAATAGTTATATCAAACTATTTGCAACCTTTATTCATCATTCAGATACATACTACTCCATGCGCTGTACTCTTCATCGGATGGCCAGTCAAAACTCATGACTTCATCAACTTTTTCTCTGTATGGAATATATATAATGACTACATTGCCTGCCTCTCTTTCAAAAGTTTCAAAAAATGACCCTGTGGAAATTATTTTATCCATGCTATCCTCCAGCATATCCATGTTTAGAATTTCACATATAAGCTCTACCTGGGTACTGATGACTCTTTCTGACTCCTCCTTCCAAAATTGTACAGGCTTGACTACCCCTTCTTTATCTTCAATATCTGACAAAAGAGTTTGATTCAACTCATTGAAACTTTTTATCAATTCCCTTACCTTTCTTTCTATATTCTCTAGCAAAATTTGGGCTTCATTGATTTTACCAACAAGTATGTTGGTTGGAGTGCATGTGGTCTCTTGACATGATACTTAGACATTATTCTGAGCTCATTTCCTCTTTGCAATCATTTTGTAAATAAAGGAATTTCCACTTCTTTATCATCATCAAATTTTTGAATATCATTAAATAAAAAAGAATATAAAGCATGAACACTATTGAGTCTACTATCAACTTTCTCATTCAAATGAGTTAGCACTGAGCTAACTATATCCTTTTGCTACCTGACTGATTGATCTTCTGATTCTTTCACCTTATTTTCTAATTCAACAATATTTTCCAGAAGTAGAGACTACGTTGGTTCAGTTGATCTTGTGGCTTCAGGCTCATCATCATCATCATCATATGGGACTAATGACATACTAGAGATACCAACACTAATATCAGGTTGAACTGCTTCATCTTCCTTGACCACAGGTGATGACCTATATGTTGATCGCTCGAATGGCCCTACAAGTGAAGGAAAGGAAACCTTTATTTGTCCTTGCTCAAAGAGTTGCACTCTCATTTGTTACTCCACACACCTTTGTTGAGATGCATTGTAATCATTGAAAACTTGATCAAACTTTCTTATCAGCTCCACCTTTTCCAAAGCTTCTCTTTTTGAAGTCTCATGTGCCAAATTAGCAACATGAACATTCAATTTTGTAGCCTCTACACTTGACGTGTGAGATGGTCTTTTTATAATAAAGCCTCCCCTCAAATTAAGATTGAAGTCACTGATGTTAGGATTTCTAGGTCCTTCCTCTAGCACCCATATTTCCAAGGTTTCATAATAATCCACAAAATCTTATCCTTTTAATGCCAACCTTGCTTTTACCTCTGAATTGAAATGCTAACCTTTTGATTTCCTAATTGCATCAAAAGCCACTGCATCTGCTATGTCCCATTCTGGTAAAATCAGGACTCCAACCTAACTTATAATCTTCCTTCCCTCATTAGCAATGATTTCCTTAAACTCTTCCATCATTTCATTCTTGACTTATTCTTGATTTTCTTGACCAGATCTATCAGGCCTTTGGGCCTTTTTCTCAGTAATTCTTCTTCTGTATTCTTCAATCCTCATCTTCCATACTAGTTGCAGAAAGGTTGGGCTCCTCACAAAAGTATCATCTTCAAGGAACTTATCACATGCCTTTTTTCTTGCATCCCTGGAAGCTTTACCTTTAATATCTAAAGGAGTGAGGTCCAACTCCAAATTAGGGGGAAAAAGAGGAACACCAAGTTCCATTTCTACATTTGTTGCTATGAAAATATCTTCCTCCATTTGTTCTTCATTCTGCCTTACAGGTGAAAAGGGCATAGGTGATAGCGAAGGACTTCTATCTGAGTCTTCAAGATCAATGACCTTGATTCCTTGAAAAGGCTTGATTTGCATTTTTGGGGAAGGCTCTATACTCATTATCTTTTTACCCTTTCTCCTTACTAGCCTTCCACTGTCATTCTTGCTCTCCTTTTCATCTCTTGTTTCTTCTCTTTCTATTTTCTGAGAAGATTCATGAATAGGTCTCCTTTCTACCATACCACCTTCTCTTTGAGACAAAGGAGGTTGTGAGCTTGAATGTTTTCGGCCATGAACTTCTTCAAGTTTGGCCATCTGCTCTTTTAAAATTAGCTTTAATTCATCAAAATTGTTCATAACAAAATCAACCTTAGCACAAAATGGGGTAAATCCTTCACTGGATCATAATTTAGATCCACATTTTGAATTGCAGCCCATAACTTTCTCAAGATTATCCATTTTTCTTTCCTCCACTCCTGAGTCATGAGATCAAATTCATTTCTAATTATGTCCTCAGGAAAGTTATGCTCATGAGGCAATAGACCTCCTTTTATTCTTGTTTTGAAGATGTTGTAGAACCCTTCAGGATCACTATGTCTAGCTATGCTTACCCCCAAATGATATGGAACAAATAATTTATCAAAATGTTCATATCCTCCTTTTAAAACTACAAAATAAGGGATAATAGTGTAATCTGGGAATTTTTTTCCCTTGCCCCTTCCTTTTAATTCCTTGTCATGAATGCATCCTATCTGCCACATTACCTCAACAAAACCCATTCTCAACCTCTCTTTGGGCCTTACAAAATCATTTAATTCTTTGGGAATCCTTGGCAGGTTTACTATCAAACTTTTCCTTAACTTAGAAGAAAAGTTGTTATCAAATCTTACAAAGCTAGCCTCCTGTCTATCCCAAGACAGATCTATGCTCCAAAGCTGCACTAGAATCTCCTTATTATCAATTGCCCTTTTCTGGTTCATGGTACCCTCAATAAAATCCGCGTTTCTAAACAGGAACATATGCATGAGTAAGGAATACCAAAAGAATTTAGCACTAGCCACTTCATTTTTAATATCTTGTAACCCCTCATGAATCTTTTTTTCAAGGTATGGGGCAAAGTCAAAGATCATTTTATAATCCGGATGCTGAATTTGCATGGCCATGTACATAAAATCAGGTGGCATGACTGTAATTGGATTGAAACACAATACCTAAAATAGAGAGAAAAAGGTAGCTCTTAAGTAGGGAGCAAAATGACCAATAGGGAAGGGCTCCTCTGAGCTTGGGCAATAGCTTTGAGAAGGTCAACATCCATGAAGACACCCAACACTACTAACTTACCAAAATCATACTGCCAGGGACTGGATAGTGGGGAATACAAGTTCCTCTATCCATACCATAGTTTGAATATCTCTAATCTGATCATTGGTATACTAACATCCACCAAGAGGAATGCTTTATCAGTTAACCCTTCTCCTAGGGTTTTTCAACTCACAAATCTTTGTCCTTGGTGTCTATGATTTGTCGAGGGCTTCAATTGGTCCAAGAAATCATCATAAAGATTCCTTTTCATGTAAACAATTGGCCCTGAATGTTTTTGTGAGGGAGCCATCTTTTGAACTAGGGTTTTCTACTACAACTTAAAATTGAGAAAGAAAAGACTAGGGCTAACACAAGATTTAAATTACAATAGTGATTTAAGAAAGTTTCACTCTTCTCTGTTTAGCTTCTAACCATAGAACAATTGAAATTATTTTCTTATAATTTCATGCACAATTCATAACATCAATTGTTTCAAGAACAAATGAAGGAGCTCAGACAAACTTACTATTTTGATTACACAAGAGGGATAGTGGTTCTGTGTTACAAGGAATTGTTTCAATCCTCTTTAGCAGCAGGAATGTCTTCTGGATTGCTATGAAATTCTTTATGAATCAAGAACAACTTTTAACAGTACTTTTATTACTTCCTGGAATGAAATGCCAATGTCTCATTTGCCATTACTACTTGCGTGAGAAAAACTATGACTCTTAACTTGCATTTGAAAAGTTTAAAACTTGACTATCAATCATCTTTCAAGTTGGAAAATATTACGAACCAAACCATTTAATTTGACAGTTACCCTCCAGTGTGGTGAGCAGGTCCATCCTTAGAATGATTTGGCACATCCAACTCATCGCGTGTTTCACCACCTTCAGTGACCCCACCATCAGATTTCCTTGGCTTGCCTTGGACACCTAGCATCATCTCATGATGTCGCAGTCCATAATATCCTTGCATTTCTTGATCACGAGATCACGAAAACTGTCGGATCTGCTCTCTATTTACTTTCTAACTACACTAGTCACTTAACAATGGGCGCTAACTCCCGAGCATTTCTTAGACCAGAATTAAAACATTACTGCTTGATATAAGCACGTGTAGAAACATTCATTTCTAGTAACTTGGGTTTTATCCATTGGGAACCGGTAATATAAAATATTTGAAAAGTAAAAACGTCAGCTCACCTTTCTCCACTGAGCACAGGTGGCATCATCTCATGATATCGTAGTCTTTATTGTCCTTTCAGTTTTAACCATGGGGAAGCATGAACCGTCAGATCTATTATGTCTTTATCAACTGGCCAAAATACTTAGGAATTTGGGACTTAGGAAAATTATGGGTGCTGGCACAAACATTAAAATGAAACCGACTATAGGGAAATTTTTTCATGTGACTTAGGAAAATAATTTCTTAGACCAATCTAAAACAACTTAGCGTTTAGAAAATAAAATAAAATGGCCCCACCAATGATAAAAAACCCTTGACCTTAAGTTTGAAAAGTAATAATGGAACATAAAAGGCTTAAGATTTTTCCCTTTTATATCAAGACTTGACCAGAAATCACAACCCCTAAAACCCTAAACCTTGAAACCTTGACAGAGGGCACAATAAAACCAGAACGACCAAAATTTTGCAATACATAATTTTAGGTCCTATCAGTGGCTCTAGTTGGGGATGTTCATTTCACATAAATGAGGGGAGAAACTAGAATCTTTGGTGAGCAGACCAATTGCAAAGTAGACCAAAAATAGATTACCTAGATAGGGTAACTTCAACAGAAATGAAGCTACACTAATATGTACAAAACCTAACTAATTCTCATGGATAATAACTACTTTCAAGAAAAGTAGAGGTTCAAGAATTGTCCATGAACAAGAAATTCAAGAGTGTCACCATTTATATCTTGGAGAATATACAAATCTTCACCCCATTTTCTTTGGATCAGATATGGGCCTAGCCAAATGGCATTAAGCTTGCCATGTTTTCCCTTGTCTTCTAATCTGGCATTCCACATCAGAACCAAATCATTAATTTGAAAATGTTTTGCAGTTTCTCTTTTGTCATACATGTTTTTAAACTGCATTTATAACTTTGTATTTCTGTTACTGGCTTCTCTTCTCATTTCATCTAGTTCCATTAAAGCCTCAATCCTCAACTGCATATCATCATCTATGTCATTGTCATAAGTTTGGACAAACTTATACATCTCCATCAGGTTGTTTTGGGTTAACCTTTCACACATACCATACACCAAATCAAAAGGTGCACATCCAATTGCTTTCTTAATTGTTACCCTGTTTGCCGGAATTGTTAATCTTAGCTTTGAATCCCAAGCCTTCTTGTTTTTCTCTAGGATTCTTTTGATAACCTTCATCAAACTTTTATTGCTTGATTCAGCTTGCCCATTTCCTTGTGGGTGGCAAGGTGATGAATATTAGATTTGGATACCATATTTATTGTAGAAGTTTTCATATTCCTCTGACCTAAAACTCATGGCATTATCATAAACTATCCTCTCTGGACATCCAAATCTAGTCAATATATTATCTGTAAGAAAATCAATTATCACCTTACTTGTTGCTTTTCTAGTAGGTATGACTTCAACCCCCTTAGTGAAATAATAAGTGGTCACTAAAATCCAAGAATGACCACTACTAGATTTGCATGCTATCTCTCTAATGAAATCTATACCCTATTGCTAGAATGGAGCCTACACATTTACAGGTCTTAATGGCAGATTTCCTGAAAATTTCAGTTTTCCTGAAAAAATCTTTGGCATGGATCACATTTCTTGACTATTTGATGTGCATCCTTGAAAATTATTGGCCACCAAAACCCAACCCTTAATATCTTGTGTGCATTTGTCTTGGCCATATGATGCCCTCCACAAAATCCACTATGCAATTCAAATAATAACTTTTGAGCTTGATCCTGGTCAATACATTTTAGCATGACACCATCACTATTCCTCCACCAAAGTTTCCCATTAACAATGGCATATTTGATTGCACGTAATTTTAATGTCCTCATTTTATTATCACTCATGTCTTCAGGACGTTTCATCCTTTGTAAATAGCATATGATATCATCATACCATTTACAACCATCCATATCACATATATAAGATTTGTGTTCTTCTTCCACAATATTTATTTGATTGGCATCCAAATTACTCTGGGCCATTAATTTTTGCCAATCCTTGTTCTCTCAAAAACTTAGTGATTTTTATATCAATATTAAACTCTTGGATCCTATTGATCCATTTGCATCTTCTTCCAGACACTTCCTGTTGTGTGAAAATATCTTTAATTGCAGCACTAGGCACATATGCAACCACTGCTACTCCCATAAAGTAACTCCTAAAATCTTTAACCACCTTCACTAGTGCATAGGCCTGCTTCTTATTTAAATCATACTTTAGCTTTGCAACTTGCAAGGACTTACTAAAAAATGCTATAGGTTGTTCAAAACCTTTTTGACTTCTTTTTGCAATAATACAACAACAACAGTATGAAAAGATGGGAACAAAAAAATATGCATAGGTTTGCTGTAATCAGGTGTCTTTAGAATAGGTGCATTCTTAATAGCCTATTTGATCTCCTAGAATGCCTTGACTAGCTCCTCATCCCATTATATCTTTTCACTTTTCTTCAACATCTTAGATATAGGCCTACTAATTTCATTGAAATTTGTGACAAACCTTCTTAGAAAATTAATCTGTCCAAAGAAAGATTGGATACCTTTCACTGTTCTAGGCTGAGCGACCTTGTAAATTTCTACTACCCACTCCAGGTCAATTCTTACACCATTTTTTGAAATGATGTGACCCAAAAACTTACCTTCAGTTACCCCAAAAGCACACTTTTTTGAAATGATGTGGCCAAGCAAAAACATGCTTATATTTTCTCAACTAATCAATCAACATTTTCCTAACCCTAGGTGACATCTTCTTTCCAATATGTTAGTCTCAAATTGTGATTCCCTCTTATCCCCTGTAAGAAAATGAATAACTTTGTCTGCATATAAAGAGATCAAGGAAAAAAGAACCTTAGAGTAACATATAACAAGGTTTTGAGAACCTTCTACACTTTGAACTTATCCTAAGTTCAGGTGGGTATACCTTCTGTGAATACTTTCACACTTTTATATAAGATCCATAGTAAACCAGTGTCAAAAACCAGTGGATTTCATCACCTCAACATAAACTGAAATATTTGAATAAAAATTTATATACTTCTTCAGTATTGATCTTCAAGAAAAGATAGAAAGAGATCCTACAATCTGATACCAGTGCCTTATCTGGGCTACAGAGTCATCTAAATTAAACAATAATTTTCAACAACTAAACATTCTAATATGCCTCATCATCTCATCTTTTATGAACCTTGTACATGCCTAACGTATACATAGATCCTTTCTCATTTCACTAAAATAACTCATCAGATTCATGGCAACAAACAATAGATTTGCTGATAGAAATATTCCTTGCACATTTAATCCCTCTCCTAAAGAGGAAAGCCAGAAATAATGTATATTGGATCACCTTACAATCCATGCTCATTCAAACAACCCTAGATTATTCAAATGAAACCAACAAATTACAGAATGCACACCAGAAGACAAATAAATTTTAGGCCTGAAACTTTGATTTATATATTCATATTCATTCTTGAAAATATTACATCATCCAGAGTCATCTCCTTGAAACCAGAAAAAACCTAAGTATATTTTGCCAAAGTTTCTTTACAAAACCCTTGTGATCATTTTACACTAGTCCTAGTATCCATTTATAACATTATGGCTGCATACAAGCTTCAGACATTCCTAGAAAGGTTTGTTATAAATCGTGATACTCTCCAAGAAATAGTTACAAGTCTTTTTCAATATCAATAACTTCTTCTATTTGCTATTCTACTACAACATTTTATATCTACTCTGGAGTATCTTCTTGATGTCCGATATATTTGTCCTTCCACTCCTGGAACACGTCATCACTTGGCCAAGCAAAGCTAATAATCTTCTGTTTCATCCCTTCTAGCCTTTTCCAAGTGACCCTTAACTACCCAATTTTTGTTTCTATGAAACCATAATGTGATTTCACCTTTTCAATCTCTTCAATTGTTTGGACAAATAAGGATGTGTCATCAGTGTTAATTATTTCATTAACCCTTTGGGATAATTTGTGGTCCAGCTCTTCTAGCCATGACTTCTCCTCTTTCAACTGAATGGGACCAACAAAACCCCCTGGAAACAATTCATATTTGTGATCTGAATATTCTTTTCTATATAGTTGGGCTTTTCTTTTTACACCTGCCCTTTCCTCTGAGAATATATTCATTTCTTTTATAAACTCACTAGTGGACCTAACATTGTCATTTGCCTCTGCATCTGCATGGGATGAACACATGAGCTCTAACTCCTTGCCTCTAGGCATCCACTTATTGAGAATTTGTTCTAAGGTGGCTTCATCCTCTCTTAATTCAATCAGAATATTCAGGATCATTTTCATAGAAATGTGTACAACAGAGGCCTTGATTGAATCAACAAACATCAAAATCATGGCTTTTACCTTTTGTTCATACTTGCTTGCAAACAATGTTTGAGCTTGTTTCAACTTTTCAAACTCATGTTGGACAATTTCAGCTAACTAGAAACTAGAAGACATAGGAGAAGGGGGATATTCTATAATGGGACTGGTAGGTGGAGGTCTTGCTGGAGAGGAGGCTATCATGAGAGTAGAGGATTCACCTGGATGGTGCTGACTTGCCAACTTACTCTGTAGTCTAGCAATAATACCGTCTCTATTGGCTACTCCTTCTTTGGCCTCATTGTAATCCTTTAAGATGGTTTCCAATTTTAATTGGAGATTAGTCTTCTCTTTTGCCTCCTTTTCTGCTACTAACACACTAAAATTTGCAGTTTCCAAGACCGTGCTTGCAACTTCCACCAACCTTGTAGCTTGGACTCTTTTTACAATCATGCCTCGTAGGAGACTAGAATTTGGTACACCTTTCCTCCTTTTACTCTCATCCTTCTTCAGTGACCACATGACTAGAGTAGCATTATCTTTGTTGAAGGTCACTCCTTCCATGGGTTTGGTTTCCTTTCTCACTGCTTCAAGAACCAGAGCATCAGCTATATCCCATTCAGGGATGATTAAAGCACCAGACTTAGCCACCATCTCTCTTCCCTTCTCAAGAGTAATAGTCTTAAACTCTTCAATCATTTCTTGCTTCACCTCTTCTTTGTTAGCATTTGGCATTATAATAGACAATGGGAGATTGTTGACATTTCAATAAGGATATTGAGAAGGTTGTTGATGATTATGGATATAACTAATTAAGGATGTTCACTGTCTTGATATTATTATTTTGTCATTGATGTCAAGAAATTAATTTTCTAATTCAATATGATGTTGCCATATCTTGAGAAATATGATTTAAAGAGTATAAAGATGTCGATAAAAGACACAGGAAAGAATATGATGAATAAGGGGATGAATAAGGTATTCAATGGGCAACTATTACCAAGTCAGACAATGATGAGATCATGATGTTTAGATTGTTTCGACATCATACATATGTTATAAATTGTAAGGTTAATACTATACTATGTTACCAAGCAAAGAACCTAGTTGGTAAACCCTAAGGAACCTAGTCGGTAAACCCTAAGGTTATCGCTATCGGTTAATGAAGGCGGAATGTCTACCGAGTGAAGTTTAGTATTTATCGAGTTGTAACCGAGTTGTAACCGAGCTGTAACATAATGCATTAAATGGTTACATGCATTATTTAATGAAGGAAGCTGATGAGATAGAACTGATTAAATGATTGGTATGCCGTAAATGAAGTTTGTTAAGAATCTATGGCAATGGAAGATCGGCAGGAAGATCTACAATGCAGATTGAACCGCAATACCCTAGCACAAGTTCCAAGAAAGGTATGCAAGTTCCAAGGTAGGGTAAAACATTTTCAGATCGAAAGATGCATTGAACCTGGACAAGTTTGAAGATCTGATGGCTATGACTGATCATGGGAAATGTGATCAAGGAGATTAAGTGGTTAGCTAATTGTTTATAAATAGGGAACTGTTGATAAACAATGCATGCGGGCAAGTGTATGCACAGGGATGCTACATAGTGATTACCGAGCACAGAAGCTTGAAGACCTATTTGAATAATAGAGTATAGAAGCCTAGGAGATGGACAAGATTAGTTCTATGTCTAAATTGTAGTGAAAAAATAAGAATTTGCTTTAGCATTTTAGATGTGAAGTTTCATATAGATTTTATTACTATTATTTTGTAAAAGTGATAGAAAATCTCTTAACCGAGTGGACTTAACAGTCTTATTTGTAAAACCCTCTAGCAAGGTGACATTCTGATTGAGTGTTTGAAATCCTTTAACAAGGTCACTTCTAACAAGGTGAAGATCCTAACAGATCTGAGGGAAATCCCTTAACCGGGTCACATCTAGCAATGTGTTTGTAATCTTTAACAGGATTTTCTTTTAACCGAGCATACTCTAGAAGAGTATATTTCTTAGTGGGTCCAAAATCTCATAGTGTTTTTTCCCTATTTGGGTTTCCACGTTAAATCTGGTGTTATGAGGTTTATGATGTTTATATGCTTTTGAGTTTGCATGTTTAACAACTTTGGTTATATTACTAAAGTATATGTTACCGAGGTTGAATCTGATGTTTTTATGGAAGATTAATTTTGTATGATTCACCCCCCCTCTCATCTTGTTGGATATTGGATCTGTACTTACATTTAGTATCAGAACTATCAATTGGTATCAGAGCTTTGGATTCTAGAAGAAAAGTTTAAAGGCACTTGAGTTAAAGATCCAAAGATATATAAGAGGGATGCACCGAAGCTGAACAAGTCAAGTTTCTCTACATGGTAGAAAAGAATGAAGCTGCATCTATCAGGAGTTGGAGAATATGTTGTATACTATCTGGAGAATGATTTTGTTACATCGAGCACCTATCCATTGAAAATGGAAGAGATAAAGGCAAAGCAAGAACATATTCAAGCAATGATTGAAATAACATCTGTATTGACTGACTCAGAGTTTAATGACCTAGAAGGCTGCAATGATGCAAAGGCAATGTGGGATAAGCTCATATCTGTGTATGGAGGAGATGAACATGTTCAAAGAGAAAAAGTAGATAGTCTAAGAGGACAACTTGAATCTATGAGGATGAATGAAGGTGAGAACATAACTCAGTACAGTACAAGACTAAAAGAGATTGTCAATCAATCAAAGGAGCAGGTGAAACTATTGAAGAAAATGATATAACAAGTAAGTTGTTAAGAACCCTTCTACCATCTTATGCAATCCAAGTCACTGCAATCAATAAATTAAGGTCTGTACCTAATATTCCAGTTTCTTTAGATGCTACCATTGGTAAGCTACATGCATTTGAGTTAAGTAACTTTGATAACAGTGGATCTTCAGTAAATAAAGTTGAATCTGCATTTATTTCTTTTCAGCTTGATGAATCTAATGATTACAATGAAAGAAAGTATAAGTACTTTGAAGGAGATCACAGTGGAGCAAGTGAAAGATTTCATAAGAACATGGAAGAAGTACACAAACTGTATGAGGAAATCAGAAAGCAAGAAGAGTTTGAAGCACTATTAGCCAAAAGGTTACTGAGAGGCAAAGGTAAGTATAAAGGAAAACTACCTTTGAAATGTTTCAATTGTGATAAAATAGGACATATAGCTTCTAACTATCCTGACAAAGATTCTACTGAAAAGAGAGATTACCGAGATGATAGATACAAAGATAATCATTATAGAGGACATCGAGACTTCAGAAGAAGAGATAGAAAGACATGCTTAATAGCCGATGAGGAATCAAATGATGATAAATCAGATGAAACTGATACAAAGGAAGTAGTTTATGTGGCTATCAAAGATGGATCAAATGAAGAAAGGTATGCAGAAAAATCCCTAATATCTCACATCAGCACAAATGATTCTTGGATCATAGATAGTGGATGTTCACATCATATGACAGGAGATAAACACAAGTTTGTTATGTTAGAAGATTATGATGGAGGCTATGTTAGATTTGGTAATGATGCACCATGTCTAGTGAAAGGTAAAGGATCCATAACACTTCTTGACAATTTTAAATACAATGATGTTTATTGGGTTGAAGGTTTGAAATACAATTTGTTGAGTGTAGCACAGCTAAACAACACAGGTTACCGAATAGAATTTCAGAAAGGAATTGTCAAATTTCATGACAAGAATGGAAAATTAGCTGCTACTGGGACACAAACAAAAGGTAATACATTTCATCTTGACTCAACTCGGAATAAGTGTTTGTATGCAAAGATAGATGATACCTGGTTATGGTATAAAAGGTTTTGTCATGTAAATTTTGATAATCTGATCAAAATAAGCAAGAAGCACTGAGTAAGAGGTCTACCGAGTCTTGAAAAACCTGAGAATGCTATGTGCCGAGGATGCCAGATGGGTAAGATGACAAGATCAAGCTTTACATGTAAGTCTTACACTTCTAAGGGAATTTTAGATCTTGTGCACACTGATCTTTATGGTCCTATGAAAGCTTAAAGTTATTATGGAGATAAATATTTCATATTATTTGTGGATGATTATTCAAGGATGATGTCAGTAATGTTTTTAAAAGATAAATCAGAAGATTTTCAAATGTTCAAATGGTACAAGGCAAGAGTTGAAAATGAAACAGGAAGACAACTGAAATGTCTTAGATCAGATAGAGGAGGAGAATTCACATCTGATCAATTCAACTCATTCTGCAATGATCATGGTATTAGAAGACAAGTCTCTGCACCGAGAACTCCACAACATAATGGAATAGCTGAGAGAAGAAACAAATCTATTGTGGATTGTGCTAGAACACTAATGATTGAAAAGAAAGTGCCACAAACATTTTGGAGAGAAGCAATAAGCATAGCAATTTACACCTTGAACCGAGTACAACTGAAGAAAGGTACTTTGAAGACACCATATGAAATCTGGTATGATAAGAAACCTAATGTAAGTTATTTTAAAATCTTTGGAAGTAGATGCTATGTTCACAAAGATGATAGAAATGGCAAGTTTGATCAGAAGAGTGAAGAAGGAACATTTCTAGGTTATTCTTATAGAAGCAAAGCATTTAAATGTCTGATCAAATCATCTAACAAAATAGTAGAAAGTGAAAATGTGAAAATTGATGAATTTGTAGAAAGAAATGATGAAGGAAATTCCAAGGAACCAGAAGACTATGATAAATTTGTCTATGTTTAACCGACAAGTCTTACCGAGATGACTGTTGAAGAAAATGAAGAAAATATCCAGTTACCGAGTGATGAAGAAGATCATACAGATCCTACCGAGCCTGTATTACCCAACTATGTCAAAATACATCATGCACAAAGTCAGATTATAGGAGATAAGGATGATCCAGTGATGACAAGGAACAAACTGAGACAGAACACATGTCTAATATCTGAATTTGAACCGAGAATAGTGAAAGAGGCATTTAACAGTGAAGATTGGATAAATGCTATGACATAAGAGATTGATCAAATCAAGAAGAATGACACATGGACACTAATCCCAAGACCGAAGGACAAAAATGTAATCGGTACAAAGTGGATTTTCAGAAACAAGCTAAATGAAAAAGGAGAGGTTATTCGAAACAAAGCAAGACTAGTTTGCAAAGGTTATGCTCAAGAAGAAGGAATTGATTATGGTGAAACTTTTTCACCTGTTGCTAGACTTGAACAAGTAAGAACATTGTTGGCATATGCTGCTTTCAAAAAATTCAAGATATATCAAATGGATGTCAAATCTGCATTTCTGAATGGAATATTAGAAGAAGAAGTTTTTATTGAACAACCTGAAGGATTTGTTGAAGACAATAATAAAGATCAGGTATGTAAATTGAACAAAGCTTTATATGGTTTGAAACAAGCACCTAGAGCATGGTATGAAAGATTGCACTCTTATTTGATTAAGATTGGTTTTATAAGGACAAGTGAGAACAAAAATATGTACATGAAGAATGATGAAAATGGAATACTGATCTCAGCCATATTTGTTGATGATATTATATTTTGTGGAAATGACTCTTTATGAAAGAACTTTGGAAATGAAATGAGCAAAGAATTTGAGATGTCATTAATCAGTGAGATAAAGTATTTTATAGGTTTACAGATACTACAAATGAAAAATGAGATTTTCATTACTCAATCCAAGTACATAAAGGAAATCTTGAAGAAATTTAGAATGGAGGATTCAAAACCAGTAAGTACTCTTATGACTACCAATTGTAAATTATCAAAGAATGATGAATCTACATCTATTGATGAGACACTTTACTAATCCATGATTGGAAAAGTACAATATGTTGTTCACAGCAGACCAGACATAGCACATGCAGTAGGTATAGTTGCAAGATTCTCTGTAGATCCTGAGGAAACACACATGACACCAATCAAAAGAATTTTTAGATACTTGAAAGGTACTGAAGATTATGACTTAGTATATCAGAAAGGAAATGATTTTGATTTAAAAGTTTATACTGATGCTGATTGGGCAGGCAACATTGATGATAGAAAAAGCACAAGTGGAGGAGCTTTCTTTTGAGGAGAAAGACTAGTGAGTTGGCTTAGCAAGAAACAAGGATGTGTTTCACAGTCAACAACAGAAGCTGAATATGTTGCTGCAACATTGAATTGTACCAACATTGCATGGATCAAACAACTATTGGAAGGTATAAATGAGAAAGTTACCGAGCCAGTAACTATATTCTGTGACAATACTAGTGCCATTAACATTTCAAAGAATCCCGTTATGCACTCTAAGACAAAGCACATCTCTATCAAATATCATTATCTTAGAGAAGAAGCTCAAGAGAAGAAAGTGGTGTTGGAGTATGTTAGCCCAAAGGAACAAATAGCAGATATCTTCACCAAAACACTACCAAGGGACACTTTTGAATATCTAAGAAGTAAGTTAGGGGTCCTTCCCCTATCTTCTACTCACTGACCGAGTTCGGTGAAAGCATCAATCTGATGACTCTATCGAATATCTTTTAGGAGTTGATGCTGACTTACACACTTTAGGATGTTTTCTAAAAGTGTACAGGAAACAATATAGGATATCATATAGGGAACAATAATTGAAGACAAAATACTCTGATCGAGACTGAATTGACACACTACAGTAGGAATTCACTTCCTCCAGGAAGAAATTATGTTTTAGTTCTTTACTTTTTGGCATTGTTGTCAAAGGGGGAGAAAACTGAGATTGGAAAGAAGACCAAAAAAACAACGAGGAGAAATCTAATGTATGGGGGAGAAGTCTGATGACAACAAGAGAGCATTTTAGCATTTCAGAATCACAACAATCTGAATCTTTTAAGTTCAAATCAATTGGTTTTTCCATCAATGCCAAAGGGGGAGATTGTTACCATTTGGCATTATAACAGACAATGGGAGATTATTGACATTTCAATAAGGATGTTGAGAAGGTTGTTGATGATTATGGATATAATTGATTAAGGATGTTTACTATCTTGATATTATTATTTTATCATTGATGTCACAAAATTGATTTTCTAATTCAGTATGATGTTGCTATATCTTGAGAAATATGATTTGAAGAGTATAAAGATGTCGGTAAAAGGCACAAGAAAGAATATGATGAATAAGGGGATGAATAAGGTATTCAATGGGAAACTATTACCAAGTCAAAGAATGATGAGATCATGATTTTTAGATTGTTTTGACATCATACATATGTTATAAATTGTAAGGTTAATACTATACTATGTTACCAAGCAAGGAACCTAGTCGGTAAACCCTAAGGTTATCACTATCGGTTAATGAAGGCGGAATGTCTACCGAGTGAAGTTTAGTATTTACCGAGTTGTAACCGAGCTGTAACAAAATGCATTAAATGGTTACACGCGTTATTTAATGAAGGAAGCTGATGAGTTGGAACTGATTAAATGATTGGTATGCCATAAATGAAGTTTGTTAAGAATCTATGACAATGGAAGATCGGCAGGAAGATCTACAACACAGATTGAACCGCAATACCCTAGCACAAGTTCCAAGAAAGGTATGCAAGTTCCAAGGCAGGGTAAAACATTTTCAGATCAAAAGATGCATTGAACCTGGACAAGTTTGAAGATCTGATGGCTATGACTGATCATGGGAAATGTGATCAAGGAGATTAAGCGGTTAGGTAATTGTTTATAAATAGGGAACTATTGATAAACAATGCATGTGGGCAAGTGTATGCACAAGGATGCTACATAGTGATTACCGAGCACAGAAGCTTGAAGACTGGTTTGAATAACAGAGTATAGAAGCCTAGCAGATGGACAACATTAGTTCTATGTCTAGATTGTATTGAACAAATAAGAATCTTCTTTAGCATTTTAGATGCGAAGTTGTAGATATATTTTATTACTATTATTTTGTGAAAGTGATAGAAAATATCTTAACTAAGTGGACTTAACAGTCTTATTTGTAAAACCCTCTAGCAAGGTGACATTCTGATTGAGTGTTTGAAATTCTTTAACAAGGTCACTTCTAACAAGGTGAAGATCCTAACAGATCTGAGGGAAATCCCTTAACCGAGTCACATCTAGTAATGTGTTTTTAATCTTTAACAAGATTTGCTTTTAACCGAGCATACTCTAGAAGAGTATATTTCTTAGTGGGTCTGAAATCCCACAGTGGTTTTTCCCTATTTGGGTTTCCATGTTAAATCTGGTGTTATGAGGTTTATGATGTTTATATGCTTTTGAGTTTGCATGTTTAATAGTTTTGGTTATATTACTAAATTATATGTTACCAAGGTTGAATCTGATGTTTTTATGGAAGATTAAGTTTGTATGATTTAGCCCCCCCTCTCATCTTGTTGGCTATTGGATCTATACTTACATTTAGTATCAGAACTATCAATTGGTATCAGAGCTTCGGACTCTAGAAGAAATTTTTTAAGGCACTTGAGTTAAAGATCCACAGATGTATAAGAGGGATGCACCGAAGCTGAACAAGTCAAGTTTCTCTACATGGCAATAAAGAATGAAGCTGCATCTATCAGGAGTTAGAGAATATGATGTGTACTATCTGGAGAATGATTTTGTTACACCGAGCACCTATCCATTGACAATAGAAGAGATAAAGGTTGTTCCATCATTTCTTGCTGCACCTCTTCTTCCACTTGAGTTACATCATTGTGAGGCTGTTCACTCTTCATTTGCTCACATCTAGCTTTGAACTATTCCATATTTTGCTTCCACACAAATTGCATGAAAGCCCCTATTATAAAAAAATTATTGTCAGCCAGGAACTCTTCACTGGCTTGCTTAATAGTAATGTCTAATTCTTTTCCCTTTATCTCACCATCAGTCAAGTTCATTTCAGCACTAGGTGGCTCTTTTGGCATCCCCTCTTGGGTCTCCTCATATGTGTAGGCAATCTCCCTAAGACTCCCTAACTGTAACAACTGCTTGGCCACAACTTGCTCATCTCTTATGTGGATAGGGGATTGAGATGGAGAATACAAAGGCTCATTGGTTTGCACTTCCTTTCCTACCCTTTGCCTTTTAGGGGAGTCTTGGATGTAAATGACATCCTTAATTTCTCTTTTCCCTCTTGAAGTGGAAGGCTCACCTGCCACTTGCATCATCACACTGTACTTTGATTTCCTATGCATTACATAATTACCAGGTGGGATAGCCTTAGCAAAGGAAGGATTAGCTAAAACCAATTTAACCTTGTCAGGATCATTTTGCATTATAGCCTCCCTTTTTTCTTTCAAGGTTTGCATGAGTTCTTCAAAATAAAGAACGAAGAATTTGATTTTCTCCTCAAAGGGATTGAAACTAGAGAGAGGGTCATAACTGCTATCAAATTGATGAATGAAATCAAGAGCCCTTTTAAATGCAACCCACACTTCTCTTTCCTCAGTTCTTGCTCATCCAAACTGAATTCATTTCTAATTAAATCTTCAAGGAACTAAAATTAGTGAGGCCTACCTTTACACACTGCCCTCTTTCTAAACATGGTGTTGAAAAAGTCCTTAGGGTTTGCACATCTTGAAACTGTAGCTGACAACCAAAATAGCTTAAAGAATTCTTCAAAATATTTCTAGCCACCTTTAGTGATCACAAAATGATGGGCCATGGTAATGGTTGGGAAAATGGTCCCTTTACCCCTATTTGTCAGCTCTGCCTCTTCTACACCTCCAATTTGCCTCAACACTTCTGCAATCCCTATCTTCAATGGGACCCGATAGAGCAATAGATAGGGAGTGCCTCTGAAACTGTACACTATTTTTAACGGTAGAAATAGGGTACAAATACATATGTCCCCAATTGTGAACAATCTTAATACCCTCAGCAAACTCTTTAGGCCTGAGGAATTCCAAGAGAGCCTTAGGAATCCTAGGGTTTTTTGTGCACAAAAGAAATTTAATCTTAGATGCAAAGTATCTATCAAACTTAAAATAGCTAGCATCCTCTCTATCCCAAGGTAAAACAGTGCTGCAAAGTTGAACGGGCATCTATTCCATTAGCTCACCATTAGTCAAGTTCATTTTAGCACTAGGTGGCTCTTTTGGCATCCCCTCTTGGGTCTCCTCATATGTGTAGGCAATCTCCCCAAGACTCCCTAACTGTAACAACTGCTTGGCTACCTCTTTCTCATCTCCTATGTGGATAGGGGATTGAGATGGAGAATACAAAGGCTCATTGGTTTGCACTTCCTTGCCTACCCTTTGCCTTTTAGGGGAGTCTATGATGTAAATGACATCCTCAATTTCTCTTTTCCCTCTTGAAGTGGAAGGCTCACCTGTCACTAGCATCATCACACTATACTTTGATTTCCTATGCATTACATAATTACCAGGTGGGATAGCCTTAGCAAAGGCAGGATTAGCTAAAACCAATTTAACCTTGTCAGGATCATTTTGCATTATAGCCTCCCTTTTTTCTTTCAAGGTTTGCATGAGGTCTTCAAAATAAAGAACGAAGAATTTGATTTTCTCCTCAAAGGGATTGAAACTAGAGAGAGGGTCATAACTGCTATCAAATTGATGAATGAAATCAAGAGCCCTCTTAAATGCAACCCACTTCTCTTTCCTTAGTTCTTGCTCATCCAAACTGAATTCATTTCTAATTAAATCTTTAGGGAACTGAAATTAGTGAGGCCTACCTTTACACATTGCCCTCTTTCTAAACATATCGTTGAAAAAGTCCTCAGGGTCTGCACATCTTGAAATTGTAGTTGACAACCTAAATGGCTTAAAGAATTCTTCAAAATATTTCCAGCCACCTTTAGTGATCACAAAATGATGGGCCATAGTAATGGTTGGGAAAATGGTCCCTTTACCCCTATTTGTCAGCTCTGCCTCTTCTACACCTCCAATTTTCCTCAAGACTTCTGCAATCCCTATCTTCAATGGGACCTAATAGGGCAATGTATAGGGAGTACCTATGAAACAATACAATCTGAAAATGGTAGAAATAGGGTACAAATACATATCTCCCCAATTGTGAACAATCTTAATACCCTCAGCAAACTCTTTAGGCCTGAGGAATTCCAAGAGAGCCTTAAGAATCCTAGGGTTTTCTGTGCACAAAAGAAATCTAATCTTAGATGCAAAGCATCTATCAAACTTCAAATAGCTAGCATCATCTCTATCCTAGGATAACACAGTTCTCCAAAGTTGAACAGGCATCTCTTCCTTATCTTTCACCTTAACCAAATCCATTTCCTTTGCAAAATAATCCGCACCTTTGAACAAAAACATGTGCATTAGAAGGGAATACCATCCAAATGGTTTGTCCACCTTACCATTTTTTATCCCTACTATCTCTGCATGAATTACATCAGTAAGTTATGGCACATAATCAAATGTTATTTCCAGAGAGGTGTTTAGAATTTGAGCAATCATCAACATGTAATGGGTTGGCATGTTTTTCTTAGCATCTTCTCCAAAAATCTAACACAGTGCCCAATACATACCCTTAGCTCTTAGAGTAAATAGATTCAAGGAGAGGGGTTCCATTGTACTGGGGCCTACAACTGTTAACCCTCCTATCTTGACAAAAAAATATTTTAGTGGGCCACTCCTAAGGTGATCCCTTTGTGCATTATAGACCTGGGCTAATGACTCAAAATTAATAGGTTCTAACAAGTTTGAAGCTTCACTGAGCTTAAATACATTTCTGAATTCATCATCATTTATTTCAATTAGGGCTGATCCCTTCACATTCCTGATACATCTAGCTATAGGGTCATAATTTTGTGCAATCAAAGTCAACAAATCTACATCGATGAACACACCAGGAATAATAAGCTTCCCCACATCCAATTCCCATATGCTATTTAAAGGGGCAAGGGAATGTCTCTGACCAAAACCAGCTTTGAACAATCCTAAACCTGACAGCCCTATTTGAGGATCCTTTAACCAATTACCTTTATCATATAAGCCATCCCCAATTCTTAGATGAGGGTTCTTTGGTACTAGTTCTTTAGCTTTAGCCCTGGCATTGGTTGACATAGTTAGCTGTTCCAAAAAATCATCACAAATGTTCTTATCCTGGTAATTCACTTTTCCTGTCAACTCCCTTCATGGTGCCATGTTGGTAATGCAACTATATCAACTAACATTTGCGCATACCTCTAATGAAAAAATTGACACAACAATCACCAAATTCAGACTAGAATTTGCAAGAGAAAGCACAAAAACCTGTTATTCGCCTGAAGAAAAACCGCTCCACACCAATTTCTCTACAGCAGACTCATTGAAATGATGCCAACATACAAGTTGATGCGGACTCTAATATGACAAGTTGGCAATGAATTTTAGAAATTAATCCTGCATGCTTCATCCATCACCTTAGAATTGAATTCATAAATCAAATTCAAAAACAGGCTCCAATGGATCATAAATTCTCTGAGTATTTCCTCTATTTCGTTGTTTCACTATTTCACAAAGCTTAAAACCTCCACACTTTTCTTTTATGAAACAATGACAACTGTTGGATCATGGGAACTTGCACTGCTTTTATTCCATCTAGTCTTTTTGTGTTAGTGACGGGCCCCACCTACTTTTCTCTATTTCGCAGGCCTTAATCCTTGTGCAATTTTCTTTCACGAAGCAATGCCAGCCATTAGATCATAATCTACCTGCCCAGTCTTTATCTCATACAACAACTGTCTGTCTTGTTAACTAATCATGCACCACCTTGATAGCTGATTGTTTTTGCCACTTTGCGAAGGTTAGACCGTAGGCATCTTCGGGCTGTAAAACAACGCGAGACATTTGATCAATCTCGAGATGTATACTATTTAACATTCTTGAACCTTTAATTGTGGGCCCTTTAACTCAGAGACCACTTGCTTTATCTCATCACTGGTTAACAAATGCCACATGGCGGTCAGTCATTTGCTCATGAAGTTCCATCGGGTTCCATTCTGAAACCGCCATGTGCTTTACTTTACTATTCCCCACATAACTATTGGTTGAACCAAAGCGGGCCCTCAATTACCCTTCAGAGCCACGTGCACTTGAAAAGTCACCATTACACTCCACAGAACAACCCATCTGTCCTGCCATGTGTCTTCCACCTCAACAGTCTGGTCTCAGTCTTTGGGTGGAATTTCTTCTTCAGCGAGTAGTCTATAGGTCTCATCAAATAGGCACTTTCATCAAAACTGTCGGGCCCACCACGGACTGCCACCTGAGCGCCATTGGACCTACCACCTGTCTTTCATCATTTCATGATAACTAATCTCTGTTTGACTTGTGGCTGTGAAACCATGACAACTGTCCAATCAAATCATACTTAATCGACCTTTAACTTTATACCTACCTGTCCTTTGGGCCCACCGGCCCCTTTTGCCATTTCCTAGAGCTTAAAACTTAGGTTACTTATCTTCATGAAATAACAACAACCGCTGGATCACGGGAACTTGGTCATCAGTTACCCTTTCTATGACCACCTCGCCCGGGCCCACCACCTTTTTGCTACTTTGCGAAAGGTAGAATACATGCATCTTCTAACCGCGAATCAATGCGAGCCATTGATCTTTTCTAAACCGATCATCCTTTAATCAAAGGAGCTGCTCACCTCTGGAACCCGCCAAGTCTTTCACTATTTCACAGAACTTAACTTGCTGGCATCTTTGCCTAATGAAACAACAACAACCATTGGATTAACAATGAGTTGCACAATAATTAAGGAGCCTGACAAATATTAGAACAAGACATAGGCGAAGGCGTAAATTTTGAAAATATTAAGGGGCCAACTAGGGAAAGAACTAAAGGGGGGACACTTCCTCATGATAGACTGACCCTTCTTTAAGTGGTAAAAGTAACTCAGAAATAGAACATAAGGGTTTTTTTCAAACATAGGAAGGGTTAGAACTCAAAAACCTTAAACCCTCTTTTGACCCAAGACAATCAGAGGCAACAAGGCCATACTGGACACATTTTTTGCAGACTTCTAGCCAATTATGGAACAAGAATATCCAATTTTTAAATAGTGGTAACAATGACTCTGACTGGGGATGGTTGATTGCAAGATCAACATAAGAATTTAGAAACTCTCTGGAGAACATACCAAACACAAGCCCAAAAGACAACAACAAAGGAAAACCTAAATATGTACAGACTAAGACCTACTGTGCATGGGCATTAAGAGAAGTAATGTTTCAGGAAATGTCCATGCACTAGAAATTCCTGTACCTCATCATTCATATTCTGCAAAAAATATGAATCCTTTCCATTAAGATCACAAACCACAGAGGGGCCTATCCATAGTGACTCAAATTTTTTGTGTTTTCCCTTGTCTTGTCCTATCACATTCCATTGAAGAACCACATCACCAATTTGAAACTTTCTCAATGAGGTCCTTTTGTCAAATAGATATTTTGACTACAATTGGATCTTCAAATTCCTCTTGTGAGCCAAAGTTCTAATTTCTTCTATCTCCACCATCTGAATCATCCGGTCTTTCATAGGTTCAAATAATTCCATGTCTTCAGCTTGCAGTAACTTATACACTGGAAGAAGATTATTGACTGGCACCCTAGATTGCATACCATAGACTAACTCAAAAGGTGAGACACCAATTGCTCTCTTAACAATAACCCTATCTGCCCAAAGGGCTAATTTCAACTTCTGGTGCCAAGACCTTTTATTTTCCTCCAAGATTTTCTTAATAATGTTCAAGAGGCCCTTATTACTTGATTCAGCTTGCCCATTACCCTAAGGATGATAAGGTGAAGAGTAGGACATAACTTTTCCATGGCTGGTGCAAAATTCAACAAACTCTTCTGACCTGAAGCTCATGGCATTATCCGTCACTAGTTTTACAGGGACTCTGAATCTGGTTATGACATTATCCACCAGGAAGTCAATAACAACCTTACTTGTGGCTCTCCTAGTGGGTATAACTTCAATCCATTTGGTAAAATAATTAGTAGCTACTATAATCCACCTATGACCTCTTCCTGATTTCTCAATGATTTCTCCAATAAAATCAATGCCCCATTGGACAAAAGGGGCTTCCACTGTGACTGGGTTGAGGGGTAAAGCTCCCTCATACTTCAATTTTGATGAAAACTTCTGGCATGGGTCACATCTCCAGACATGCTCATGGACATCTTTAAACAAAGTAGGCCAATAATATCTAGCCTGAACTATCTTACCAATAGTTGTCTTAGCAGAGTAACGACCTCCACACACTCCATCATGCATTTTAGTTAACACTCTCTTAGCCTGGGATTTATCCAAACACATTAGCAATGCCCCATCTCTATTCCATCAAAATAGATCACCCTGAATAAGGACATATTTCTATGACTTCAACTTCAGAGTTCTCCTCTGGTTATGGGTCATTCCTTTTGAAAATATTGCATCTCTTAAAAAATGCACAATTTCTGAGTACTAGGGTTGTGCCTCAATACTGGTGACCAGGATGTTCTCAACTTCAACATCAAGAAGGTTTGATTTAGCCATAAGCTTAGCAAGGATTACCTCTCACTAATTTATTGATCTTAATTTCTAAATCAAATTCCTAGATTCTGGTTATCCATCTGCATCTTTTACCTGTGACCCCAGACTAGGATATAATATCTTTGACAACCGCATGTGGGATATAAGAAATTATTCATGAATTTACAAGATATGGCCTAAAAGCTTTAACAGCCTTAACCAAAGCATATGCTTGCTTCTCCATAATTTCATACTTTAACTCTGCAGCCTATAAAGATTTTCTATAAAAAGCTATAGGATGTTCATATCCTTCATTATCCTTTTGTAAAAGAACTGCAGCCATTGTGTGATATGAAGTAAAAGAAAACAAAGAAAAAGGCTTACTGTAGTCAGGGGAATTCAACATTGGGGCCTCCTGAATATCCCTTTTGATTTCATCAAAAGCCTTTGAAGCTTCTTCATCCTAGCAGAATTTTGTATCCTTCTTAAGCAGTTTAACAATGGGCTTGACTATCTCTGCAAAATTTGGAATAAATCTTCAAACAAAATTTACTTTGCCCAAGAAATATTGGATACCTTTAACATTCTTTGGCTCAGGCACATTGTTTATAGCCTCAATTCTTTCAGGGTCTATTCTTACCCCTTCTTTCGAGACAATATGTCCTAGCAACTTCCCTTCAATAACAACAAAATGACACTTTTTAGGATTTAGGGATGCTCCAAATTCCAAAGATTTATTGAAAACCTATTCTAAGTGTCCATGGTGGTCCTCTACCCTTTTGGAGAAGCATGTCAAATCATATTGATATACTACCATAATAATATTGATGAATTCCTTGAAAGCTACATCCATTGCCCTCTGAAAAGTAGCTCCAACATTCTTCAAACCCAAAGGCATTCTGACATACACGTATGTTCCCCAAGGGGTGGTGAAAGCAGTTTTGAATTGTTCAAATTCTTTTACTAACACCTGGTTATACCCTGAGAACCCATCCATCATAGACAATAGGTCACAACCAGTTACTCTTTGCAACATCGCCTCCATATTAGGAGAAGATTAATTATCTTTCAAGGAAGCAACATTTAGGTTCCTAAAGTCCACACAGAGTCTAATGTCCCCATTCTTTTTTCTAACCAGGACCAAATTTGAGACCCATGATGAATGCCTTATAGGCTTAATAATTCCCCCTTCCCTTAACTTGGTCAATTCTTGCTGCATTTTAGATTCCAATAGGGGGTTGATAGGTCTTTGTTTTTGTCTGAAAGGCTTAGCATCTGGAAGCAAAGGGACTTCATGCTGAAACAGATCCTATCTATATGCCTTCAGATCTTCATAAGACCAAGCAAAGACATGCTTATATTTCTTTAATAAAATAATAAGGTTTA
Source organism: Cryptomeria japonica (assembly GCF_030272615.1). NCBI lineage: Eukaryota > Viridiplantae > Streptophyta > Pinopsida > Cupressales > Cupressaceae > Cryptomeria > Cryptomeria japonica. The sequence continues at coordinate 435,453,985 of NC_081414.1, forward strand.
TTCTGACATGAGGAGGTAAATTTTTTCCAATATACACCAACTTAGGGGATGATTCTGTCCCCAAGTTTACTTCCTCTAGTTCATCTAACTTAGTGGTTGATTGCTGGTGCAGATGAATGTCATTGTAATTGAACATACCTTCCAGTTCTACCAACCCTTTAGGTATTTCATTAGTTTCTAACTGAACTAGGTCGTTTCCAAACACAGTTTCTGTATTTTCAACCATTTCCACCAAGGCATTGCAATCAATTTTTTGTCTATCATAGTCATCAATGCATTGTATAAACCTGAGAATAACTTCATCATCAACAAACACTTTCCAATTGTATACGTTGTCATGAATGGCAGGCCTAGATTTTACCTCAATTGTAGATATATCAGTTAGTGTTGCATCATCATTCTTTAATGCAACATTTTCTAAGAAATCTGCCATGATATTCTTAGATCTTTCTATCCAATTTATAGAGAATGCACTAAAATGCTCAATCACATCCCATACTACATGCTTGCATCTTTTCAATCTATTATTCTTAGATGCATACTTAGATCTAACTTGAGAAACAACCAATTCTGAGTCTCCTAACACTTTTAACAACTGAATGCCATGCCTTTTTGAAGCTTCAAGTCCCAATAACAAGGTTTCATATTCAGCAGTGTTATTTGTACACTAAAAGGATAACAAAAAGGAATATTTGAAGGTTATACCTGAAGGGGACACAAAAAAAAACTCCTTCTCTAGACCCTTCTTTAGAGAAAGCTCCATCAAAATACATGTGCCACAAACCATGTTGTTGAGATTCCAATTCAATCACAATTGAGTCAGTATTCTTCAATTGAGGTAAAATTGGCTATAATCTAAAATTGTCAAGATCCACATCAATCATACAGTTGAGAATACTAGGATCTACTTTCTCAATTACCCTAGTAGCACGTGGTTCTCTATACAATTTGACTTGGTTTCTATTAATTGGGATAGTAGCATATGATAGATCCAACTGAACATTTCCACCTACTACTGCAACCCATTGTCTAGACAACAACATGCCATAGTGAGGTTTGGTGTCAGTTATAATGACATCCATTGTGTATGTTGCTTCAAGGAAGGCTGCTATTTTTACTTCAACATCTTTCATTGTACCTATCATTAGCACTTCTTTGTTATCCATAGCATAACATTTCCCATACACTATACTCACTAACAATCCTAATTCTTGCATGACACCATAAGGCATTACATTTGTAGCTGCACCAGAATCTATCATACAATTTTTAATTAACCAGTTATTTACTAACAAAGTAACATAGAAAGGATCCACCTATGAGGGTTCTTGTGTAATAGTTGTTCCAACATATACCTTTGGGGTTTGCAGCTCCTGATCCTTTTCATCCTTAGTTGAACCGAAAGGTAAAGCTATGTTACTGTCAGCTATTTTAGAAAATAAAGATAAAGCAGCTTCTCTATGTTCCTTTATTTTCAATAATTCTATCAATGGGATAGTGACCTTCATCTGGGTAAGAGCCCGAGTCATATCAAATGCAGAATTATTAATCAACTTAGTATTAGTCTTAACTTTCTCTATCTTAGGCTGACTTGCCTTCTTCATTGTGGTAGTTCCTTGTATATCACTAGTAGCTTTATCATCCATAGTTTTAGCTGTATCCTTTAATTTGTCATTCCCCTTTTGACTGTCTTAAGGCAAGGTATCTTTACTTGCTACTTTCTTCTAAGATATCTCTTTTATAAACACTGAACTAGGTTCACCTTGATCCCCATCCTTCTTAGTACTTCTCAAATTGTAGTTGTGCTTGGATTTGGCTATGGCAGCTTTAGTGAGAGTTCTTACTTCTTCGTCACTAGGCCTTCTGAGATGAACTTCATCTTCAATTGTTACCACATTCAAAGTGGGATGCCAATCGAGTGACAACTGTCCTTGGTAAGACCTTTTACTATTCAGCACATCACATTCACTAAGTTCACTTTGTAATGACTCGTCATTACTTTCTATGATAGTTTCAAACATATTTATGTCAAGCTCAGCCTCTTGTCTCATGGATTCTTCAAGGGCTTGAGCTACAACACATTGATGAGGAGAATGTGGTCCATCACAAGCCATGCACCAAGGAGTATTCTCCATATTATGAACATTTCCTCCTTTTAAAGGATCTGGGGTATCCTGGTTCTAAGTATTTTTTGGCTTCTCATTTTGAGGCTTGCCATCCTTCCAAGTAGTGTTGTAAAGCATGTCATGCAACCTAGGAGGCCTATCTTGCCAATTGTAATGAGGCTTATCATTTTTACTCACCTTGGTAGTAAGATTCTTCATAGCAGTCACTAATTTCTCTATTTAGTCTTCTTCTTTAGCAACTTTATTAGGTTATTGTTTTGATTCTTGCCACAACCTACCATCAGTTCTTCTCCCTACTTTACTAGAGGCTTTCCTATTACTCTCCACATTAATGGCAATTCTAAATGCATCTCTCAGACTATGCAGATTTTTTATCCCTCAAAATATAGGCCATTTTAGAATCAAAGGCATTGTAATAAGTATTCAGGCACATATTGTCATCTAACCTCATTACCTGATATAGCCTATGCATTGCTTTCTGAAATCTGGCATTAAAATCTATGACAATTTCATTGTCAGATGATATTGTTGAACTCATTGAGCATGAAGCTCACATTCGTTTTGTCACCATACTGTTCTTGAAAGCAATTTTTAAAATCTTCCCAAGACCCAATGCTATTCATAGGGATATATCTATACTAGTCCCTTGCATCATCTACTAGAGACTATACAAAAATTTTCATGATGACATCTTCATCTACAATTTCATAGTCATTTATTAAGTCACCAAAAGATTTCAAGTGTTCTTCCGCACTGATTGCATTATTCCTAGAAAATTTGTGAAGTCTATCCCTCAATTTTGTAGGAACATGGTTAGGGTACCCTAGGATTCCATAAAAAAAGAGCTGCCTATAAAGTTCTAGATTAATAGGTCTTCTCTGGAATTGGTTAGCAACAAGGTTATTTCCCATGTTCATTCTTACATTGGGGCTTTGAGTTAGAGAGATCTGGTTACCTTGGTTAGTAATAGGAGCTTGATTGGCTATGGTAGGGCTAATAGGCAAGGTTGGCTGAATTTTAACTGGAGGGAGTGAAGCTTGGTGAGGAACGGGTTTATTTAGGTCTACTGAGGGAAACATGATAGGAGGAGCCTTCAGATAGCTAATCTTTCTTTTAACTTCTTGATTGGCTGCTTCTAATTCAGCTTTCTCTAACTCCATTTGCAAATATTCTTTCTCTTTCCTCATCCTTTCCATCTCTCTTTCATGTGCAGATAGCATGTGAGAGATCTTCGTTGTAGTCTTAGATCCAGACCCACCTTCCATGCATTTCTGCTTTCCTTTGTCAACATTATTTCTAATAGGTTGTGGGTCACTAAGGACTTCCCTATTTGGTTGCACTACTTACTTATATGCAGGCTTGGTCTTGAGAACTAAGATTTTCTAATCACTGGACCTTCATCCTCACTCTTGGCCTTTTCTTGGGTAAATAGCTCAAGGTCAGCAATTTGTCTTAGAAGCCTGTCTCTCTCCATCAATTTTCTTTAACCTCTCTCTCTTTATCTTCTTCCTTTTGTGTTCTTAAGGAAATTAAATGATGGAATTTTTTATTCAGGACTTCAATCTCTTGGGATACCTTATCTTCATCAGGGAAGATTTCTTCAGAGTCTGACCTATTGACCTGGTCAATATCAATTAAATTGATGTTTCCATCAATTGTCCTAGGTACAGAATCTCTCTTAATGTTTGAACTACTTCTGTCTTTCCTAGAAACACTAGCATGGGAGATCCCCTGATTTGAAACTGGGACATCTTTAATATTCCCAAACAAACCTGAATGGAAACCTAAAATATCATGCTCAGATTTGCGGGAAGAAGAATTTGAATTTGCATAGACGGGTCTCTCAGATGACTTACCTATATTGATGCTCTTCTATACCCAAGCAACATTAGATGGCTCATGTACAATTGATCTTTTCTGGCCTCTCTGTGACTATTCAGGTAGTCCCTCTTGCAATGTCTCATGAGGATGCTTCTTCATGAAAGACCTGGTGTTCCTTCCTCTCTACATTATGCTTGTTTTCTTAAAAGAATTTCACTTATTTAAAAGGACTGGTTATACTTGTTAGAGTCACCACCCACAAAGACTATGGGAAATAAGAAAACAAGCTTTAAACAAAACTTGCCAATTTTTAAAAACAAAAATCATGAATATTTTTAAAGAGACAGATAACACAAATCAGAGATCAGGCAATTTTCCACAACACAGATATCCAAAAAAATTCTAAACTAATTCCGGCACCAATCTACAACATAGATATACACTATGACTCTCCCCAGCAGAGTCGCGACTTTTGTTAGTCTCAAATTCTGATTTCCCTCTTATCCCTTGTAAGAAAATGAATAGCTCTATCTGCATGTGAAGAGATCAAGGAAAAAATAACCTTAGAGTAACATATAACAAGGTTTTGAGAACCTTCTACACTTTGAACTTATCCAAAGTTCAGGTGGGTATACCTTCTGTGAATACTTTCACACTTTTATATGAGATCCATAGTAAACCAGTGTAAAAAACAAGTGGATTTCATCACCTCAACATAAACTAAAATGTTTGAATAAAAATTTATATACGTCTTCAGTATTGATCTTCAAGAAAAGATAGAAAGAGATCCTACAATCTGATACCAATGCCTTATCTGGGCTACAGAGTCATCTAAATTAAACAATAATTTTCAACAATTGAACATTCTAATATGCCTCATCATCTCAACTTTTATGAACCTCGTACATGCCTAACATATACATAGATCCTTTCCCATTTAACTAAAATAACTCATCACATTCATGGCAATAGACAATAGATTTGCTGATAGAAATATTCCTTGCACATTTAATCCCTCTCCTAAAGAGGAAAGCCAGAAATAATGTCTATTGGATCGCCTTACAATCCATGCTCATTCAAACAACCCTAGATTATTCAAATGAAACCAGCAAATTACAGAATGCACACCAGAAGACAAAGAAATTTTAGGCCTGAAACATTGATTTATATATTCATATTCATTCTTGAAAATATTACGTCATCCAGAGTCATCTCCTTGAAACCAGAAAAAACCTAAGTATATTTTGCCAGAGTTTCTTTACAAAATTCTTGTGATCATTTTAACTAGTCTTGGTATCCACTTATAACATTATGGATGCATACAAGCTTCAGACATTCCTAGAAAGGTTTGTTACAAACCACGATACTCTCCAAGAAACAGTTACAAGTCTTTTTCAATATCAACGGCTTCTTTCGTTTGTTATTCTGTTGCAGCCTTTTCTATCTGCTCTGGAGTATCTTCATGTTGTCTGATATATTTGTCCTTCCACTCCTGGAACACATCATCACTTGGCCAAGCAAATCTAATAATCTTCTATTTCATCCTTTCTAGGCTTTTCCAAGTGACCCTTAACTGCCCAATTTCCATTTCTATGAAACCATAATGTGATTTCACCTTTTCAATCTCTTCAATTGTTTGGACAAATAAGGATGTGTCATTAGTGTTAATGATTTCATTAACCCTTTGGGACAATTTGTGGTCCAGCTCTTCTAGCCATGCCTTCTCCTCTTTCAACTTAATGGGACCAAAAAACCCCCCTGGAAACAATTCATATTTGTGATCTGAATATTCTTTTCTATATAGTTGGGCTTTTCTTTTTACACCTGCACTTTCCTCTAAGAATATATTCATTTCTTTTATAAACTCACTAGTGGACCTAACATTGTCATTTGCCTCTGCATCTACATGGGATGAACACATGAGCTCTAACTCCTTACCTCTAGGAATCCACTTATTAAGAATTTGTTCTAAAGTGCCTTCATCCTCTCTTAATTCAATCAAAATATTCAGGATCCTTTTCATAGAAATGTGTATAGCAGAGGCCTTGATCGAATCAACAAACATCAAAATCGTGGCTTTTACCTTTTGTTCATACTTGCTTGCAAATAATATTTGAGCTTGTTTCAACTTTTCCAACTCATGTTGGACAATTTTAGCTAACTAGAAACTAAAGGCATAGGAGAAGGTGGATATTCTGGTGGAGGTCTTCCTAGAGAGGAGGCTATCATGAGAGTAGAGGATTCACCTGGATGGTGCTGACCTGCCAACTGACTCTGTAGTCTAGCAATAATATTGTCTCTATTGGCTACTCCTTCTTTGGCCTCATTGTAAGCCTTTAAGATGGTTTCTAATTTTAATTGGAGATTAGTCTTCTCTTTTGCCTCCTTTTCTGCTACTGCCACACTGAAATTTGTAGCTTCCAAGACCTTGCTTGCAACTTCCACCACCTCTGTATCTTGGACTCTTTTTACAATCATGCCTCATAGGAGACTAGAATCTAGTACACCTTTCCTCCTTTTACTCTAATCCTTCTTCAGTGACCACATGACTAGAGCAACATTATCTTTGCTAAAGGTCACTCCTTCCATGGGTTTGGTTTCCTTTCTCATTGCTTCAAGAACCAGAGCATCAACTATATCCCATTCAGGGAGGATTAAAACACCAACCTTAGCCACCATCTCTCTTCCCTTCTCAGGAGTAATAGTCTTAAGCTCTTCAATCATTTCTTGCTTCACCTCTTCTTCCACCTGAGTTACATCATTGTGAGGTTGTTCACTCTTCCTTTGCTCACATTTGGCTTTGAATTGTTCCATATTTTTCTTCCACACAAATTTCATGAAAGCCCCTGTTATAACAAAATTACTGCCAGCCAAGAACTCCTCACTGGCTTGCTTAATAGTAAGGTCTAATTCTTTTCCCTTTAGCTCACCATCAGTCAAGTTCATTTCAGCACTAGGTGGCTCTTTTGGCATCCCCTCTTGGGTCTCCTCATATGTGTAGGCAATCTCCCTGAGACTCCCTAATTGTAACAACTGCTCAGCCACCACTTGCTCATCTCCTATGTGGATAGGGGATTGAGATGGAGAATACATAGGCTCATTGGTTTGTGCTTCCTTTCCTACTCTTTGCCTTTTAGGGGAGTCTTGGATGTAAATGACATCCTCAATTTCTCTTTTCCCTCTTGAAGTGGAAGGCTCACCTGTCACTGGCATCATCACACTGTACTTTGATTTCCTATGCATTACATAATCACTAGGTGGGATAGCCTTAGCAAAGGTAGGATTAGCTAAAACTAATTTAACCTTGTCAGGATCATTTTGCATTATAACCTCCCTTTTTTCTTTCAAGGTTTGCATGAGGTCTTCAAAATAAAGAATGAAGAATTTGATTTTCTCCTCAAAGGGATTGAAACTAGAGAGAGGGTCATAACTACTATCAAATTGATGAATGGAATCAAGAGCCTTCTTAAATGCAACCCATTTCTCTTTCCTCAGTTCTTGCTCATCCAAACTGAATTCATTTTTAATTAAATCTTTAGGGAACTGAAATTAGTGAGGCCTACCTTTACACACTTGCCTCTTTCTAAACATGTCATTGAAAAAGTCCTCAAGGTCTGCACATCTTGAAATTGCAGTTGACAACCTAAATGGCTTAAAGAATTCTTCAAAATATTTCTAGCCACCTTTAGTGCTCAGAAAATGATGGGCCATGGTAATGGTTGGGAAAATGGTCCCTTTACCCCTATTTGTCAGCTCTGCCTCTTGTACACCTCCAATTTGCCTCAAGAATTATGCAATCCCTATCTTGAATGGGACCTGATAGGGCAATAGATAGGGAGTACCTCTGAAACCATACACTCTTTTTAATGGTAGAAATAGGGTACAAATACATATGTCCCCAATTGTGAACAATCTTAATACCCTCAGCAAACTCTTTAGACCTGAGGAATTCCAAGAGATCCTTAGGAATCCTAGGGTTTTCTTTGCACAAAAGAAATTTAATCTTAGATGCAAAGCATCTATCAAACTTCAAATAGTTAGCATCATCTCTATCCCAAAATGAAACAGTGCTCCAAAGTTGAATAGGCATCTCTTCCTTATCTTTCACCTTAACCAAATCCATTTCCTTTGCAAAATAATCAGCACCTTTGAACAAAAACATGTGGATTGGAAGGGAATACCATCCAAATGGTTTGTCCACCTTACCATTTTTTAACCCTACTAGCCCTGCATAAATTGCATCCATAAGGTATGGCGCATAATCAAATTTTCTTGCCAGAGAGGGGTTTAGAATTTGTGCAATCATTAGCATGTAATGGGTTGGCATGTTTTTCTTAGCTTCTTCTCCAAAAATCTGACACAGTGCCCAATACATACCCTTAGCTCTTAGAGTAAATAGATTCAAGAGGAAGGGTTGCATTGTACTGGGGCCTACAACTGTTAACCCTCCTATCTTGACAAAAAATTCTTTTAGTAAGCCACACCTAAGGTGATCCCTTTGTGCATTATAGACCTAGGCTAATGACTCAAAATCAATAGGTTCTAATATGTTTGAAGCTTCACTGAGCTTAAATACATTTTTGAATTCATCATCATTTATTTCAATCAGGGCTGATCCCTTCACATTTCTGATACATCTAGCTATAGGGTCATAATTTTGTGCAATCAGAGTCAACAAATCTACATCCATGAACACACCAGGAACAATAAGCTTCCCCACATCCAATTCCCATATGCTATTTAAATGGGCAAGGGAATGCCTCTCTAACCAAAACCAACTTTGAATAATCCTAAACCTGACAGCCCTATTTGAGGATCTTTTAACCAATTACCTTTATCATATAAGCCATGCCCAATTCTTAGACGAGGGTTCTTTGGTACTATTTTTTTAGCTTAAGCCTCGACATTGGTTGACATAGTTAACTATTCCAAAAAATCATCACAAATGTTCCTATCCTGGTAATTCACTTTTCCTGTCAACTCCCTTCTTGGTACCATCTTGATAATGCAACTATATCAAGTGAGACTTGCATAGACCTCTAATGAAACAATTCACACAACAATCATCGAATTCAGACCAGAATTAGCAAGAGAAAGCACAAAAATCTGTTATTCGCCTGAAGAAAAATCGCTCCGCACCAATTGCTCTGTAGCAGACTCATTGAAATGATGCCAACATTCAAGTTGATGCGGACTCTAATATGGCAAGTTGGTATTGAATTTTAGAAATTAATCCCTCATGCTTCAGCCATCACCTCAGAATTGAATTCACAAATCAAATTAAAAAACGGGCTCCAACGGATCATAAATTCTTTGAGTATTTCCTCTATTTCATTGTTTCACTATTTCGCGAAGCTTAAAACCTCTACACTTTTCTTTCATGAAACAACAACAACCATTGGATCATGGGAACTTGCACTGATTTTATTCCATCTAGTCTTTCTATTTTAGTGATGGGCCCCACCTACTTTTCGCTATTTCGCAAGCCTTAAACCTTGTGCAATTTTCTTTCATGAAGCAACGTCGGCCATTAGATCATAATCTACCTACCTAATCTTTATCTCATACAACGACCGTCAGTCTTGTTAACTAACAGTGCACCACCTTGACAACTAACTATTTTCGCCACTTCATGAAGGTTAGACCGCAGGCATCTTTGGGCTGCGAAACAATGCTAGTCATTAGATCAATCTCGAGATGTATACTATTTAACATTCTCTAACCTTTAATTTTGGGCCCTTTAACTCGGAGACCACTTTCTTTATCTCATCACCAATTAATAAACGCCACGTGGTGGTTGGTCATTTCTCATGAAGTTGCATTGGGTTCCATTCTGAAACCGCCACATGCTTTACTTTACTATTCCCCACATAACTGTCAGTTGAACCAAAGTGGGCCCTCAATTACCCTTCATAGCCACGTGCACTTGACAGGTCATCATTACACTCCATAGAACAAACCATCTGTCCTACCATGTGTCTGCCACCTCAGCAGTCTAGTCTCAATCTTTTGGTGGAATTTCTTCTTCAGTGAGCGGTCTATAGGTCTCATTGAAACCGTCGGGCCCACCAAGGACCGCCACCTAAGCACCATTGGACCCGCCACCTATCTTTTTCCATTTCGTGATCACTAATCTCTATTTGACTTGCGACTGCAAAACCATGATAACCGTCCAATCAAATCATACTTAATCGGCCTTTAACTTTATGACCTACCTATCCTTTGGGTCCACCGGCCCCTTTCACCATTTTGTAGATCTTAAAACTCAGGTTACTTATTTTCATGAAACAATGACAACCGCTGGATCACGGGAACTTTCTCGTCGGTTACCCTTTCTATGACAACCTCGCCCAGGCCCACCACCTTTTTGCTACTTCATGAAAGGTAGAACACATGCATCTTTTGGCCGCAAATCAACGCGAGCCGTTGATCTTTTCTAAGCCGATCATCCTTTAATCAAAGGAGCTGCTCGCCTCTGGGACCTGCCAAGTCTTTCGCTATTTCACAGAACTTAACTTGCTGACATCTCTGCCTAACAAAACAATGACAACCGTTGGATTAACAATGAGTTGCACAATAATTAAGGAGCCCGACAAATATTAGAACAAGACATAGGCGAAGGCGTAAATTTTGAAAATATTAAGGGACTGCCTAGGGAAAGAACTAAAGGGGGTCACTTCTTCATGATAGACCGACCCTTCTTTAAGTGGTAAAAGTAACTCAGAAATAGAAACTTAAGGGTTTTTTTCAAACATAGGAAGGGTTAGAACTCAAAAACCTTAAACCCTCTTCTGACCCAAGACAATCAGAGGCAACAAGGCCATACTAGACACATTTTTTGCAGACTTCTAGCCAATTATGGAACAAGAATATCCAATTTTTAAATAGTGGTAACACAATATACACCTTCTTGGGGCTCCTTCTGTCCCAAGGTTAACCTCTTCTAAATCCTCATGGTGTGAGGTAGTAGTAACAACCTTGGCCTTGCCCTGACTATCAAACACACTCTCTAAGACAACCAGACCTTTTGGAATTTTGTTTGTCTTCAATTGAATCACTTCCTTCCCAAAGATTGTTTCTTTATCATCCACTATTTGTACAAAGGCATTGAAATCAATCTCCCAATTTTCATATTCATCTACACAATGTAGAAACCTTAAAATATCATCATCATCATTAAAAACCTTCCAACTTTCAATTTTGTCAAGGACTGAAGGCCTCGTTTGAATCTCAATTTTCAAGATTCCAGCAAAAGTGATATCCTTTGGCCTTAGAGCTATATTTGTGAGGAGATCTACCATTCTATTATGGCTTCTTTCCTTCCATTCAATACCAAATGCATCAAAATTCTCGATTTGATCCCATACAACAATTCTATATTGCTTCAACCTTTTATTTTTTGATGCATATTTAGATCTGATTTGGGATATGACTAACTCAGAATCTCCAACAACCTTGAGATTATTTATCTTATTTTTTTCAGATAGTCTCAATCCAAGCATCAATGATTCATAGTCTACCACATTATTTGTACATGCAAAGTCCAAAGTAAAAGAAAATTTAAAAGTTTCTCCATGGGGTGATATGAATAACACACCTGCACCCGAGCCCTCTTTAGAACTGGCTCCATCGAAATACATAGTCCACAATTTATCATCACTTGATGATTTTTCCACTTCTTTATCCAATAGTGGAGGTTGTTCCTTTTTCTTCTGTGGATAATCTTCAACCCTGAACGCATTTATTCTAGTGTCTACAAAACAAGTAATGTCTTCATCAAATTTTGCTGCATGCACCATAATATATGGTACCCTCGATTCTCTTTTAACCTTTACATTTTAGCATCAATATCATCCCATAAGATAGGTCACACTACAAACTTCCACCCATAGAGGCACTCCACTTTCTTGACAATAACATCCCATAATGCGGCGAGATGTCTACAACTAGGACACTCATGGTAAATTCCTTCTTAGGGAAATCAACAAGTTTATAAGGTAGTGGCTTTATAGTACCTATCACAGACACTTCTCTTGAGTCCATAGCACAACATCTTCCCTGAGGAGTATCTACCTTTAAACCCATGGATTGAATTATCTTTACTAGCATGACATTGTTTGAAGCCCCAGAATCGATCATACAATTTTTTAGAACTCCTTCATTTATAGAGAGATGTTAGGGTTTGTCTTCTCCTTACCTCAAAAAAGACCCTGCCAAAGAATTTAACCATTTCGTCAAAATGGGGTTTGTGGCATCAAGACATCACATTGGATAATGCTAAGGTCATCTATAAATATCAGCAATAATTAGGCCACTTCATGAATTCCTATAGTGTTCATGAGCGCCCAGAGCTTTAGTCTGTAAAAATAATTGCTCAAATCCTCTTCTTTGTCCTGCCTGCCAGCATGAGGTAGTTCTGGTTTCCGATCATGTACAACCTCATAATGATCCCCCTGAACCTCAGAATGCCTTTGAACCATCCTATGTTCACTGGATTAATCAACTGACCCTTTTTTTATAATGTATATCTGGATCCTTTCTAGCTATAAATCTGCCTCCATGCCCACATCAGTTCTCCAATTATGTGACAAAACATCTGATGATAGAGAAGCTATAGTTCGGGACCTAATATTCAATGAATCCCCAATCGATATCCAGAATTTAATGTAGAGCTTATCAGTTTCAGGGATATCTATCTCAAGTAAGGAGGGTCATATTCAAGAAAAAAAAGACAATATCCAGTCTACTCTTGCCATCACTATGATTGAGGAAATTGTAGAAGAGGAAGGTGTTAGTATGACAAATGTAATGTGCCCCTTATGAGAAACAAGGTGTGGTGTTTCATTTCCTGACATCTCAGATAAAGGGGAACTCCCCTTGGAAATTAGGCAGGAAGGAGTGGAAACCCCTTCACAAGATGGTGAGGGAATTTTTTTTTTTACTTTTGACTATGCAAAATCCTTATCAATTGAACAGAGCCCCAGTTTGAAATCTGATGGCTTCACCACCCCAAAAAAGAGAGGTAGAAAACCAACTCTATGGAAATTTAAGAAGAAATAGAGGTGGGTGTACAAAGCACCTTAGACGGGAAATTTAAAGTATCAAAAAGAATTACAAGGAGTGCAAAAGGCACTCCCTCTTCACAATGAAAATGATTTCTTGGAACATCAGGGGCATTAATGCCCCTGACAAAAGAGGGAGAATAAAATCTCACCTTGATTCTTCAAAGGTGGACATTTATTTAATCCAAGAAATGAAGCTATCATAGGAAATGTATCACAAAACAGTGGCTAAATGGACACAATTTGGATCGGCCCACATGCAAGGTGTTGGGGCCTTGGGTGGATAGCTTACATTATGGAATCCTAAAAAAGTCCAAGTTCACTTATTAGATCAAGATCTTAACTAGCAAATGTTGAAAGTAGTATGCTATGACATGACCTTTACGGTATTTAATATCTATGGCCCCATCCCCACTCTAGAAAAGAAAGGCCTATGGAACAAGCTGACTCTTCTACTCCAACAAGAGGAAGCACATAACTTCATCATTGGAGGAGACTTTAATGTGATCTTGTCTCATAAGGAAAAGCAAGGAGGAATCTTCCCACCCCCATGATCTATGTAGGATTTTTTTAGCTTCACCATTAAAAACAACTTATTGGATGTGATCCCCAATAATGGTCTCTTTACTTGGACTAACAAGAGATTAGGCTTCATTCAAATTGAAAAGAGACTCGACAGGTTTTTCATTCCTCTAGAATGGTGCCTCAATTAGGTCAGTTATCATTCAGACATTCTCCCCGTTTCTGAATCAGATCACTTCCTAGTCCAAATTACCCTGGAATGGCAAAAACAAAACCGCATGCCAGTTTATGGTTCCTTCAAGTTTGAGCACATGTGGTTTAGACACCCACATTTTCAAGATTTATTAAGACAATGGTGGGTATTTGCCCCTACATGTAGAGGAATGAAGATATTCCAATTTTTTAAGAAACTTCAGTTTATTAAGATCCAGGCTAAGGAATGGAATAGAAAGATTTTTAAGAATGTTTTTGCCCAAAAAAAAATCATTACTCAACAACTAGAAGAATCTAACCAAAACATAATTTCCAATAGTTTGGATCAACTCTTGCACTCTACACAAAAGGGCCTTCAAAGTGAATGAGAAGAGATCTATAAGAGAGAAGAAGAGTAATAGAGACAAAAATCAAGAGAGCTCTAGCTGCAATAGGGAGATAAGAACACAAAATTCTTTCATGCCTCCAGAAAACAAAGGAAAGAATCTAACTTTATATTTTCAATCAAGCATGAGGACTCAGGGGAACTGATTAAAAATTTAGCAGATATGCAAGATCAAGGTGTAAAGTTTTTTAAGAATCTGCTAACCCCACCACATTCTAATTTAGATCCTTCTTGGAAGGACAATGCTGAGCTTCTACTATAATCTATTCCACCTCTAATTTCCAACCAGGATAATGGAGCCCTTCTACCCCCCTTCACTTTGGAGGAAGTCCACAAAGTGGTATTTTCCCTTTCCCCAAATAAAGCCCCAAGTGTGGATGGGTTCACCGCCCTCTTCTTTCAAAAGTGTTGGGATGTGATTGGTTTTGACCTCTTAGAGGTAATGGAAGTGTAGACAACTAAAATTGGTCAATGCTTGCGGAATCATACTTTAACATTTGCGCATTGCCTTATTTTAGGTTTTTGCGTTGCATTAACATTTCTCCTATGATTCGCACTTGGTTTTTATCATTTGCGAACATTGAGTCATTCCTCTATATTCTTCATTCATCTCGCCTTCGAATTTGGTCTTGTCGATACCAATTTTCAGTCATGATTTTGGTCAATCTTTGTCCTTGTCAATCTTGTCATATTGCGATCGATTTGTCATCGATCCTTGTCCTTTTCAATCATGTCAATTTGGTCAATTTGTCATTGATTTTTGTCAACCAATCTCAATCAAATCATTTAGCAATCAAATCATTTATCAATCCAAAATCATGATCGAATCGATATCAACTATCCTTTGTCAAGACCTAATTGTCATCTTTGCATTTCTAATTCATCTTCCAAGGTTTTATGATTTATTCATTTAATCTTGTTTGTCATTTTCCCTCTAGGTTAAATTATTTATTTATTTATCCTAAGTCTTCTTGTCACAATTAAATGTTTATTTAATTGGCTAATTAATTCCTCCTCTTTTTGTAAATTAATTAATGAATGAAAAATTATTAATTAATTTACCTATTTTTCATCAATTTCCTAATTTCCAAGTCATTATTTTCCAACTTAATTTTCTAAATTCTCCTAAATTCCTAAATGTCTATTTCTATTTCAAAATCTTGTCATAAATCCTTGCGTATCAATTTGTCATAAATTGTCATAAATTATCAATCAATCAAATTTTGCATAGAAAGTGCATAATTTGTCATAAATTGTCATAGTTGACATTTTTGTCACTTATTTCCATTTGAATTGAATCATGCTAATTTGATCTTTTTCTCCAATTTCTCTATAAATTGGATGAATTTCTTCAATCAAAATCCCCAATTGATCGCATTTTTGAAACCCCCTAACCGCTAATCAGATTATCGAATTTCTAATCAATCACATTTCGAGTACTCTTGATCAACAATCTTGTCTACTTGCTTTCAATTATGTGTGTACACTTGTAGGTGAGATCCACAACCAAACTATTTGAAGAGGAAAGAAGGACAATGGAGCCGCACGAAGGAAGCATTCATATCCACATATGGTTTGCATAGTATTTACTTTTGAATGTTTCATTTTCATGTCTCTATTGAGTGTGTTTAGGATAGATCATTGCAATGTGCTTTTGTGATTGAGCTATTAATGTTTATATTATTTGTTTTGTGATGATTTCTAATTTCCTATGCAACATTAATTGGTGAACCCGACGTGAACACTAACCATATAACCCTTTAACTATATTTTTGAGTGCTTTTAAGTTGATTTGCAGGTCAAAAAAACAAAAAACAGGGCCGTGCAGGGTTTTCTGGGGACTTCTGCACCTGTGTAAGACAACTTGCACCTGTGTTGAGCATTCTACGCTTGTGTAGAGGACATTCTGTGCCTGTGTCATGACTTCTGCGCCTATGTAAAGTCCAGAACAGAGGTAAAAATGCAGTGTTTTACTTGAAATTTGTTGTGTTTTTGCATTCTATTTTCTGTGTTTTGGTTTTTGGTACTAATTATCTGTGCAGCATCTTGGCGTACACATGGCAAAGACAATGAATGAAACTACTAACATGCTTTATGCAGATTCGATAGTCAAAGAATAAACACCTCAAACTTCTAACTTGGGTTTTTGCAAGTTGCCTTGGAGAAACAACTAAATTTTGTGTTTGAAATTAATGTTTAGGCACTTAGTGATTTCTAAATAGGTTGTAATGAACATGTTTTTTCTTTGATTGTTGAGTGTGACATTGGAGTAGGAGAGTATGCTCTCATCCTTCTTAGGGTGATCAGAAATCCAGATCTTCGATACCATGCTCGTGTCTTTGATTGTTTGTCACATTTAGAGGGCCTGCCTTCCTGACCACTTTGCTTTTGCAAGCAAGTGATAATCGTGAGAAGGGAACGACCAAAAGTGAGTACAGCTAGAATACCTTGGCATTCTAACTCACTATAAACAAATACTCGATGAGCGAAAGCTTTGAAGGAAGGGTTACGTGGGAATTGCAGTTACTTGGGAAGTGATGACCCTTGGACTCTTTCTCATATCAACATCTAAGTAGGACCTCACGGTCTAAATCGTGCTTGCGCGACTACATTTGTTTGGTATCTTGGTGGGCTTAATGTCTCAAACCCGCTTGCATGACATCAAGGAGTAACACTTAACAGAAATCCTTACTAAACACCTTGTTTTTAGAGGCCAAAAACCCTTCTAGTTGCTTGAGAAGGACAAGTTCAGATACTTGGAAGAGATACTAAGTTCGCCATGGGGAGATTTCCATGGGGACTGATGCTTGGCTGCCTTGAGAAGTGAGTGCCGTGGAGGGGAGCCCGTGGGGTCAAGCATCTATGTATTCTCCTTGAATCCCATAATGAGTCTACCTCTCAAGTACCTAATGTCCTTGCCTACCATAAGAAATGTGGGAATGAGCATGATTGTCTTGAGTCTAAGTTGCAATATCTTGTATTCTTTGCTTGTCAAAAGTTGAATTGTATCTCATCTCAAAAACAAGATAAATTGATTCAAAACAAGGTTACACACAAGAAGATTTCATCCAACAAAGTTCAAAACACCTTCAAACATGGTTATCAAACATTGTTCAAAAACTTGTCTCAACATTCATGTCACTTACATTTAGGTGCATCTTAAGTTGCATTTTGCAAAGTCATTGTCAAGTACCAAGGTTAAGTTTCATCTAGATCATACTCCTTTGCATATCAATAAGGGTCATCCATTTGCATGTGTCCTCTTGCATTAAACTCATACCATTGTCATACATTTGCATTTGCATATCCTAGGTCCCTTCATTAAGCTTAGGTCATTATCATAGCATATTAAGGTCATTTGCATAGTAATTGTCCCTTTGCATATAATGTCAAAAACTAGGTTTTGTCATACTTGAGTAATCCAAATCTTTGAATAAACCCTAAGTCATTGTTAAGAAGTCTAGACCTTATCAAACTTTTTTCTTTTTGTCACCAATGTCATTTCGTCAAACCTAGCTTAGTATCCAAGCATATAGGGGAGACATTGTCATTTTGTCCTTTTGTCACTTGGTCTTTTTTTCCTTTGAGGTCTAGACATCATTTCAATTTCCTAAGGGTCTCTTTTAGATTTGCATTTCAAAAGTTTGTCAAAATCTTGAAAAACAGCAAAAACATAGATTGCACTCTTGCCATAGATTGCATTTTCATCTATTTAGTTTGCATTTAGTTGCATATCATATTATCCTTGAAAAATTCCAAAAATATTGCATTTGCATAGTGACATGTCTATTGAAACAAGGTTCCAAGCACCAATGATGCAACAAAGTTTGACATATCAACCAACAATGCAATCACAATTCTATCCAAGCCAACAACAAAGCAACATTGATCAAACTTTTTATGATGAAACAAGTCTCCAAATATAAAAACTAGAGGAGAAACTAGCTCAAGAAGAGGAGATATTGGAACAAAGAGTGAAAAATATTGAGAAGAATAGATCACAAATGTCCAAAATGTTTCAAAAATTTCCAGGTCGAAATCTAAAGATTGAGCCAATTAATGTAAGATCTCTTCTTGAACGATCAGACATACCAGCTCTCCTCTCCCAAATAGAGATGATGAAACAATTTCAAGAAAGGAGACAACATCAATTTCAACATTATGTGCCTCCACAACAAGAACAAGAACGTGTTTACTATCAATCATATTTTCAATCATCACAACCAATTGTTCAACCAGTTGTTCAACATTTCCAACAGACACAACCAATGGTCCAACATATTCAATCAACACAACCAATAGCTCAATTTCAACAATATGTCCAACCAACTATACAATGTCAACAAATAGTTCAACCAATGGTGGAATATCAACAAGTTCAATCAACATATCAACGTCAACAACCACAATCACAAATTCAAAAACAAAACTTGCAACATGTGCCAAGCCAAGTTTCAAACATGTCAGAACAATTAAACCAAGTCCAATATCAAAACATGACATTAAATAAAAAACAAGTTCAAATTCCAGATACAACTATGTCAAAACCTCGAAAGAAAGGTGGCTTTATTGCAATGCTCTTAAGGAAATTACCAAGTGAGTTCTTTGAGGAAGATCAAGATAATACACTTATGTCTAGCAATGCCTCATCCCCTTGCAAGCAAATTGACACTCCAGTGGCATCTATCCCTACACCTTTAGAAGTTTCGCAAGAACCTTCCATATTGTCCTCATCAAACAATACACATAAGGATGACATTATTCAAGGGCTATCCATGATTGATTGCCAAGATAATCCAATTCATGATGCACATCCTTGTCATGTTTCAGAAATACAAGACCCAATGCCACCATGCACTTTATTGCCATTACCTATTTTAGAGGACCCCATTCAAAGTCCCTCTTCCTCATGTTTAAGCATTGATTCCTTGCCAGAATCCATCACAAATGTTCAAAGTGCATTTCCTTCATGCCAAAACATTGATTCCTTGTCAGAATCCTCCATGCATATCCAAAGTTCAACCCCATGTCAAGAGGATAATTTAGAGCATGAAGAAATGAGTCCTAAAGAAAATCAAGATCAAGATCCTGAAACCTTATCATCCCATCCAATCGTTGACCAAGATCCCATTTCCCCAGACACTCACAATGATTCCATTATTCCTGTCCATTCTATTCATGAACACAATGTCCTTTCAAATCCCATTGACATTCCACTTCCTAAGAAAGATCAAGATATCCCTTCCATCCTTTCCGATGATCCCATTAAAAGTCAAGAGCAAAGCACCTTTAAAGAGGAATCCAATGATCTTCCTCCTTGTCAAGATCAAAGTATCCTTCCAAATTCATTTCCAACACAAGACCCTATCATTCCTTCAGATCCTCCACAAGATCCACTTGTTCCTCCATCTCCACGTCCTAATCCAACATATCCACTCCAAGGTCTCATTTCTTTTGATGATCCCATTATTTCTCCCATTCCATCTCTTGAAGAGATTGTCATTGAACCATGTCCACAACACAATCCTAGTCCCCCTCACAA
This sequence comes from Cryptomeria japonica, assembly GCF_030272615.1. NCBI lineage: Eukaryota > Viridiplantae > Streptophyta > Pinopsida > Cupressales > Cupressaceae > Cryptomeria > Cryptomeria japonica. The sequence goes on from NC_081414.1 coordinate 435,473,656, forward strand.
TCCTAATCCCACTCATGATTCTAACATGTCAGTGCAAGATGTTCATGAACCCTCGACATGCATAATGGGTTCTTCCACTTTGGTCCAATCTGATCCACTTCAAGATCTCATTATTTCTCTCCTATCATATCCACCTCATAATGGACTCACGTCTTCTTCCCAAAGAAAAGAGTATCCTACAAGTCAAGATATTCATAAAGGAAAAGGAGTAGATCTCCATAAGAAAGAATCCCTTCATATCAAAGAAGATCTTAACGGTCATGTCTACACAAATCACTCTCAAGATGTTGGTATCCCTCCATCAAAATCCAAACATACACCTTCCCCATCATACCTTCCATCCATCGTAGGTCCTTATATCTCTTCATCCTCTATGCAAGGTCAGAAAAGGCACACATCCTTGAGTAAATTTTATCCATCCAAAATAGCTCCATTTCATTCATATCCATCCATGCATTCCTTTCCCCCTCCAAGCAATTTGAATGCCAAGTATCAAAGTCATAAGTCTAGAAATCCACATGTATTCAAAGATCAACATGTCCAATATAATCAACATGTCAAAAAAAAGAACAATATGATCTATAAAGAAAAAGAAATATCCAAAAGGCCACAAAGGCCCACTGAGAAAAATAAAGAAAAGTCAAAATATATATGGGTTCCTAAATCCCTTGTGCAAGCAATGCACTCCAAGGAACCACAAAAGTATGAAAAATCAAAAACCATGTGGATCCCTAAGCGGTTCCTTGAAGCACAAAAGCATAAAGAAACATCCAACTTGGCATCCAAAGTTTCTATTCCTCCATCTAAACTTTCCAACCCTCTCAAATTTGTTCCTCCACCACCTTGTTCATCTATTTTGGGCCCTTATGTCCCAAAATCCATAGTCTTTCCTTCGTCAAAATCTCAATATCCAAAATACATTTGTCCTCCATCAGTCGATCACCCCTCAAGGTGTGTGCCAATGTTGATCTTGCCTTCATTTTCATCCACTGAAGCCCAATTCTTCCAATACCCTATCCATTGTCCAATGCATATTTTCCATCCTTCGATCCCTTTGATCCAATCCTTTACATAAATCCTTGCCTTAATTTCATCTCATTTTCCATGTCCTTATCCTACCAACGTCTTTGAGCATACTTTTAAAGGTCATGGTCCATTTTTTTTTCAAGGTTACTATCCAAACCAAAAAAAAAAAGACGCTTGAGTCCTTCCATCCCCTATCATGTGTCCATCTTCTATTGAAAAAGTCAAAATGCAAAAAAATTAGGAAAAAAAAAAAAGTGAAAAAAAAAAGACAAAAGAAAGAAAAAAATAAAGAAAAATAATTCGTCCACTGGTGAAAACCTGGCAAACAGGCACCTTGGGCAAGTACCATGATGAAAACCTGGCAAACAGGCATCATGCGTAATTTATGAACTTCTTGCACACCACACTTGGGGGTAGGTTTCCTCCTTCATATCCTTTAGTCCTTCATTGTTCCATTATCCTATCGAACCCATGTCATACTCCTTCATATCCTATTGCCCTTCATTATCCTATCATACCATGTCATACTCCTTCATGTCCTATTACCCTTCATATCCTATTGTCCCTCATGTCCAGTTTCCCTTTCCACCTTTGATCTTGACAAGGTTGAGGATCTTCATGAGCATCACGCATCTTGTTTGCAGCTTTTAGTCCATCATAGCTTTTGGTCTTTATCCATTTGCTTAGTATAACCTTTCATCCATATTCCCTATCTTATTGTAACTTTCTGCCACTGTCCCTTAGCCAATCTCGACCTTTAGTCCATGTCCCTTATCCATTCTTGGTCTTGCTTATCCTATCCATTTCTTATCACTATCCATACACTCTTTTTCATTCCTTGATCTTGATTTGACATAAGGACGCAAAATTTAAACATGGTTTCAAAAACCTCTTGACATGTCCCTCATGCCATGTCACTGCTTTACATTTTCATATCCAGTCTCTTGTCCCATCATGTCATAGCCCTTGAAAATTGCATCCATATTGTCTCCATAATAAAAGGCCTTTGTCTTCCCTCTATCCACCATCATTTCAGCAAGCCTATTTATTCACCTCTCATATTCCTTGCCTTGCTAGACACTAGGGGCAAAATCATTAAAAATCAGATAAATGTCCTGAACAAAATCATAAAAATTGAAAAATGTCCTAAAATAATAAAAACAAAAAATTGAAAAATGTCCTGAAAAAAAAAAATTCAAAAAAAATTGAAAAATGCCCTAAGAATTCCCTAAAAATTGAAAGATGTCCTGAAATAATTCAAAAAAAATTGAAAAATGTCCTGAAAAAATCCCTAAAGAGTTAAATAAAGTCCTGAAAAAATGAACAAAAAAATTGTAAAATCTCGAAAAGAAAAACAAAAACAATATCCCCTTTATGCATCGACAGATTGCTGAGTATCCATCCAACAACAATCAATCCCACACTGCGCTTTAAATGAAATCACACATTCACAGATGAACTTTTCAGTCAAACCAAACATTCAAACTGATTAAAATTGTCTTATCAATCGAACATCAACATCAATGTCATTTGTCCTTGGCACACTATCATGGGTCTTATACAGGGTGTGGTATACTCGAAACCAGACTGTGTCCTGTCTTAGACGGGGTACCGCATGTCCTGAAACCAGACAACATGATCATCCTATCAACACTTTCAACTTTTGACAATGAAGATCAAGATGTTTGTTTGACTTGTTTGAATTGGCGAGTCTTATCATTTATTGATTTATCTTCGATCATGCTCCTATGTTGCTCGATGATGTCACTGAGTGATTTAGAGTGACTGGGATGGTTCATGGTCCCTTTCTTTTTTTTGTGATTGTTGTTTGTCTGTGATGTGTTTGTCTTTTGCAAAAAAGGGTTGCATTTTAGCTCTGGCCTTCAATGCCATGATGCTACACATCCATTTTGCTATATTAAAATAAAGGTTCTCACCTACAAAGTGCATTACTGAAAGCAAGTTTTTCTTTGTCTCTAACTGTCCTCTGTCTAATTTCTTCTTACTAACATTTCTTCTGTCAGTCTTGGTAGTCCATTTGATCCGTTCGAACCTGTCATCTTCTGTCATTCTTATCGATTAATTGGCCTCTTTTCTAGATCTTTCCGGCCAATTCCTCGAGGGGGCATGCATATGTCATTGTCATTGTCTGGGGCATTTTCATTATTGTTCTTTGAAACAACACTTAAAATCGCATTGTCTCAAAGAGGGGCAAAATGTAGACACCTAAAAATGGTCAACGCTTGCGGAATCATACTTTAACATTTGCGCATTGCCTTATTTTAGGTTTTTGCATTGCATTAACATTTTTCCTATGATTGGCACTTGGTTTTTATCATTTGTGAACATCGAGTCATTCCTCTATATTCTTCATTCATCTCGCCTTCGAATTTGGTCTTGTCGATACCAATTTTCAGTCATGATTTTGGTCGATCTTTGTCCTTGTCAATCTTGTCATATTGCGATCGATTTGTCATCAATCCTTGTCCTTTTCAATCATGTCAATTTGGTCAATTTGTCATTGATTTTTGTCAACCAATCTCAATCAAATCATTTATCAATCAAATCATTTATCAATCCAAAATCATGATCGAATCGATATCAACTATCCTTTGTCAAGACCTAATTGTCATCTTTGCATTTCTAATTCATCTTCCAAGGTTTTATGATTTATTCATTTAATCTTGTTTGTCATTTTCCCTCTAGGTTAAATAATTTATTTATTTATCCTAAGTCTTCTTGTCACAATTAAATGTTTATTTAATTGGCTAATTAATTCCTCCTCTTTTTGTAAATTAATTAATGAATGAAAAATTATTAATTAATTTACCTATTTTTCATCAATTTCCTAATTTCCAAGTCATTATTTTCCAACTTAATTTTCTAAATTCTCCTAAATTCCTAAATGTCTATTTCTATTTCAAAATCTTGTCATAAATCCTTGCATAGCAATTTGTCATAAATTGTCATAAATTATCAATCAATCAAATTTTGCATAGAAAGTGCATAATTTGTCATAAATTGTCATAGTTGACATTTTTGTCACTTATTTCCATTTGAATTGAATCATGCTAATTTGATCTTTTTCTCCAATTTCTCTATAAATTGGATGAATTTCTTCAATTAAAATCCCCAATTGATCGCACTTTTGAAACCCCTAACCGCTAATCAGATTATCGAATTTCTAATCAATCACATTTCGAGTACTCTTGATCAACAATCTTGTCTACTTGCTTTCAATTATGTGTGTGCACTTGTAGGTGAGATCCACAACCAAACTATTTGAAGAGGAAAGAAGAACAATGGAGCCGCATGAAGGAAGCATTCATATCCACATATGGTTTGCATAGTATTTACTTTTGAATGTTTCATTTTCATGTCTCTATTGAGTGTGTTTAGGATAGATCATTGCAATGTGCTTTTGTGATTGAGCTATTAATGTTTATATTATTTGTTTTGTGATGATTTCTAATTTCCTATGCAACAGGAAGAATCCAAGAAAAGGGGAGCTATGCTGAAATGTTTTAGTGCAACAAATATTGTTCTTATCCCAAAAACCCCTTCCCCTTCTTCATTCACAGAGTTCAGACCCATTTCTCTTTGTAACACAATATATAAGATTGTAACTAAGTCCATTCACCTTAGAATGCACTCCCTCATACCAAGGATCATCTCACAAGAACAAGGGGTTTTTTTCCCAGGTAGGGAGACTATGGAAGGAGCCCTAGTCACACATGAGGTTTTACACTCTGTCCATGAGAGCCAACAAGAAAATTTTGTTATCAAACTTGATATGATGAAAGCATACGACTGAGTCAAGTGGGAGTTCCTCTTCAAAGTATTATCAAAATTTGGTTTCTCAGACAAATGGTGCAAATGGATCAAAAATTGTATCTCAGGCGCAAATTTCTCTATTCTAATAAATGGTCATCCTTCAGGGTTTTTTCAGGGTACAAAGGGGATAAGACAAGGTGACCCTCTGTCACAATTTCTCTTCATTCTCATGGCAGATGATTTGAGTAGATACATCAATTTTCAATTCTCAAATGGGCATTGGCTTGGGGTCACCCTTCCAGATACTTCAATAACAGTAACTCATTCTCTCTTCGCTGACGACACATTGTTATTCGGTAATTCTTCTCTAAAAGAAGCCAAGCTCATCAAGCAAACACTGGATATATATTCTTCTGCTTCGGGTCAGAAAATTAATGTTGCCAAGTCTAAGATTTTCATTTTCAACACACCTTCAATCTTATCACTAAGAATATGCAAGAATTTGGGCTTCTCAATGGACCAATTGCCATCCTCCTACCTTGGCATCCCCTTTTTTATGGGATAAACAAACCGTCCTATTGGTCTGTTGTCATTAGTAGAATTTAGGCATGAATCTCAGCTTGGAAAGTAAGGTGGCTTTCACTATCAGGTAGAGTCCTTCTTATCAAGTCAGTGCTAACAACAATACCAAAATATTACATGTCTATCCTCAAGGCTCCCTCATCCGTCATCCAACAACTGTAGAAACTCATTAGAGATTTTATATAGAACAATAATATGACAAATGAAAGGAAAATCCCCTTAACCTCTCTGGAAAATATGTCATGCCAAAAATCCCAAGGGGGAGTGGCACAATTTGAAGCACCACAACAAGGCATTTGGAGGGAAATTGATTTGGAAAATGTACACTAACCCGGTCTCCAAATGGTGTCAGATTATGCAAGCTAAATATTTGGACAACACTCAACCATCAAGAGTATTGACACTTTTAAACCCTCCAAAGGGATCTGCTATTTGGAACTTCATGATGGATTCAAGGAATCTAATATCCAAGTATGTTTCATGGGAAATCAACAATGGTCTCAGTGCTAACTTTTGGACTCATGTGTGGGCATCCTCCTATTGCTCAATTGGATAACATGGTAGACATTATGGATACAACCATAGGCCATTGGGGTATAAAATTGAGTGACTATGTGTCTGCTATAGAAATATTCTCAGGAAAAATTATCTGGAAAGATCCTACTCTTCTCCCAATACCCCTCCAACAAGCTTCCTCATTGGCCAACATTTTATTGAATAGAACAGTTATCATGTCTAACAAAGATGATGTGTTAATTTGGGCAACTTCAAAATCAGGGCAATATTCAATCAAAGAAGGTTATAATGCCTTGCAGTAGGGTTGCAACAATAAGGAAAACAGTCGGGCATACTCCTTCTATTGGAATGACATTGTCTTACCAAAAGCAGGTTGTTTTTTATGGCTAACACTGAATAAAAGAATCTTAATAGCAGAGAGATTAGTAAAACTAGGCATAACACAAGCTTTTAATTGTGTATTTTGTGACTTAGAGGAAGAATTAGTTGATCATTTATTTTTACACTTCTCTTTTGCCTCCCATTGTTGGTCATTCATCATGAATAAACTCCAACTCATGTTTCCCTTTCCAAAATCACTATGGGATATGTTTAACTCCTGGCCTCTTTTATTCTCTACATCAACCCTCTCAGGTATTTGGAAATGTGCTCTTGCTCACATTATTTGGGTAATCTGGTGGGAGAGGAACAAAAGAATCTTTAGAAAAACATCCTCTTCTCTGGATCAAGTTTTGATCAAATTGGAAAATTCGATTATGGAAATCATTCTCCTCTCTCACAAATTCCAAGGACATCTGGTCATTTACCCGGTGGGACAAGGCAATTGAAAAATCCTAGCATGATATTTTTTTTCCAATAAGGATTCCCCCGAACTGGTCTTCAATCCATGTGAAAGACAGGTCATCCATAAAATGGACACCCCCAGCTCCAAAATTTTTTAAGATCAACTTTGACAGCTATTCTCATGGAAATCTAGGGAAATCAAGAATTGGATTTTGCATACGAGATCATTTTGGAAAAATGCTCGCTTCCCAAGCTTCACCCATCCCTCTGGGTATGAATAACTTGGTGGAAGCAAATGCTTTACTAACTGGTCTAGTACTAGCAAGGAAGTGTGGCCTCTCCAATATACACATAGAAGGGGATTCTTTAGTCATTATCAACTCAATTACCTCAAAAAGATCTAAGACCTGGCAGCTATCTTATGTTCTGAAGCATACCTTGGATCTTCTCGACACTTTTTTGGATTGCTTTGTCAGTCACACACTAAGAGAGGGCAACTTTGTTGCTAACTTTCTAGCAAACATGGGCTGCGATGGCATTTCCATGGAGTCGATTGCAATTCCTTCTAAACTGTCTTCTTTTCCCAAATTGCTTGAATTAGTACAAAAGGAAAGTACAACACTCTTACCACAAGCTACTTCCTATTAAATACTCGCATGTAAGCACATAACTGGTGCCTGTGAACAAGAAGGCTGACAGGACACTTGCAATTATGCTTTTGAATGCATTTTGTAGATGGTATGTATGGAACTTTAGTGCAAAATACCCGGGGATTCTCAATATGTCACTTCACACGGGGTAAAATAGACTTAGGCCTCTCACACATCCCCTCGACTATATTATGGTCACAAAATTAATATAAGGATCGCAAACATGATCCTAAAATCTGATCATTTATTGCACTTTGAGATGGTATTTTTGTTTATAAATGGAACCAGCCTGCTCTTACACACACAGTTCTCAGCCAAATTTTTTGAAAATTACACACATAGTTCTCAGTCAAAATTTTCAAAAATTTAAATTTTTGAAGTATCACAGTGCTCTACAATATGGAAAATGGTTCTTGTGGAGAATGCAGACAAATTCACTGGGAGTATATGCCATGGAACGACCGGATTTCAGTGCAAATTCTAGAACCTTCGGTGGCTTTTCATGGACACATCAATGATAGGGACCTCGACCAAATTTTTCTGTTACACAATCCACAATTGAGAAGAGTTGTCAAAGAATTCATCGGTGAGGAGATGTTATCCTCACAAGCCAAAAGGATTCTATATCCTCATCAAGTTCTTAGTTCCTTTCTGTCAAATGCTCTAGATCTCTTGCAATCTATTCCTCTACTGGATTTAGTAATCTTCAAGTTGGTAAGACAAGATGTGCTTCCCTCGGCCTCGTTCCATTAAGCCCTGGCAAAATATAATCTATGGTAGGGGTCGGCTCTCCTTGGGGCCCTCTTTCCATGTCATTTTATTCAATCTAGCCATGCTTACATGGTACTCTATGACCGAATAAAGCATGCCCTAAACCGACAAAAATTTTGCCATGTGAAGAACAACTTGCATCAATTCAACAGACAATTAGATGACCACATTGTACACAGAGTCAAAATTAAAGTTGGGGATCTAATGGAAATCCTGGAAATAGAAAATGTTGACCCCTATTTGCAAACATTTCAACCTATGGAAAGGGGTTGGACTACAGATAGGGTTCCAGACCTCAACGTACCAGTGCAGGATGAAGTCACGGGATGGACTACTTCCTTTCTACCCATTTTTGATGCCCCTGCAATTCAGCCCCAGGAAGACACCGCCATGAATGAGTAAATTTATTCAGGTTTTGTTTTTTTCTACCCAGAATATGCTCTTTTTTTGTCAGATGGAAAATCTAATGGCAATCGAACCGGTAGATGAGTTATCTTCTTTTCTTGTCGACTAGCACTAGTATTGGAGGCTTCTTCTTTTATGAACCAATCATAAGGACATCATACCAGTATCAAAGCACCAGTACAACATAATGGGAAACCAGTTGGCGTAGCTCATCAGTGCTTAGACAATCAGATTCATGCTCCTCAATCGCCACAATAACCGGTTAAGGGGTTTGGTTATTTTTGGTTTCCTTCGGTCTCGTCCCAACAGGTTACTCTCTTTTTGGCCCCTATGAGACTCATTCTATGGGCAGTCCCTATTTATCTCTTTGGATCAGGTGGCTTCTTCTCATAGCCTCCTTCCTTCTTTGTCACTGTTTCTGAGCAAGGATATAGGGTTTTCTTCATGGTTCTTTCCCTATTGAGCTCTTGAATCAGTTTTCTTATTAATATATATATCAGTGGCTTGCTGCTTTAGTTTAAAAAAAATAAAATTAACACTCTGAAAGAAAGGATCTACATTATCAAGGCTCTCACCTACTGTATCTTCATGATAAATTTGGGGAATCTCAGAAACCATTCCCTTTAACTCTTTATCCTTTGTCGCATTTTTAATCATTCATTCCTTTACATTATGAGACACATTCTCATTTTCAAATTTTAACAGAATGAGAAACACCCTTGACCCATGCCATGGCTTTCTCTTTATGCTCTTCAATTCTTAGCATTTCTTGTAAAGGAATTTTAATTGTAATCTAAGAAAGCAACTGAAGCATATCCACAGGTGTGCAGTTTGGCAACTCAAGAGACATACCTGATTGTTATTTATGTTTCTTTGGTTTGTTGCCTCCAATATTTTGTGTTTTCTTCAAGTCTTCTTCAGCAAGTGAAGCAAAATTTTCAACCTTATTTGCCTTCACCTTAGGTGAACAAGTTTTCTCATTAGGTTTTACAACCTCAGCTTTCTTAGCCCTCTCCTTTCTCTTGACCTCCGTAATTTTGATTGCATCCTTTCCTAACTTATCCTACCTGACGTCTTTGCCTTTTTTTTTTTAATTCTTTGACAAATCAACCAGAAGGCTTTCCCTGGTCTTCACCAAGAAGTTTTTTTTCTCAATTGATAATTACTTTTTACTTGAGCTATCATAGCAGCTGCTATTTTGGCAATTTCTTCATCTAAGGGTCTGCTCAAAGACACATAACTCTCACCTTGTTCAACATTACACATTCGGTCATCAACAAATAACTCTTCATCATCAGAAAAAATTTGCTGATGATATGATTCATTTATATTCCTTTGATGATCTATATCAAAGTCCTGGGTTTCAATGTCAGAAGAATATTCTGCTTCTCTAAGATAAGAATTAATCATGAGACAATCAACATTATCACCTTCAAAAGGTTCTTCCTCTTCTTCATGTATCTCATCCTTGGTAGAAATAAATTATTCTATAGCACAATATTTAGGTGAATGGGGTGATTGAAAATAAACACACCAAGGTGTGTCCTCCACCATATTCACTGTGTGTTTCTACAATGGGTTAGGAGTCTTATGTTCCTATTTGCCCTTTTGCTACTGAAAAAGGTTTTCCATCCTTCCAATTTGTGTTGTAAGGATAATCTTGCAATCTTGATGGTCTATTAAATTTATTAAACTGTGGCTTTTCTAGTACATGACCCTTGTCATTTTTTGCCACAATTAATTTTAGATCCTTCATGGTATTAAGTACCTTATCCCATCTATCTTCCTCTTTAGGTTTTGTCCCTAAAGACTTTTCAACTTTTTCTTTGGCACTCTTAGAAAATCTAGTATACTCTCTCCTTCCAAGCTTACCTGAAGCTCTTCTATTTACCTCAACATTGATAGCTATCCTAAACGCATCTCTTAGAGTTTGAGGATCTTTATCTCTAAGGATATATGCCATTTTTTCATCAAATACATTCATATATATGGTCAGACAAACATTATCATCCATCCTTAAAACTTGGAACAACTTATGCATAACCTTTTGAAACCTGATATTGAAATAAACCACATCCTCATTTAATGACTTCTTAATTTTATTGAACTCATTTAACATGAAGCTTGGATTCATTTTATCACCATAATTCTCTTTAAAAATCCCTCAAATTCTTCCCAGGAGATGATACTTGTAGTTGGCAATCCTCTGTACCAATCCATAGCATCCTCTATCGGAGATTGTACAAATAATTTCATAACAACATCCTCATGCTCCACCTCATAGTCATTCAACTTATCAGTGAATGCCCTCAAATGTTCCTCGCTAGTAATAACATTATTTTCTACAAACTTATTGCCTGCAAACTTACTGAATTTATCCCTTAAGTCATTTGGGATTGCATTAGGATATCTTGGGATCCCATCAAAATGCAATTGCCTATATCTTTCTAGATGAATAGGTCTTCTTTGAAATTGCCTAACTGCGGCTCGTCCTGCATCATTTGTTGTGGTATTAGCTACAATAGAATCTATTCTAGTGCTATCCCCAACAACAATATTAAAATCTTTAGAAAGTTGGGGTTGACTACTATTTTGAGTAGCCACTTGGCTTCTTTGCCCAATAATTGGAATTCCGATGTTCTGAGTATTCTGAACATTTTGGGCTAGAGTATTTGCATTGACATTTGGTGTGGTTGTAGAAATTACACCATAAATAGCCTGAGTTTTAGATGGGCTAGGAATGAATGAAGCATTGTTTAATGTTGACAACTTAAGGAAATATATTTTCCTTTTCATCTCTACATTTGAGGCTTCCATTTCAACTCTCTTCAACTCTTTCGCAAGAGTTTCATTTTCTATTCTAGTTGTTTCTAGCTCAATGTCAACTTGGGATAACTTTTGACTTAGATTTGGGATAGTTGAAGATTTTTTTATCATCTATCTTAGTACCAGATACCTTTTGTTTTCCTTTATCCAGATCTAATTTAGAAATCAAAACACTTGGATGACTAGGATCTACTAACCCCTGGTTATCCATATTACTCTTAGTCTTTTCCTTTGTAATATTCTCATATTTTTTCTAATCTAAAATCTCTCTTAAAATAGGGCCCTCAATACTAGGCTTATCATTTTCTGAGCCAAGGCTTTGAGTGTTGCTAATTGTCTTATCAAACCATCTCTCTCTATCACAACTCTAATAACTTCAGGTTCCTTTTCTTTTTCTCTCTTACTTCTAAGATCTATCTGTTCTTGGAGTTCTCTTCTCAATGTATCTATATCTCTAAAAACTTCTTCTGGATCTGGTAAAGTTATCTTAGATCCAAAAGTATCATCTAAATTAATTAAGTTCATATTACCTTGTTCTCGTATTGACTCATAATCATGAGAAAAATATATTGTGAGACCTAGAGGAGGAGGTACAACAATAGCATTTTCACTTTGGTGACTTCTACTTCTACCCGACCTCTTTTCTTTTCTGAATATCGGACTTGCATACATTCTTTTCTATGTGGTTGCACCTCTTCTTGAGCAGGTGTATCAAACAAGGAATTGAAAAATCCTAAACTATCTGATTTAGAACTTTTAGAAGACGATGCATGAACCTTAGGAGTAGGATTTAACTACAACTTACTTGCATTCTTGTGCTTAGGTTTCCATGATGAGGGAGCGACGCTTGTTTCTACATTTTTTCTTGTCCCTTGTCTCTGCGGAGCTCCATCAAGCTCTTCCAACTTTTCTTCAAGATGTAGCCTCATGTAACCTATGGTGTTCTTTTCTTTACTCATAGTAACAAAATTCTTCAAAAAATTATTAGAATTATTCAAAAATATATGCACTAGCGTAGACACCTCAGAGTCACCACCCAAATTTCTTTGGGATATCAAATAATACACTGCTTGGTAATATTTGAAAGAAATTTAAGAACGTTATTCACAAACTAAAATATCTTTCTCACGAGAATGTAAAACACCCTTTTCATAGGAAAACATGAACCAAAAACACAAAACCGTGGGCTCAGTCGTCAAATCATAGAGATACTATGAAAACCTCTAGTATATTTTATACAAAACCTTTTTAACCAAAAATTCTCTATAGTTCATTCCCGAGTAGAGTCGCCATTTTTTTTTGGTGCCCAAAAATAGGTTTACACGGACACAAGGCATAGACCAAGTTATTTTCTCTAAATATCTATGGAAAGCTACTTCCAACTGTTAATATTTTTCAGACTTTGACCAACATCAACAAGGACACTAGATCCTTCTATATTTTGGGCTCTACAAAACCCAGGAGGGTGATCCCCATGACAATTTGTGATCTCTATGCCACACTCACAAATTATACATGAAAAAAAGTAGATAATATCATATAAATGCTTGACTAAAAGGGAGAATGCTCAGAAATGGCAAATTCCTTAGTGATCCTCAACCAGTTTGGAGCATGAGATGATTAAAAGCACATAACAACATACATGTGAATAATTTTTTTTTGATATTCAACAAATTCTAGAAAATAAGTGGTGATTCCGAACAGAAAATCAGCACCAAGACAATTGCTTAGCAAAGATCAGTGCCTTACTTCATTGGGTATATGAATTCATACTACATAAAATGTATTCCAACATAATTTATCTAACAACATACAAACCTAGGATAATATTGCCTTGCAATACATTATATTTGCAACCTCGACCCCAACCTACTTATCAAAATCTTTGCAAATATCCCTACCACTCTGCAATTATACTCAAGCATTTAATTTGCCCCCTTAGACCAAAGCATGAACATAAAATACATACACCACAATAGTGCAATGAATGATAAGATCCTTGATGATATTCATTCAAAATATGATAGGATAAGTACACTGGAGAGAAATAGGTTTGAATTATATTTCTATTGAACAATTCAGATGTCTCTATGAAAATACAATTCATACATAACACCTTCAAGAACCTACATAAAAAAAAGACATAAGAATTTGTATTTTTCTCTACAAATGACCTTTTACAACTTTTTCGTTTCACCTAAAATTTGCTATTGGAACCAAAAATTTGGAACACTCAAGGGACCAAAAAATCAGAACCCTATCTCATAGCCGTGAATTCCCTTTTACAAAAAATAAGGGAGCAAACAAGCTTCAGGCCATAGGAGACACCTATCATCTCAAAATGATTACATACAACTGCATCTTGTTACAAAAATATTTCATCCTTGATTTCGCTCATACAGGATGAAAGTCTGCAACCGCTTCTCTAAAACTCATGATGAATTTTATCACCATTTTGGTTATACCAGTTCAAAAGTATCTACCACTAGAAGACAAAAATAGTTATATCAAAATGTTTACAACCTTTATTCATCATTCAAATACATAGTACTCTATGCACTGTACTCTTCATCGGATGAACAGTCAAAACTCATGACTTCATCAACTTTTGCCCTGTATGGAATATATTTATGTAGCGTCCTAAAATTGTGACACTTGCAATTTCGACTGCATTTCGGTCTTCACGATGGCGACGCAACACGCAACCTGAATGGAGACCCCAAAACTTGCTTACGACACTGAAAACTGCATTTTTCATGCACCCTGGCCTGAACCTCCTTTGCACCCCACTGTCCCGGAGGTGGGACCAGAGCACCCAGCGCCCTGGTCCCTCAGGACCAGGGCGCCCAGCGCCCTGGTCCCTCAGGACCAAGGCACCCAGCGCCCTGGTCCTCCAGGACCATGGCGCCCAGCGCCCTGGTCCCTGGGTCCTATTTTGGGCCCGGTTTCCTAAGTGATATCGGGTCTTTTTGATTGCAATTTGGAAATATACTTCCCTGGTCGGCCTAAGGTCAGTAAAATCAGTCTATCAGCCCTAAATGACAAGTATATAAACTACATTTTCCTCTCTCATTCGATATGATGGAAAAGGCATGGAAATTATACTCAGGCATTCAAGCATTCAAGCAATTGATCATTTCAAGTCTCCATTCAAGGCTAAGTGTTGCATTCAAGTCAAGGATTCAACCATTGAAGAGGAGATCACTTATTACATGCTACATACTACAACATACAACATCTAAACCTTCGCACATAAGGATACCAACATCCTTAGAACAAGGTATTAGTACTTGTTTTACATTACAGTCATTTACATTTACAGCTCTTGCTCATTTCTTGGTTAATTCCAAAACCGGGGTTTGACCTAAAGGCAAACCCCTAATCCCTAACCCCCCATCGTCTTCGCTTTTCTGTGTGTAGGTTGTAGGTACGCGGCTGAGATTGAAGATCTGGAATCCTTGTGCAGAGACGAACCGATCCCCCTTCGTTTCGCGGATTTTTCGGAGGACCGTGGCGCCGGGCGCCATCGTCCCGACAGCTTTTTCTCAAATTTGCAGGACAGCGCCGTATCGACATTTTACTGCTAATTCCAGGTCCGCAGCTTCATCCTATAACCTAAACTCAGTTTATAAGCGAATCTTTATGACTTTCTATGCATCCTTAGCTTAATTTCCTTAATCAACATTCTTTACAAAAGAGGGTAGCTTTGCTTTCCAAACCCTTGAAATTCATCTAGCATCCAATCTTACCTTGTGTGGGATTGGATCTTATGAGTTTCAACCCCTCTTTTGAATGTAAAGTCTTCCCCCTAAGTGAAAACCCATCGAATCCTAGCGAACCTCCCTTCTCTCTCCTCGGAGTTAGAAGAGGGGAGACCAACTAGGGTTCGACAGCGATTTTCCGCTTTACATTTTGGTGAACCCGACGTGAACATCCTTTCTAATCTTTCATGCTTAGATCTAAAAATTGATTCCTTGATTACATTTCCATGTTTGATCTTTTGCAAAATTTTAGAGGTGATTGCATAAAAACCCTAAAATTTCTTTTTGAAAATTAAGCTTGTGAAATGTTTAATTATTAATGATTGCTTCAGATCTGCTTTTCTATTATAAATTATCAATTCATATCTGTACTTTAATTTTGAAAATTAAGTGGTTAAATGTCAAAACCCTAATTTTTGAAACCCTCTTAATTCAACCTTTGTCCGACAATTTGACCGATCAAAACATCTCCAAATCAGCTGTAACTTTGGATTTTGCAATAAAATCACAATATCTTTCATCCCTGAAAATTTGGAAAAAAGTTGCGAGGACCGTGTTGCACTCCGAGCGCCATCGTCCCCGACATTTTTTCCAAAATTTCGGGAGTGAGATCTTGCTGTATTTTCCTGCTAAAATCCAGAATTTTGGCTGATTTTGTCAATTATAACACTTTCAAAATTACAGTCAAAGTTGGTCTTGTGATTGCTTGGTTTAAGGCTTCTAATCATTCAAAAATCATTGAAATTGAAATTTTGTGTCAAAGTTGTGTTCTTACTGTCCTAAATCTGAAAAGTGTGTTTGCATTCATTCGAAATTTCAGTGCTTTATTCAAATTCTTGCAATTTGTGACTTTTGAAATTAAGTGCTTAATTACAACAACTTTGATTTCCGCTTTCAAAATTGAATTTTGTGTGAAATTGAGTCAATTTTTAAAATTCAAAACTTGCATTGCTTTTGACATTCCCTCTAAAATCATAAAATTCAAAATTTCAGTTTCCCTCTCTTTTTCAAAATTCAAATTTTGCATTTTTCGACAATCTTGATAGGGTTCAATTTTGAGATTGCAACTTTAATTTGGCCTATCTAGAGATCGTAAAATCCCTCAATTTTTTCAGATTAGCTCTAAAATCATCATACCTTTCATCCCTGCAAATTTCGAAAAAAGTTGCAAGGACTGTGTTGCACTCCGAGCGCCACGGTCCTGAACATTTTTTTTGAAATTTCGGGAGACTGTTGTGATTGCATTTAACAGCTTAAATCTGGAAGATTGGCTGTTTTTACTGAAAATTGCTACCTCTAAATTCAAAATCTTTTCTCTCTCTCTAGTGCATGAGTTTTACAACAACAAGTCCTACTTACACTATTCCCGTTAGACGAAGCCGTAGAATTAAGTCTTTCCAAGGTTTAACTACCGAGGAGATGGAACCTAATTTGAGTAGCCTTTTTAACGAGGACATGGGTAATTCCTCTAATCCTCCTAATGATGAAGAAGCTCTCCATGAAGTTTCCGTTGAACAACTTTCCAAATTGGATAACCAATTTGACGATTTTCACCAGTGGATGTCTCATGAGTATCCCGATAGTCAAGCTCTTCCTTTAATTGAGGGTCTAAAGCGCATGCTTCAAAGTGATAAGAATGGAATTGATGTTTTGCGTGGTATTGCACACATTGTGGATTCGAATGTGATGCCTATGAAGAGTTGTGCTGAATCCTTAGGTTATACACAACCTCCTACACAAGTTAATCATTCTATTCCTTTGACCACTCCTATTGCTAGTATACCTACCTTTACATCAAACATCATGGCTACTTCTATACAAGACATTCCTCCTGTGATTACCAGTCATGGGGGCAATCCTCCTTCTTCAGTTAATCCTCTTCCTTCATTCAATCCAACTTCTTCGTACATTCTTTCAATGAGTGTTCCTATTACATCTTCACAAATGAACATGACGCAAGGGGGCAATTCATTTAACCATTCCATTCCTCCTTGTAGTGT
Source organism: Cryptomeria japonica (assembly GCF_030272615.1). Taxonomy (NCBI): domain Eukaryota; kingdom Viridiplantae; phylum Streptophyta; class Pinopsida; order Cupressales; family Cupressaceae; genus Cryptomeria; species Cryptomeria japonica. Next base: position 435,490,750 of record NC_081414.1, read on the forward strand.
TCCTCCTATCCAATCATCCCCTACGGTTGACTATCATAGGGTCCCACCACCTTATTCTCTACCTTCTTTCAATAACATCACACTTCCATCTCGATCTAACACACCTAATATGAACTCTTCGACTGAAGCGACCATTAATAATCTTGCACAAACTGTCTCTTCTTTACAGCAACAAATTGCCTCTATGAATCAATCTAAGTTTAGTGTGCCCACATTTGATGTTGCGAGCCCGCTTTCTCTTGACATTGTTCGAGCTATCCCTCCTAAACATGTTGAAATCCCGCATCTGGAGCTTTATAATGGTAAAGGAGATCCTCTAACACATGTTAAGACTTTTCAAACAATTTGTACTAATTTTGCTTACGACCCAAGGTTGCTTGTGAAACTATTCACTAGAACATTAAGAGACAAAGCCCTACAATGGTATTGCTCGTTGCCTTCTTATTCTATTACTTCTTTCGAACAACTTGCAAATGCTTTCATTCAACAATTTCAAAACAATATAAGTCCTAAAGTTACTTTGATTGATTTAATGCATTGTAAACAAGGTGTTAAAGAAAAAGTGACTGATTTCATTGGTAGATATAAGCATTTGTGTGCTCAAATTTCTTTTCCAGTGCCTGATAATGATATTCAAAGAATCTTTATTTCTAATTTGCAAAAAGATATTCGAGACAAACTTTTGTTTTCTGAGTTTACTTCTTTCCAACAGTTGTGTGCCACTCTTCACAATTATCAACTGACTGTGAGTCAAATGGAACAATCACATCCTATGGCTCCGAGTGATAAGGGTGATAGCAGTCAACAACCATTTGGGAAGTTTAAACCGAACAGAGATTCCATCAAATTCAATGAAAACATCATCAACAACAATGTGAATGCAGCATCAGGTGTGCCTCCTATTTCTAAATTTTTCAGGAAAGAAAGAAAGTATACTCCTTTGAATGAATCATTGCATGATAGTATGAATAAGTTATTGGGACAAAATGTGCTTACTCTTCCTCCTATAAGACAAATTGATCCTGCAAAAATTACTTCCCCTTATTTTGATCACAAAGCTTTTTGTCATTTTCATCGTCAGCCTGGTCATGATACTGAAAAATGTTTTTCTTTAAAGGGTAAAATTCAGGATTTGATTGATAATAATACTATTTCTATTTCTGGAGTGAATGATAAAGGCAACACATCTGTAGCTCCTCCTAACCAAAACCTTCAGATTTTCACTGATCCATTGCCTTCTCATACCTCTAATGCAATTGAGGCTAATGACTCCTCTCTTTCATCTGATGGTCTTGTGTCTATGACTCCGAATGTGATTAACTTTGTAGAGCAGCAAGAAATCCCTAAAGAACCTTCCATCACATTTAATTCTAGTGAAACCATTAGAGCACCTGATGGTCCTTTATAAATAGTTGCAAAAGTTAAGAATATACCTTGCCGTGGAGTGCTTATTGATCCTTCGTGCATGGTTAATGTTATTACTGAAGAATTTCTTTTTACTTTGCAATTGAATCAAGTGATATATGACAAAACAGATGTGATTGTGAAACTATTTGATGCATTTTTTTCTCCTACAATTGGTTCTATTACATTGCCTATTGAGGTCCATAATAAATCCCTTGATGTGAACTTTGCTATTATTCCTTCTTCCGAACAATTTCGTGTGAAGCTTGGCTATCCTTGGCTATCTTCCATGAAAGCTATTGCTTCTCCTATTCATAAGTGTTTAAAATTTCCCCATAATGGTGAAGTTGTTATTGTCAATCATAGTCTCTTTAAACCAGCTGAAAGAACCTCTAGTGTTCCTATTGATTACTTTTGGCCTAAACAATTCCAATCTCTTCCTCCGTGAAGTGATCATCTTTTCAAATCTTATCAAAAGTGGAAAACAGATATGATCCTATCTCTAAGTGAACCTAGAACACCTAAACTTGACATTCCTATCATTCTTGAGAAGGAAATTCTTCCTTTGAAAGATAAAACTAATGTCTTTCCTCAAGAAGATTCCCAACCCGTCCCCATGGATGTGACTATGTCTATGCCTGATAAATCTTTTAAGAGTAGATCTATACCTCCTCGTCATGATGGACTTGGTCTTCTCCCTAAACCAAAAATTCCTCCTTTATATGGAGCAGTTCCTCCTCCTGCCTTTTATAGAGAGAAGAGAACTTCTTCTTCTCCTATTATCCAACCGAAGAGACCACAACCTAAACACCCAAGTGCTAAGGATGAGAACATTCCTCCTCCTCAATCTTCTCCACTTCCTACTAAGACTAGACGAAATCGTTCTGCACGTGAACGCCGGCGAAAGCGTCGCCTTAGAGCTCAAAATTTACAATCTCCAAAACCACCTTCAACAAGCATTTTTCCATTTTCTCCTCAGCCGGATATTGAGCCTAAATCTCCTAAACATAAGATGCATGATGGTCTTGATCCTGTGTGAGTTAAAGATCCTATTTTTATAAATCTTGATGATGATATAGATGAAAATGTTATTCATGATGAAAATGTTACTCCTCTTGCTTCTGACAGTGAATATGAACTTGTTGATGTTGATAACCATTTATCTAATGAATTTTCTAAAGCACTTATCCTAGCTCCTAGACAAGAACAACGTAGCTTGGAACATGAACATAGCCCTTGTTTGGACCTTGTGATAGCTCCATCTGCGGTGTTGGATGTTCCTCCTCTAGCGTGTTCCCTGCCTTCCCGAAACATTGATCAGCAAGATCGGGGGGTAGATGACGTGCTAGACTAGTTACATTAGCATGGCAGATTCTCTCCCCCTCTCTTTTGTTACTTCTTCTATATGTTATTCTCATTCTTCTATTTGTCATCCTTAGTGTTGTCTACTTGAGGACGATGCAAAGCATTGAGATCTCTTTGGTCTCTCTCATGTTGACTCAAAAGACACATGTGTTCCCTTCTTCTAGGTGACCTTCCTTGATTGGGGAATGAAGAACAATTATGCATACATACATATGATATATACATCACTTATCATACAGCATACTGACCCCGAGGCAAGCAAAGTCACCTCGTGCTTTGTGTTTGTGTTCATTATCCTTAGGTTTATCTCATACTTGGGGGCTAAATCTTTGCGATAACGTGCTCCTTTCCTTTCTCATTTTCTATGTGTATCACTACGTTAAAACAATCACCCCCGTTGAGGCGTGTACGATCGCTTTAACGTAGGGGGGCATACACCCTGTCTATCCCTTCACGATACTTGAAAATTTCTTGGCAAACTTAGCTTTGTCTTGAAATTTTTTGGTATTTCTTTTGCATGACTCATAGTGAGGGAACCTTACTACTGACAGTCATGGTTCTCCCTCATGATCTTCCCTTTTACTTTGTCAATCGAAGTCGTAAGATCCTTAGTCCACTGGGGGCTTGGTGTGTCTTGCCTCCTTGACGTGGTGAAAGTCTTTCAATGTTGTTTCCTTGTACTTTACCGGAAGTATGAGCATACATACTCCCGCTAAAGTGGGGGCTAAATGTAGCGTCCTAAAATTGTGACACTTGCAATTTCGACTGCATTTCGGTCTTCACGATGGCGACGCAACACGCAACCTGAATGGAGACCACAAAACTTGCTCATGACACTGAAAACTGCATTTTTCATGCACCCTGGCCTGAACCTCCTTTGCACCCCGCTGTCCCAGAGGTGGGACCAGAGTGCCCAGCGCCCTGGTCCCTCAGGACTAGGGCGCCCAGCGCCCTGGTCCCTCAGGACCAAGGCGCCCAGCGCCCTGGTCCTCCAGGACCATGGCGCCCAGTGCCCTGGTCCCTGGGTCCTATTTTGGGCCCGGTTTCCTAAGTGATATCGGGTCTTTTTGATTGCAATTTGGAAATATACTTCCCTGGTCGGCCTAAGGTCGGGAAAATCAGTCTATCAGCCCTAAATGACAAGTATATAAACTACATTTTCCTCTCTCATTCGATATGATGGAAAAGGCGTGGAAATTATACTCAGGCATTCAAGCATTCAAGCAATTGATCATTTCAAGTCTCCATTCAAGGCTAAGTGTTGCATTCAAGTCAAGGATTCAACCATTGAAGAGGAGATCACTTATTACATGCTACATACTACAACATACAACATCTAAACCTTCACACATAAGGATACCAACATCCTTAGAACAAGGTATTAGTACTTGTTTTACATTACAGTCATTTACATTTATAGCTCTTGCTCATTTCTTGGTTAATTCCAAAACCGGGGTTTGACCTAAAGGCAAACCCCTAATCCCTAACCCCCCATTGTCTTCGCTTTTCTGTGTGTAGGTTGCAGGTACGCGGCTGAGATTGAAGATCTGGAATCCTTGTGCAGAGACGAACCGATCCCCCTTCGTTTCGCAGATTTTTCGGAGGACCGTGGCGCTGGGCGCCATCGTCCCGACAGCTTTTTCTCAAATTTGCAGGACAACACCGTATCGACATTTTACTGCTAATTCCAGGTCCGCAGCTTCATCCTATAACCTAAACTCAGTTTATAAGCGAATCTTTATGACTTTCTATGCATCCTTAGCTTAATTTCCTTAATCAACATTCTTTACAAAAGAGGGTAGCTTTGCTTTCCAAACCCTTGAAATTCATCTAGCATCCAATCTTACCTTGTGTGGGATTGGATCTTATGAGTTTCAACCCCTCTTTTGAATGTAAAGTCTTCCCCCTAAGTGAAAACCCATCGAATCCTAGCGAACCTCCCTTCTCTCTCCTCGGAGTTAGAAGAGGGGAGACCAACTAGGGTTCGACAGCAATTTTCTGCTTTACAATTTAATGTCTACTTTGTTTGCCTCTCTTTCAAAAGTTTCAAAAAATGACCCTGTGGCAATTATTTTATCCATGCTATCCTCCAACATATCCATGTTTAGACTTTCACATATAAGCTCTACCTGGGTACTGATGACTCTTTCTGACTCCTCCTTCCAAAATTGTAGAGGCTTGTTTGCCCCTTCTTTATCTTCAATATATGGTAAAAGAGTTTGATTCAACTCACTGAAACTTTTCATCAGTTCCCTTACCTTTCTTTCTATATTTTCCAGCAAAATTTGGGCTTCTTGCATTGATTTTACCAACAAGTATGTTGGTTGAAGTGCATGTGGTCTCTTGACATGATACTTAGAAGCCATGGACATTATTCTGAGCTCATTTCCTCTTTGCAATCATTTTGTAAATAAAGGAATTGCCACTTCTTTATCATCATCAAATTTTTGAATAGCATTACATAATAAAGAATATAAGGCATGAACACTATTGAGTCTACTATCAACTTTTTCATTCAAATGAGTTAGCACTAAGCTAACTATATCCTTTTGCTGCCTGACTGATTGATCTTCTGATTCTTTCAGCTTATTTTCTAACTCAACAATATTTTCAAAAAGCAGAGACTGCATTGGTTCAATTGATCTTGTGGCTTCAGTCTCATCATTATCATCATCATCATCATCATCATCATTATCATCATCATCATATGGGACTAATGACATACTAGAGATACCAACACTTATATCAGGTTGAACTGCTTCTTCTTCCTGGACCACAGGTGATGACCTAGATGTTGATGGCTCAGATGGCCTTGTAAGTGCAGGAAAGGAAACCTTTATTTGTCCCTTCTCAAAGATTTGCACTCTCATTTGTAACTCCACACACCTTTGTTGAGATGAATTTTAATCATTGAAAAGTTTATCAAAATTTCTTATCAGCTTCACCTTTTCCAAGGCTTCTCTTTTTGAAGTCTCATGTGCCAACTTAGCAACATCAACATTCAGCTTTGTAGCCTCTACACTTGATGTGTCAGACACTCTTTTTATAATAAGGCCTCCCATCAAATTGTGGTTTAAGTCACCGATGTTAAGGTTCTAGGTCCTTCCTCTAGCGCCCATATTTCCAAGGTTGTATAATCATCCACAAAATTTGATCCTTTTAATGCCAACCTTGCTTCCTCCTCTGAATTGAAATGTTGACCTTTTGATTTCCTGATTGCATCAAAAGCCACTACATGTGCTATGCCTCATTCTGATAAAATCAGGACTCCAGCTTGACTTATAATCTTCCTTCCCTGATCAGTAGTGATTTCCTTAAACTCTTCCATCATTTCATTCTTGACTTCTTCTTGTTTTTCTTGATCAGATCTATCTGGCCTTTGGGACTTTTTCTCAGTAATTCTTCTTTTGTATTCTTCAATCTTCATCTTCCATACTAGTTACAGAAAGGGTGGGCTCCTCACAAAAGTATCATCTTCAAGGAACTTATCGCATGCCTCTTTTCTTGCATCCCTAAAAGATTTACCTTTAATATATAAAGGAGTGAGGTCCAACTCCAGATTAGGGGGCAAAAGAGGAACACCGAGTTCTATTTCTGCATTTGTTGCTATGAACATATCTTCCTCCATTTGTTCTTCATCCTGCCTTACAGGTGAAAAGGGCATAGGTAATAGCGAAGGACTTATGTCCGAGTCTTCAAGATGAATGTTCTTGATTCCTCAAAAAGGTTTGATTTGCATTTTCTGGGAAGGCTCTGTACTCATTATCTTTTTAGCCTTTCTCCTTACTAGCCTTCCACTATAATTGCTGCTCTCCTCTTCATCACTTGTTTCTTCTCTTGCTATTTCTAAGAAGATTCATGAATAGGTCTCCTTTCTATCATGCCACCTTCTCTTTGAGACAAAGGAGGTTGTGAGCTTGAATTCTATCAGATATGAACTTCTTTAAGTTTGGCCATCTTCTCTTTTAAAATTAGCTTTAATTCATCAAATTTTTTCATAACAAAGTCGAATTTAGCACAAAATGGGGTAAAATCCTTTAGTGGATCATAATTTGGATCCATATTTTGAATTGTAGCCCATAACTTTCTGAGGATTATCCATTCTTCTTTCCTCCACTCCCAAGTCATGAGATCAAATTCATTTCTAATTATGTCCTTAGAAAAGTTATGCTCATGAGGCAATAGACCTCCTTTTATTCTTGTTTTGAAGATGTTGTAGAACCCTTAATGATCATTGTGTCTAGCTATGCTTACCCCCAAATGATATAGAGCAAAGAATTTATCAAAATGTTCATATCCTCCTTTCAGAATTACAAAATAAGGGATAATAGTGTAATCTGGAAAAATTGTTCCCTTGCCTCTTCCCTTTAATTCCTTGTCATGAATGCATCCTATCTGCCAAATTACCTCAGCAAAAACCATTCTCAAAGGAACGTTGAAAGGCAGTACATCTAGTTTTCCAGAGAAACCATAGATTCTGATAATAATACTTACAGGATAAGGGATAAAATCCCCCAATTATGTTCAATACTGACAAGTGGCAACCTCTCTTTGGGCCTTACAAAATCATGCAATTCTTTGGGAATCCTTGGTGGATTTACTGTCAATATTTACCTTAACTTAGAAGCAAAGCTGTTATCAAATCTTACAAAGTTAGCCTCCTGTCTATCCCAAGACATATCTGTTCTCCAAAGCTGCACTGGAATCTCCTTATTATCAATTGTCTTTTTGAGGTTCATGGTATCCTCAAATAAATCCACATTCCTAAATAGAAACATATGTATGAGTAAGGAATACTGGAAGAAGAATTTAGAACTAGACACTTCATTTTTAATATCTTGTAACCCCTCATGAATCTTTTCTTCAAGGCATGGGGCAAAGTCAAAGTCCACTGTATAATCTGGATACTAAATTTGCATGGCCATGTACATAAATTCAGGTGGCATCACTATAATTGGATTGAAACCCAATACCTAACACGTAGAGAAAAAGGCAGCCTGAAAGTAGGGAACAAAAGTACCAATAGGGAATGGCACCTCCGAGCTTGGGCCAATATGGTATGTTGTGCTCCCTACTCTAACCAAATGCATTGGAAGGAAATTACTTCTAATATACTCCTTCATCTTATAGTATTCCGCTTTTAACTCATTCAGGTCTACCTGCACCAGGTTTGCAGATGGTTCATATACGTAAAAAATCTCCTGGAATTATTCCCTTCTTATGGTTAACAAAATCTCTCCTTTATTTCCCCAAATAACCCTTGAGATAGGGTCATATCTATTTGCAATAGCTTTGAGAAGGTCAACATCCATGAAGACACCTGACACTACTAACTTACCCAAATCATATTTCCAGGGACAAGATAGTGGGGAATGGAAGTTCCTCTGTCCATACCATAGTTTGAACATCTCTAATCTGGTCATTGGTATACTAACATCCGCCAAGTGGAATTCTTCATCGGTTAACCCTTCTCCTGGGGTTTTTCCACTCACAAATCTCTTCCCTTGGTGTCTATCATTTGTCAAGGGCTTCAATTGGTCCAAGAAATCATCATAAAGATTCCTTTTCATGTATTCAATTTGCCCTGAATGTTTTTGTGAGGGAGCCATCTTTTGAACTAGGGTTTTCTACTATAGCTTCAAATTGAGAAAGAAAAGACTAGGACTAACATAAGATTTAAATTACAACAGTAATTTAAGAAAATTTCACTCTTCTCTATTTAGCTTCTAACCCTAGAATAATGGAAATTATTTTCTTATAATTTCATGCACAATTCATAACATCAATTAGTTCAAGAATAGATGAAGGAGCTCATACAAACTTATTGTTTTGATTACACAAGAGGGATAGTGGTTCTATGTTGTAAGGAATCATTTCAATCCTCTTCAGTAGCAAGAATGTCTTCTGGATTGCTATGAAATTCTTTACAAATCAATAACAACTTTTAAGAGTACGTTTATTACTGACTGGAATGAAATGTTGATGTCTCATCCACCATTACTACTTGCACGAGTTAAACTATGACTCTTAACTTGCATTTGAAAAGTTTAAAACCTAGCTGTCGATCATCTTTCAAGTTGGGAAATCTTATGAACCAAACCATTTAATTTGACAGTTACCCTCCAGTGTGGCAAGCGGGTCCATCCTTAGCATGATGTGGCACATCCAACTCATCATGTGTTTCAACACCTTCAGTGACCCCACCATCGGATTTCCTTGGCTCACCTTGGACACCTGGCATCATCTCATGATGTCACGGTCCATAATCTTCTCGCACCTCTTGATCACGAGGTCACAAAAACCATCGGATCTGCTCTCTATTTACTTTCTAACTACACCAGTTAGTTAACAATGGCTTCTAACTCTTGAGAATTTCTTAGACCAGAATTAAAACATTGCCGCTTGATATAAACACGTGCAGAAACATTCATTTCTAGTAACTCAAGTTTTATCCGCTGGGAACCGGTAATATCAAAAATCTGAAAAGTCAAACCATCAGCTTACCTTTCTCCACCGAGCACATGTGGCATCATCTCGTGATGTTGTAGTCTTTACCATCCTTTTATTTTCAACCACAGGGAAGTGTAGACCATCAAATCTGTTGTCTTTATCAACTGGCCAAAATACTTAGGAATTTTGGACTTAGGAAAATTATGGGCACTGGCACAAACATTAAAATGAGAGCAACTATAGGGAATTTTTTTCACACGACTTAGGAAAATCATTTCTTAGACCGGTTGAAAACAACTTAGTGTTTAGGAAATAAAATGGCCCTGCCAATGGTAAACAACCCTCAACCTTAAGTGGGAAAAGTAATGATGAAACATAAAAGGCTTAAGGTTTTTTCCTTTTATATCAAGACTTGACCAGAAATCACAACCCCTCAAACCTTAAACCTTGAAACCCTGACAGAGGGCACAATAAAACCAGAATGACCAAAATTTTGCAAGACATAATTTTAGGTCCTATTATACTGGAGCACCAAAATCTTCAATCAAATTCACCAAACTTTGCACATTCGCTCATACAGACTTCTCAAACTCATATCATCTTCTAAAATGCTCAACCAAATTGATCTTATATATCTACATCAATAAGACAAATCAATTCTCATGTCGGCTTCCAAAAACTACATAACACACAACATAAAACATGTACCAACATGTCGGCTCAATGCATATGCAGACCTAAACAAGATGATAATAAGCTTCCCACAAGTCAGCCTAATTTCCTTGAACTTGAAACCAATCACCGAAATCAACCCAAAGAATCTGCATCACACGTTACATCAAAATAGCTCTGTCCTACCTGAATTACCAGATATTGGACCTTCAATCTTACTGGATTAAGGAATAATCTTCCTCGAACCTTGAATCATCTCCCTCTATTACAGCAACCAAAATAATGCAACCAAAATTAGGATATGCACATTGAAATCATACTCTGTCAGTTACTATATTCCACCTTCCAGACTTCTGCCTCATGAACAATGCACCTTTTGGTAAATTAAATCTACACATACTAGATATGATTTCTGAGCTGGGTTACCATCAGTGACAACTCCTAAGCATTTCCCATACAACAATATTCGCTAGAATGACATCTCTTGCCAACATTATGTTGTGCAGATTTTTTGGAGTGTTTGGGACATTCATGTGTGTCCTCATTTTGAGTGGTTCATGATTTGGAACTTCACAAGCATATCCTTTAGTTTGTCGATTAGTTATGTTGGTGTTCTTGAGCTCCATAAGGGATATGATGATGATTCTAGTAATCCGAGTTGTTGCAGTTCTTGCAGAGGAACTCACATTGCTTGTTGGTGTTTCTAGATCATGTGCTATGCCTATTGTTGGTCCACATTGTTCATTCTGCATGTTATTGAATATTTTATTGCTTTGATGGTATTCTTTATGTTATATGACCTTTTAATATATTTGGTCATGTTGCGTGTTTGAGTTTTTGGTTGGGGCCATGCTATGTCCTTGTCGACATTGCATTGGTTCGCATATAGATTTATGTATCATGTGATGTAATTTTGTAATTAGGTCTTATGAGTTGAGCCGACCTTGAGAGTAAGGTAAATAAGTGTGATAATCATGTAAGTGGTGTGTATACATTGCGTCTGTGATCTTTGAGAGATTTGTATGTGCGAACAAGAGAATTGATCTTTTGATAGAGTGTTGAAGTGCAGAGTGTTGCAGAGCAGCCAATGTGCTTAACCAAAACTATGATTAGGCATTTGGAGATGTTATTATTTTAGTTCATGTAATCTAGATTAGTGTCCAATCTTTGTAAGGCAGTGAGCCTTACTAGGGTTGTAGCCCTTTTTTGTTTTTGAGCATTGAGCTATAGGCATTGTGTTTGAATGTGTGTGCATTCCCCATTGTAATATTTATACATACTACTGTATAGTATCATCATATTGTGGGTAGGTTCCCACCGTGGTTTTTCCCTTAATCAATTTTTCCACGTCAAGAATTTATGTGTTCTGTATGTTGTTGATGTGGTGTTTATGTTTGTTATTGTTGTTCTTGATCAGATCATAAGTTGAGGTTAATTTGGTTAAGTTTGGCGAAAACTGATTCACCCACCCCCCCTAGTTTTCCTACATTGTTGTTGCCAACAATATCACTATTTATTCCTACTACTGCTTTTATCTTTATGGAGGCTCCATCTTCTAATGTATGTTCTAGTGATCATTAGGGTTCCTTAGATTTCACCATTCATCCCATTGAGTATAATTTGGACTTAATACATTTTGATATTCCCAATTTCTAAACAATACTACATACTTTTAATTAGCCTAATGTCACTAATTTTGTAAATAAACCTTCTACTTCACAAACATGTGATTATATTGTCTACTTTGACTATTGTAGCTGTAGACGTCTAAAAATGATCAACGCTTGTGGAGTCATACTTTAACATTTGTGCATTGCCTTATTTTAGGGTTCTTGCGTCACATTAACATTTCTTCTATGTTGTGCACTTGGTCTTTATAATTTGCGAGCATCGAGTCCTTCTTCTGCATTCCTCATTTTTATCGCTTTCGAATTAGGTCTTGTCGATAGCAATCTTCAGTAATGATTTTGGTCGATCTTATCCTGTCGCATCATGGTGCATGCTCATTTATCATCATTTTGGACATCATCAATCCTAATCAATGATAGAATTAGGGTTTTGTCCTCTTGTCAATCTTTCAATCATCTTTAGCTTGTTAGTAATAATTTGTGATTATCAACTTGTCAATCTCATCATTTTATGATTGATTCATCATTCGATCCTTGTCCTTGTCAGTCTTGTCATTTTGCAATCAATTCGTCATTGATCCTTTTCCTTTTCAATCATGTCAATTTGGATCGATTAGTCATTGTTCCTTGTCAATTGGCACCTATCAATTTGATCTCCTTGTCAATCTTGGTCAATTTGTCATTGATTTTTGTCAACCAATCTCAATCATTTATCAACATTGGTCCTTTGTCAATTAGAATCATGATCGAACCTACATTAATTTCTTGTTGTCTTGACCTAATTCCTTGTCCTCTTATTTCTAGGGTTTTATGATTTGATTCATTTAATCCTTTTCTTCTTCTTTGTGGGGTAAATAAATCTATTTATTTAGTCCTAGGTCTCTTTCATGAATTAATTAATGGATGAAAACCTATTAATTAATTCACCTAATTTCTATTTCATCTTTTTCCTCAATTTTCTAAATTGCTAATTTCTCCTAATTCCTAATTTCTATTTCAATCTTGTCACAATTTGTCATACATCTTGCATAGAAACTTGCCATAATTTGTGTATAATTTGTCATACACCTTGCATAGAAATTGTCATACATTTGTCATAATTTTGCCATTCTTGATTTGAATTTCCTTTCAAATCTCTTCATGCTAATCTTGTCCTCTCTCCAATTTGTCTATAAATTGGATGATTTTCTTCAATGAAAAGAATCAATCAATCACATTTTCGAGTAACCTTATACTGCGAATTTCATCAACAACTTACTTTCCAATTGCATTTTGCACTTGTAGGTGAGATCCACATCAAATTTGAAGGTGAAAGAAGAACAATGGAGGAACAATGAAGGAGATACCTGTGTTAGTTTGCTTCGATTTCATTTGATTTGAATATCTTATCTTTATGTCTTCATTGATTGGATTAGGATTGCTTTCATAGCAGCTTTAGGTTTTGTGGTTGTCCTAATTGCTTATTGTTTTTGATGATTTTCAATTTCTTGATCTACATTTTTGGTGAACCTAATGTCAATAACCCCTTAACCATGTTTTGAGTGCTTTTGAGCTATTTGCAGGTGAAAAACTCAAGAAACAGGGCGACTCGGAGCTCTCTGGGCACTTCTGTGCCTGTGTTGATGGGTTCTGCACCTGTGTTGAGGCATTCTGTGCCTGTGTTAATACTTCTGCGCCTATGTTGATGGGTTCTGCACCTATGTTGAGGCATTCTGCACCTGTGCAAGGCTAGAAACAGAGGTGAAATCAGTTGTTTTTACTTGCAAATTTGTTTGTTTTCATTCTGTTTCTTGCATTCTGGTTTTTCTTTGGTACTAATTCTCTGTGCAGCATCTTGGCATTATGTGTGACGAAGACTAAAAATGCAACTACTAATGAATCTTATACAGGACACGGTCAAAGGCTCTCATTGAAACATCTTGCTTGTGATTTTTAAAGTAGTTGCACATTTCATTTCTTAAAGGTTAATGAACACCATGCATGCTTTGTTTGTTTTTAATTTGATTGCATGTTTTAACCCTTAGAACTGGGCCTGCCTCCTAATTTTCCTGGCACTTCACATAGGTATTGGTGAGAGGGAACGACCCAAAATGGTGACGGGCTAAATCCAATCTCTTCCAAACCACTCTAAATAACTGTGGATGCAACAAAAGTTGTAGACAATGGGTGCTAGAATGGTATTGTGACAATTTATTCGCTGGATCAATACCCACCCGAATGGATGCCCTGACTAGAATCTCTTATTTTTAGATGCCAAAATCCTTCTATTTGTTGGCTTAAGTGTTGTGATACGCACATGCTGAAGACACCTCTCATGTACTCCTCAGTTAGAAATAGAAAGTTCTTGGGAAGTGATGCCCCTTGAACTCAAAGCTTGGTATGCCCGAGAAGTGAGTGCACTGTAAGGGGGAGCCAGTGCTACCAAGCATCTAGCTATCTAGCTGAGTGTTGTATTTTATGGTTAGAGGATTCAACAAATATTGCCCTTGCCAGCTATAGGATTTGTTGTGAATGTGCTTGATTGTCTTGAGTCAAAAGTCAAACAAACATTTTGTCTTCCATGATTGTCAAAAGTTAAATAAAAAACAAACTTTCAAAAGTGCTCATAATCAACTTGGGTTTTCAAAATCAACAACCTTCAATTCAAAACAAAATCCAAACAAAAGTCCAAATTTGTCCAAGTATTCATCCAACATTTGAACATGGCTTGTCAAAACATTGAATATCTTTGTTTCAAAATTCATGTTACTTTAGGCTAGGTTTTGCATAGTCCAACTTAGGTCCTAGGACATGTTGTCATCTCCCTTCATTTTAATCCTTTTCATTGCAAGCATCCCCATTTTTCACTTAGGTTCAAAATCATTTCCCTAAGTTTGCATTTCATTGTCATACTCAAGCTAGATTTCCATTTAGGTGACATTCGTGCATTATCCTTGTCATGCTAAAATTAGGTCTTGCATAGGTTGCATTTTGCATATTCTAAGTCATTGGTCTTCGCATATCCTTATCATTGTATTTTCATCTTATCTTGGCTTCATCTTGTCATATCATATCCTTAGATCATTTTCATGTCATATCCTAAGTCATTGTCATAATCATTGCCTTCTTGCATTTAGTCTCAAAAATTTGGTTTGTCAAACTTGAAAAATCAAAACTTTGGATGATACCCTAAGTTGTTGTTAGGGAGTCTTGACCTTGTCTAAAATTTGTCCTTTCATTAATATCATTTTTGTCAAACCTAGCTTAGTATCCAAGCATATAGGTGAGACATTGTCAATTTGTCCTATTGTCATTTGGTCCTTTGTCCTTTAAGGTCTTGGCTTCATTTTCAACTTCCCAAGGTTGTGTCTTTAGCTTTGCATTCCAAAAAGTTTGTCCAAACCTTGAAAAAGGTATAAAAACATTAAGTTGCATTGTCATCCTTTTAGGTTGCATTTGTCAATCCGATTAGTTGCATTGCATAGTGACATGTTTGTTGAAATGAGGTCTCAACCTTCTTACGAAGCCATGTCATCACAATTGAGAAATCAATCATGTCAATCCAATCTCTACATGTCTTAGAACTTGGATCAAACTTATCATGATGATGTAAATGTCCAAATACAAAAACTAGAGGAGAAACTAGCTCAAGAAAAGGAGATTTTGGAACAAAAAGTGAAAAACATTAAGAAGAATAGATCACTAATGTCCAAAATGTTTCAAAAAATTTCAGGTCGAAATCCAAATATTGAGCCAATTGATGTAAGATCTCTTATTGAACGATCAAACATACCAGATCTCCTTTCACAAATAGAGATGATGAAACAATTTCAAGAAAAGAGACAACAACATTATGTGTCTTCACAACAAGAACAAGAAGGTGTTTACTATCAATCAGATTTTCAACCATCACAACCAATTGTTCAACATTTCCAACAGACACAACCGATGGTCCAACATATACAACCAACACAACCAATGGTCCAATTTCAACAATATGTCCAACCAACTATACAATGTCCACAAAAAGTACAACCAATGGTGGAATATCAATGTCAACAACTACAACCAAACATTCAAAAACAAAGGTTGCAACATGCACCAACCCAAGTTTCAAACATGTCAGAACAATTGAACCAAGTCCAATATCAAAACATGACATCAAACTAGAACCAACTCCTTTCCAAACAAGTTCAAATTCCAGATACAACTATGTCAAAACCTCGAAAGAAAGGTGGCCTTATTGCAAGGATCTTAAGGAAATTACCAAGTGAGTTCTTTGAGGAAGATCAAGATAATATACTTATGTCTAGCAATGCTTCATCCCCCCACAAACAAATTGACTCTCTAGTGGCATCTATCCCTACACCTTTAGAAGTTTCACAAGAACCTTCCATATTATCCTCATCAAACAATACACCCAAGGATGAAATTATCCAAGGGCTATCCATAATTGATTGCCAAGATAATCCAATTCATGATACACATCCTTGTCATGTTTTAGAAATACAAGACCCAATGCCACCATGCACTTTATTGCCATTACCTATTTTAGAGGACCCCATTTGAAGTCCGTCTTCCTCATGTTCAAGCATTGATTCCTTGCCAGAATCCATCACAAATGTTCAAAGTGCATTTCCTTCATGCCAAAACATTGATCCCTTGTCAGAATCCCCCATGCATATCCAAAGTCCAACCCCATGTAAAGAGGATAATTTAGAGCATGAAGAAATGAGTCCTAAAGAAAATCAAGATCAAGATCCCGAAACCTTATCATCCCATCCAATTGTTGACTAGGACCACATGTTCCCAGACACTCGCAATGATTCACTTATTCCTGTCAATTCTATCCAAGAACACAATGTCATTTCAAATCCCATTGACATTCCACTTGCTAAGATAGATCAAGATATCCCTTCCATCCTTTCCGATGATCCCATTAAAAGTCAAGAGCAAAGCACCTTTAAAGAGGATTCCAATGATCTTCCTCCTTGTCAAGATCAAATTATTCCTTTAAATCCTCCACAAGATCCTTTTGTTCCTCCATCTCCTTGTCTTAATTCTCCATATACACTCCAAGGTCTCATTTCTTTTGATGATCCCATTATTTCTCCCATTCCATCTCTTGAAGAGCCTGTCATTGAACCATGTCCACTACACAATCCTAGTCCCCCTCATGATCCTAATCCCCCTCATGATTCTAACGTGTCAGTGCAAGATGTTCATGAACCCTTGACACGCATAATGGGTTCTTCCACTTTGGTGCAATCTAATCCACTTCAAGATCTCATTATTTCTCTCATATCATATCCACCTCATAATGGACTCGCATCTTCTTCCCAAAGAAAAGAGTCTCCTACAAGTCAAGATATTCATAAAGGCAAAGGAGTAGATCTCCATAAGCAAGAATCCTTCCATATGAAAGAAGATCTTAAGGGTCATGTCTACACAACTCACTCTCAAGACGTTGGTATCCCTCCATCAAAATCAAAACATACACCTTCCCCATCATACTTTCCATCCATCTTAGGTCCTTATATTCCTTCGTCCTCTATGCAATGTTAGCAAAGGCACAAATCCTTGAGTAAATTTCATCAATCCAAAAGAACTCCATTTCATTCATACCCATCCATGCATTCCTTTCCCCCTCCAAGTAATTTGGATGCCAAGTGTAAACATCATAAGTCTAGCAATCCACATGTATTCAAGGATCAACATGTCCAATATAATCGACATGTCAAAACAAAGAACAATATGATCTATAAAGAAAAAGAAATATCCAAAAGGCCACAAAGGCCCACTGAGAAAAATAAAGGAAATTCAAAATCTATATGGGTTCCTAAATCCCTTGTGTTGGCAATGCACTCCAAGGAACCACAAAAGAATGAAAAATCAAAAACCATGTGGATCCCTAAGCGGCTCCTTGAAGCACAAAAGCCTAAAGAAACATCCAACTTGACATCCAAAGTTGCTATTCCTCCATCCAACCCTCTCAAATTTGTTCCTCCATCACCTTCTTCATCCGTTTTGGGCCCTTATGTCCGCAAATCCCTAGCTATTCCTTCATCAAAATCTCCATATCCAAAACCCACTCTTCCTCCATCAATCCATCACCCCTCAAGGTGTGTTCCAATGGTGATCTTGCCAACATTTCCATCCACTGAAGCCCAATTCTTCCAATAACCTATCCATTATCCAATCCATATTTTTCATCCTTTGATCCCTTTGATCCAATCCTTTACATAAATCCTTGCCTTAGTTTCATCTTATTTTCCATGTCCTTATCCTACCAACGTCTTTGAGCATACTTTTAAAGGTCATGGTCCATTTTTTTTCAAGGTTACTATCCAAACAAAAAGATGTTTGAGTCCTTCTTCCATCCCCTATCATGTGTCCATTTTTGCCTAAAATGTCCAAATCCAAAAAAAAAAGTGAGAAAAAAAAGAAAAAGAAAAAAAGGTAAAGCAAAAATAATTCATCCACTAATGAAAACCTGGTAAACAGGCGCCTTGGGCAAGTACCATGATGAAAACCTGGCAAACAGGTGTCATGCATAATCTATGAACCTCTTGCATACCATACTTAGGGATAGGTTTTATCCTATCATATCCTTTTGTCCTTCATTGTTCCATTATCCTATCGAACCCCTGTCATTACCCTTCATATCCTATTGTCCCTCATGTCTAGTTTCCCTTTCCACCTTTGATCTTGACAAGGCTGAGGATCTTCATGAGAATCATGCATCTTGTTCGCAACTTTTAGTCCATCATAGCTTTTGGTATTTATCCATTTGCTTATTACAACCTTTCATCCATATTCCCTGGCTTATTACAACTTTCTGCCACTATCCCTTAGCCTACCCCGACCTTCAATCCATGTCCCTTATCCATTCTTGGTCTTTCTTATCCTATCCATATCTTATCACTATCCATACACTTTGTTTTTTTATTCCTTGATCTTGGTCTGTAATAAGGATGCAAAATTTAAACATGGTTTCAAAAACCTCTTGACATGTCCCTCATGCCATGTCATTGCTTTACACTATCATATCCAGTCTCTTGTCCCATCACACAATAGCCCTTGAAAATTGCATCTGTATTGTTTCCATAATAAAAGGCCTTTGTCTTCCCTCTCTCCACCATCATTTCAGCAAGCCTATTTATTCACTTGTCATATTCCTTGCCTTGCTAGACACTAGGGGAAAAATCATAAAAAATCCCTAAAAATCAAATAATGTCCTAAAAAAATCCCTCAAAATCAAATAATGTCCTGAAAAAATCCCTAAAAAGTCAAATAAAGTCCTAAAAAATGAACAAAAAAATTGTAAAAAACTCGAAATTCTTACAAATTGAAAAACATCAAAATCCAAAAAAAATTTCTTTGGCATTTTGCATTTTGTCAATAAATGGTCCCCTTGTGCATAGACAGATCGCTGAGCATACATCCAACGACAATCAATCAAACATTGTGCTTTAATGAAATCAAGCATTAATAGATGAACTGTTCGACCAAGAAAGCATTCAACCTGATCACATGTGTCACATCAATCAAAATAGCATCAACATTACCATTGGTCCTTGTCAACATTATCATGGGTCTTATACAGGGTGTGGTACACTCGAAACCAGACTATGTCCTATCTTCGACGGGGTACCGCATTCCCTGAAACTACACAACATGATCATTCTTGCTTTCCACTTTTGACAATGACAATCAGACTGTTTGTTTGACTTGGTTGAATTTGTGCGTCTTATCTTTTTACAAATTTATCTTTGGCTTTGATCATGTTCCTATGTTGCTCGATGATGTCACTGAGTGATTTAGAGTGACTGGGATGGTTCATGGTCCCTTTCCTTTTTGGTTGTGTTTGTTGTTTGTGGAATGTTTGTCACAACCTGGGGCAACTATATTATTGGGTGTCTGTGATAAGTACGTTTGCTTTGTGAACGCCACACATACCTCGACCCTTGATGTATGCACCCTAGGATGCTTCACTCTTTCCTTGCGTGCGATGTGTCTATCTTTTGCAAAAGGGGTTGCGTTCCAGCTCTAGCCTTCAATGCCATGATGCTCTGCATCCGCTTTGCTACAATAAATAAAGGTTCTCACCTACTTATGTGCATTTGTGAAAGCAAGTTTTCCTTCATCTCTAACTATCCTCTGTCTAATTTCTTCTTACTAACATTTCTTCCGTCAGTCTTGGCAATCCGTTTGGTCTAGTTCCACTGCTTGTCCTTTGTGCATCCGACCTTCAATTTTTTATCTGTTCAAACCTATCATCTTCTGTCATTCTTATCGATCACTTGGCCTCTTTTCTGGATTTTTCCGGCCAATTCCTCGAGGGGGCATGCATATGTTATTGTTATTGTCTGGGGCATTTTCATTATTGTTCTTTGAAACAACGCTTAGAATCACATTGTCTCAAAGAGGGGCAAAATGTAGACATCTAAAAATGGTCAACGCTTGTGGAGTCATACTTTAACATTTGCGCATTGCCTTATTTTAGGGTTCTTGCATCGCATTAACATTTCTTCTATGTTGTGCACTTGGTCTTTATCATTTGTGAGCATCGAGTCCTTCTTCTGCATTCCTCATTTTTATCGCTTTCGAATTAGGTCTTGTCGATAGCAATCTTCAGTCATGATTTTGGTTGATCTTATCCTGTCGCATCATGGTGCGTGCTCATTTATCATCATTTTGGACATCGTCAATCCTATTCGATGATAGAATTAGGGTTTTGTCCTCTTGTCAATCTTTCAATCATCTTTAGCTTGTTAGTAATCATTTGCGATTATCAACTTGTCAATCTCGTCATTTTGCGAACGATTCGTCATTTGATCCTTGTCCTTGTCAGTCTTGTCATTTTGTGATCGATTCGTCATCGATCCTTGTCCTTTTCAATCATGTCAATTTGGATTGATTAGTCATTTTTCCTCATCAATTGGCACCTATCAATTTGATCTCCTTGCCAATCTTGGTCAATTTGTCATTGATTTTTGTCAACCAATCTCAATCATTTATCAACATTGGTCCTTTGTCAATTAGAATCATGATCGAACCTACATTAATTTCTTGTTGTCTTGACCTAATTCCTTGTCCTCTTATTTCTAGGGTTTTATGATTTGATTCATTTAATCCTTTTCTTCTTCTTTGTGGGGTAAATAAATCTATTTATTTAGTCCTAGGTCTCTTTCATGAATTAATTAATGGATGAAAACCTATTAATTAATTCACCTAATTTCTATTTCAATCTTGTCACAATTTGTCATACATCTTGCATAGCAACTTGCCATAATTTGTGTATAATTTGTCATACACCTTGCATAGAAATTGTCATACATTTGTCATAATTTTGCCATTCTTGATTTGAATTTCCTTTCAAATCTCTTCATGCTAATCTTGTCCTCTCTCCAATTTGTCTATAAATTGGATGATTTTCTTCAATGAAAAGAATCAATCAATCACATTTTCAAGTAACCTTATACTGCGAATTTCATCAACAACTTGCTTTCCACTTGCATTTTGCACTTGTAGGTGAGATCCACATCAAATTTGAAGGTGAAAGAAGAACAATGGAGGAACAATGAAGGAGATATCTGTGTCGGTTTTCTTTTATTTCATTTGATTTGAATATCTTGTCTTTATGTCTTCATTGATTGGATTAGGATTGTTTTCATAACAGCTTTAGGTTTTGTGGTTGTCCTAATTGCTTATTGTTTTTGATGATTTTCAATTTCCTAATCTATAGTAGCCATTATGATCCTCCTTTGTTGAATAATAACATTGTTATGGTGTGGTGAAAAATTCCCCATTATTAATGTTGAATATTGATAATATCAATATCTGACATAAAAATATCCAAGATCGATCTCATCATGTCAAGGATTGATATAAATTCAAATCAACGAGGATAAAAAAGATCATCATTTGACACAAAAATGTCCAAGATCGATTGGGAAAGTGTTCAAGATCGATTTGGAAAATTCTAATGTGTCCAAGAATAATTAATTAGATTGACATTTGATGTCAAAATTCCCAAAGATCGATTTAGGCAATTAGCCACACCCATCCTAGAGGAGAGATAGAAAATTACCTTGACCTATTCAATACCCCCCAAGGGTGGAACTAGGCCTTAGGTAAAATGTAAGTGAGGAGGTACCTTTATTTTTTGTTGGATAGCTATATTTGGCCAAAGGGCCTACCTTTTCTGTCTAGAGATAAGGTGCGAGGGGTGTGGAACTCTAAATGATAGATAGAATCACTAAGAATGGAGTCCTCCAATGAGAGGTATGGGGAGGAAACATGGGGATTAATATAATCTTTTATAGCCTAATTAAGAACCAAGAACCCTCAATTTGTTGAGATGGATATGTAGCCAAGGGCCTGCCTTTTCTTTTTGTACAAAAGAATAACCAGTATTGCATGGGTCTCTCATGCCAAATGTCCAAAGATGTGGTCCTTCCATCCCTAGGTTAGCTATTCTCCTCTAACTTTGTCCATTCAGAATAAGTGAAATAACAAGTAATATAAAATAAATAAATTACTTATCACAAGCACCAACATTTTTTAGTAGTGCCCCCCCCTTTATGAGGGGGGTCACTCTTTAGTTTGATGCAGTATAAAGTATTGGCATATGCACACTCCAATGAGACATTGTATGTGATTGAAGGTTTTGTCATTGATGGCAACCTTGCAATCTTATGATATCGGCAAAGGCATTATACTGGCATCAACAGATCACACTCTACACTGGCACTCAGGACACTGACACTGGCACCAACATAGAAGAGAGGAAGTATATCGACACAGAGGCCGACAAGATTTTGTTATATTATATTTTGTTTATTTTTGTAAAAATGTGTAAGCCAACTTGGAAAATTGTAAAATGACTCTTATATATAAAAGAGATCATTGTAGACATTGGATATAGGAGAGGAAAGCAAAAAGGAAAATATTAGGTAGACCTATTGTGTGAAATATAGGTTAAAGGGTATATGTAAAGAACAGAGCAGGAACCGGTACTGAATCTGGCATTGAAGATGCTATTGTAAAGTAGTACAAGATATTGGATTTGTACAATCCTTATTGTAAGTCAGTGAGACTTACCATTGAGCAGTGAGCTCTAGGTAGTTGGCCTTCTTGCATGTGGAGGCCCCTATTGTAAGTAATATTCTCTTATTGGCCAGTAAGTGAATATTGTGGGTCACAAATCCCACCGAGGTTTTTCCCACACCGGGTTTCCTCATTAAAATCTTGTGTTATGGTGTGCTTTTCATGTGGATGTTCTTGATTCCATTTATTGCATTATTTTTTGCATACCGGTACACTGTTATATTATGTTCTGCATGTTTTAAGTTAAGAAATTCTATTCACCAGTCAGATATTGATTCACCCCCCCCCCCTCTCAGTATTTGTGGGATCTCTAACATAAAGTGATTTCAAAATGGAGTTACAATAGACATGGTCCTAGACAATGAGAATAGGGAATTAGGATGCAATTTGTATCTAAATATATTTTTAGTTCCTGCCAAGAAAAGATACTATTTCATTCATTCAATTTTATTTTTTCATTAGTTTAACCAATGATTACATATAGTTAATTTTTTTGAACAAAATATATATAGTGTAAGTTTAATTTTTTTTTAAAATGATTCTAAAAATGACATTATTCTTTATTCCTAATGGTAACAATAAGTATAAATTCAATTTTCTTAAAAAAAAAATATTTTTATCGATTCAATTCATTAAATAAAATGTCAAGGAAATGAAAAGGGCATTAAAGCAATAGGTACAATGCATAAATACATCAAATCCTCCATGTTAACGTTTGTTTTCATGTAGTTTTGTTTGCAATCATTCCCTGTGGTATCACATTGGATAATTATTGGTTAATGTAATGTAAATTCAAATCGTTTTAAGATTTGTGACATATATTATTATAGTGGATCCCCATAAGAAAGCACAAGTGGAAAATATAGCGAATAACAGGTTTGACAACTACAATTCCTTTATAATTTGGTGGTTAAATTTTGAGTATGATTTTTTTTGTTAAAACTAATTATTAATCTTGATATTTTCTATATTTGAAATTATGTTTTTAAAATTTGAATATTTTAAATTCTATAAATTTATATGTTATTTTATTTAAAAAGATATATTTTTATAGGATATAAGTAAAGTGTGATTTGAATTATTATTTTTTATGAGGGACCTTGAATCCTCAGAGATGTTTGGCAATTCCACCCCTATTTATCCTCTGTCACCCTAATACTCTAGGCTTGGTAACTCCCTTATCTCTCAGTCGTGAGCTGGCATCACCTCCTTATCTCTCTATTACGTGTTATCTTCTTATCTCTCCATTTCTACACACATGTTTCTCCTCATCTCTCCATCATTGCACGCATGGGTCTCCTTATCTCTCCATCATTGCGAGTTGACATTTCTCTCCAAGCCGCACGCACATTTTTCTTGCTTTATCTCTCCTTCCTCCTTATCGAGCACAAATTCCAATGTTAAGGGTACTACCTCTAACTCCTCTAAAGCATGTGGACATTGTCACTAGCACAACCCTACCTTTGACACCTTTGTAGCACCTCTAAATGTTTACCTTTCCACTATGCATCCCGCCACAACACGACAATGGTACCAATGACCTACCGACACATAGTCTATCATTTGTGTCATGTCCTTCAACCTTTATCCATCATTGACCAAACACCAAGCAGTCCGTGAAGCTAATTCCCAGGTTGAGATTCAAACCAATGACCCACTATCAACAATGGGTTGCAACTTACCATTGCACTACGAGGTCATCCCTCTATGAATTAGTATATTATTTTATTTAAAAGGATACATTTTATAAGATATAAGTAGAGTGTGATTTGAAATATATTTAATAAATTATACATAATTTATAAAGATTTACTGTTTATAAATATATTTATCTTTAAAAGGAATATGAAAAACAAATAAAAAATATCATCATTTAAAAAAAATCTCTAAAAGAAAATAATTTTAAAGTAAATAAAATAGGTTGAAATTGATATTTCATGATTGTTTAATCTTTGCTAATTTTCCTATCCTTATGCTTACAATATCTATGTATCCTCTTATTCTTTACACTATACTATTTATCATACATTAGGTATGACTATTGTTTAACTCAATAATGATGTAGGAAAAGTATTGTGTATTCCATCAGATGCACACAAATATATTATGGACTTCATTATAATACACTTGAAAATTAATTTTCAGGTCTTTCCTTCTCTACGCAAAATTTATCATTGTTTATTTCACACTGAGACTCATGCTAGTGTCAAATTTAATTACCTTAAACATCTTATACTTAAAACCAATTTATTGAGATGCCTTGCTAAGTGGGTAGTGTTACTAAATTTGAACTCAAGTTTCTTTCTTAAAAAACCATTAAAGAAAAAAATTTGGTTGACCACTTGGTAGATGCTACTTTCCTTCCTACCCTTGACACCTCTCCTCATGATTCTATTCTCACATTCGAAGTTGATCATCTATGAGAGATGCATTTAAATGACTCGTGTGTTACTACTTATCAAATTGCCAATAGTTTCATATCCAAAGTCATACTATATATTCTAGTTGGTTAGTATTACCAAATCATGCAGTTGTTACACACAGAGAAGTCGGTATGAACAGTCTAGTCAGTTACAGAAGAAAGTAGTCACAGAATGTAGTATTCACCGAGCTGTTTACCGAGTAATGTTTCATGGCTACCGAGCAGTAAAGTTAACTCACTGAGTTGATATTCACCGAGTGAAATGTTTTACCAGATACATTGAACCTAGTCATGCACATGAAAATGTGTTACAAGATCGAGGCACATCTAACCATTTTACATTGGAAATTGCACTAGGAGATTGTGTATGATTACAAGGTCAATCTAACCAATGAAATATTTTGTTTAGTTATTCATTCGAAGAATCTTTTTGTAAGATCAAAGTAATGAATTAGATCACTGCTGTAAGAGATCTATTTATACAACATGATTTTAGGGTTAGTAAAAAAGACAGATGTGAGATATGTGTGTGTATGCATGAAGGAAGACTGTTACAGAGACACAGAGAGGTCACTGAGAAGGTTATCAGTGAACAGTCGAAGAACAGAGTAAACATAAGGGTTTACCGAGTTACAATATGGGTTACCGAGGTATGCTACAAGCTAGGTAATCTTATTCTGAGCACATATAATCTGCTATAGCATTTTAGATGTAAAGTTGCAGATATTTGTAATGATTTTATTGTAAAATTGTGAAGTTGTAAGAGAAACCTCTAACAGGGTAAAAGACTCTAACCAAGTCTATAAATTGTAAATCCTCTAACCAGGTGCAACATTTATATAGTGTTGTAAAATCCTTTAGTAAGGTAGATCTAACAGATCTTGATACTCCTAATAGGGTAAGCTATCAGAAATAGCTAAATGTAGCTCTAACTGAACAATCTTTTTTATTGTAGTAGTGAAGTTGTGGGTGCCATCCCCACCGTAGTTTTTCTCTCTAACCAAGAGTTTCTGTGTAACCAAAATATATGTGTTATGGAGTGAATCATGTATGATTGTTATCTATTTGTTTTAACTTTATTTTATGTTACTGCACTATTCTGTTTATGCATAACAGTAAGGTTATTATTGAAGAAAATTTTTGGAGTACTGATTCACCCCTCCCCTCTCAGTACATTAGCTTTCCATATTGGGCCTAACAATTGGTATCAGAGCTTGAATCTTGGAAAAGGGTTTAACTACCTAAAGAGAAAGATCTTATAAATGGAAGGCTACAAACAATCTTGGAGGATTATGTATCTACAAGAATAGCTAGATAATGCAAATCAAGTGATTGCAGACATGCAAAGGCAAATGCAAAAATCTCTAAAAGTAAGGAGAATATTATTTGATGACTTGTAGGATTCTCAAGAGTTAGTGGAACAAATCGAGACATCATCCGAGAACAGTATATCTAAAAAGACTGAAGAAATGATTGGAATCTTGAAAGAAAAGAACAAAGCATTGGCTGATCAACTAAAAGCAATGAAAAGAGAACATGAACATTTCAGTACACAGATGACTGAAAATCTAGATGCATTAAGGATAGCTAAGGATAAAGCAAGAGATCTACAAAGAGAGAAACAATAGCTTGAAGTTCTAGTATCTGATAAGGATGATGAAATCATAAGGTTAACTGGTATTCAACAAAATATGACAGATCAACTAGGTTATGCACATCATGAAGCAATTCTGAAGAATAAGGAAAATCAATCATTGAAACTTGAAGTATCAAGGTTGACTGATGAACTTGAAACAAAGAAGAAATCCAAAGAATCATTGGAGAAAAGTTATGAAGTATCAAAGATGTTGGATGAGTAACTGAATACAAGAAGACCCTACAAAGATGGAGGACTCAGTTACAAAGGAAAAGAATCAACTGAGAAAGGAATTCATACTATCGAGAGAGGAGAATCATTAAAGCAAGCTGGAAAAAGGAATAACATCAAAAGGAAGAAGCCTATTTGCTACTACTGTGGAAATCAAGGTCATACTACCAACATATGCCAGATCAGAAAAGGTAAGCAACCGAATATCACTAAGTCCAATGGATATTGTTACAATTGCAATAAATATGGTCACACATCTAATCAATGTAGGACAAAGTTTGTTAACAACTATTAGAAGGTAAAATTCAAAGGGTTTTGTAGAAACTGCAATAGATATGGACATAGTACCGAGAAGTGCTTGTTTAAGCAAAATAACTACATGAAGTATCCACACCAAGCAAACACTAGAGGTTACCAAACTCACACAGATCCTTACCGACAATATGCAGCAGTACCATGGGACTACAATACGAGGATATGGTGTGAATGTTGTGGAAGATATGGACATATTAGTGCCAACTATTTTATAAGATTTGGAATCAACAACCGGAGATCATGGAGAAATCCTAGTATGGCATGTTTTCATTGTAACAAAGTTGGACATTTAGTTGGAGATTGCAGAGATCAACCGAGAAGAGACACTGAAGAGATAAAAGAAAAATTCAAGATGATTTGGAAAAAGAAAGAAATGATGTCAGATGAAGAAAGCACCTTACCTACCGAGTTAGGTGCACGTATTTCAAATTAGTCAAGAAAAGGTATGAAGGGACTGCACTCTCTAAAGGTTAAATCATAATAGTTCCTATTCTATTATGTACAAAATTCAAAATCTGCATAGTTAAGATGCAATTAGTCAGTTTATATACTATACAGGAAACCTGTCAAGTCAGTGTATACAGGAAACCTATCAAGTCAGTTAATAAAAGAAAGTTAGTTACTCGGTTAAAACAGAAAAAGGTGTAAATCGGTAAAAGGTGAACCAAGTGCATTTAATGTCTTGACCTAACTTGCACGGAGCCCAATAAGGTATTTTTGAGTACTTAAAAGTGTTTTCACGGTCATTTTCATTCACCCAAGTTTTTGAGAAGCAGAGCAGAGCAAATCAAAGCGATCAAACTTCATTCAGAGTGAATTTTGAGGTATTTACATCAATCTATTCACACTGTTTAGCTGGTTTCCGATCTAGTCAGATTGCTATTGTCTACCAAGTGTGAAGCATCAGTCGTTTGTAAACCCTAAGGATAATTTGTCAACTCTTACTCGAAACCTACCATGGCACCCAAGATCCAAGACCCCGTAGTTGTCCAAAATGTGGAGAAGCCCTCACTGAAATATTCTCTAACTCCCAAAGTTGCCTTAGAATCAGATGACAAAACTACATTTTCACTCATCCCGGATCGAGTCTTGTTAGTAGAAGATGTTAGATTCTTCACCAAATGTCGTGTTGAGGAACTCGGTCATGTAGAGATTAGTGACACATATGATGAACTTTGCACTGATGGCAACTTGGATAGCAAATTTGAGCATCTCAAAATCAAGGGATTAACTAAAGCCCTAGTCTATCCCCGTGTGTTCAAACCCCAGTGGGTTAAGTTTGTCTTGAGTAGAGTACATGATGATTTCATGTGGCTACAAGAGCAACCAGTTAAAATCACTAAGGAAATCATTCACCTGATCACTGGGTATCCCATCTACGATCATGCACGAGCATAGAAAATGATATCACAAAAGGAGCTAATCAGTCTAACTGGAGTAGAATCTAATTACTAAGGACTAAAATTGAATAATTTCACTGATGTAGAACTCAAGTTTGCAATTAGAGTTATTGGTTACTGTTTCTTCCAATCTGCAAGGGAAAACAGTGTACCATGTGTTGCAGTTGACTTGGCCTACAAAATAGTGAAGAAGGGAATGAAAGTAGACTTGTGTGAAGTACTACTAAAGAACTTGTTTGAGAACCTGAACACAATAAGGAAGTTGAAGAAGAACAACTCAACAAATACACTAAAGTTTGGTTCACTACTTGTATGTATGTTTTTCTACTTTGAGAAGTTCTTTCCCTCAGTCGGTAAAGTAGTATGGGAGCTACACCGACCTATCACCCATCAGATCAATGAATTCATCAAGAATTTAGGAGATAACTTTAATGATATCATGGATTATTACTTCAGCAAATTCCAAGAGAAAATGCACAACAGGTACAGGATTCCACCACAGTTGGTAAAAAAATACAAGGACAATATATGTTTTGAGGTCAATACTGATTATTATTATGTGAATGTTGTTGAACCGAGGACTCAATCATTGCAACCAATGGGTTATGAGATTGATTATGATATAACACAACAACAAATTGATGCCTATTTATCATTACCAAGGCATGCAACCGAACTAAGGTATGGAACCTATGAAGAGGTGAAGGAGAAAGTAAAAATGAGCATTGTAGTACCTAAGGCTACAAGAAAAGCTACAAAAATGATAAAGGTTTTATTTGAGAAATTAGGAGAAGAATCCTCCTCTACACCTGTAAAAGGCAATCTTGCCATTACTGAAGAGGAATTAGAAGCTCAAGAGGCTACAATAACATTGAGCACAGAGTTGCCAAAGGGTAAAGTTCTGAAAAGAAAGAAACAGGACATCACAAAGGCCCTACTGACTCCACCAACAAAGAGACCCAACACCAGAGCATCAGCTACATCACTGAGTAAGAAGCAAAAGAGTGTTACTACACCAAAGGTAACCAAGACCTATAAGAAATCTACTCGAAGACTCATTTTGGCAAAAGAGTCGAGTGATATAGAGTCTGATGATGCAAATAAATTCCAGATTGTGAAAAGCAAAAAGGTAAATATTCACAGTGTTGAAATTTTTTGTGCCAATCTTAAAGAATACGATGGATTTGCAGGATTTAGATAGGTTAAGTATGAGACTAGGAATAATGATGAGAAGCGACAGATTGAAGATGCTGTCATCTGTACACTTCTAAAGTTTCGGCTAGCTCCATTAGAACTAGCAAAGTCACTTCTGAGTGAACTATACTTACATATTGATAATAGATGGAAATATGCAATGGACTCAGAGAGACAAATAAGAGAAAGAAGTCTAGTCCATCTATTTCCTGACATGTCCATAAAAGAAATCAAGGAGCATTTGACCACATACAATTCTAAATTTCTTGTGAAACAAAGAGCCTTAAAATTGATGAATGGGCTATACATTAATGTGGAGAATGAGACAAAAGCCAAGTGGCAGGAGATCTTCAAACAAAAGGATGTTGGTGAACAATCTCAAATTGAAATTGTTGATGTCACCGAGCAAGATCTAGATGTCACCGAGGAAGGTCTAGACCCAGTTGACACTATTCAAATTGATGAAGATGTAATGGATGAAGCAACACTGGAGTAGGAAATGATTGAAGGCACTACTTATGCAAAACTTGTCTCTAGTGAATTTGTCTTAGAACAAGTTCAACCTTATCTACCGATGAAGCCACTTGTCTCAACCAAAGCTCCCACGAACACCGAGCAAGGCACCGAAGGTAACAAATCTGAAGCTGTAGGAGATACAACCAAAGATCAGACGTCTCAAGCATAGACAAGCACTGCAAATGTTACAGATGAGACCCCTAGCACCGAGCCACCCAAAGACACTAAAATGGCTACAGGAACCGACCAAAGTGTTGCATCTACCGAGCAACCTACCGAGGGTTAGCAAGCCTCACAAGCACTTGTCTTAGTGCCACCAACCAAAGGAAAAGAGAAGAAGGTGAGAAAGCATGGTTTCAAATTTGACTTATCTAAACCAATTGTGTTGCCCAATGTAGACATCTCCAAATTGAAAGGGCAAGCACTCACTGAATTTGGTGAACTTTGCAAAGCAAAGGCCGAACAGGAGAAGCAACTGGCCATGCAGAAAAAGAATAAGTACTTCAGAAGGTTAGGACACTACTCAAAAATGCTACCTTCAGCAATAGTGTCACCCGATGCAGCCATCCATATTCAACTGGATGAACTCCTAAATCAGATTGAAACATCTGGAGTTGATGCATCTGAGTACTTAAGAAAGCTCAAGGATAAAGAGCTAACTACTAAAATGATAGAGGAAGTATAGAAATCGATTGTTGTTGGCAAGGTAAAACTTGTCAAATTCATTGCTGAGTTGTCCCCTCAACTCAAGCATATTCTTTATTTATTCCAAAAACTGTGTACATTTTCCTTATTCATTAAAGATGTCAAAAATAAAACTGATGCAATTGAGAAAGAGATCACCGATCTCTCAACTAAGTTGACCACCAAGCCTAATTTAGTTCAGAATTTTTATACAAAGCTTCAACAACTCATGGTTCAACAGTTAGAACTGAGGAATGAAGAGCATAAAATAAGGATGGATATAATGACCCTTTAGACATTATTCCTTCCTCATCTCTCATCAGTATAGGAACAGATCAACAGAGCTACACGCCTATCAACTACACAAGAGGGAAGCACTATTGATGGCTTAATATCACTCTTATCTGATATTCAAGCACAAAATTCATTAATGGAAAGTGTAAAGGATTCACTCTCAGTCGCCCTCACCGACGACCAGACCAAGTATAAGTCTATTTTTGATCAGTTACTGCCTCCGGATAGAAATTGAGTTTTTGATGTTTGTCAAAAAGGGGGAGTAATATTATGATACTACCTAGAGGAAAGTAATACCCAACAAAGGGGGAGTAATTCTATATTTGGAGAGTAATACAGTTTTGATAACACAATTTTGAGTATTGTGTACAAGGGGAGTATACTGAGCAAAATGTACAGAGCATTCAGAGCACACTAGCACAGAACAGAACCGAACATGCAAAATTTAGAATTATGTATAGAATAATGATAAGGGGAGTATATCTACATATACTACTTCATTGACTGTTGTATATATTGTCAAGTATAGTCATTTTGCAAGTATATAGTTTTTGAGTTATGACTTTGAAAGTAGTTTTTGTCAAACATCTCAAATAATGTCAAAAGGGGAGATTGTTACTACTTATCAAATTGCCATTAGTTTCATATCCAAAGTCATACTATATATTCTAATTGGTTAGTATTACCGAATCATGCAGTCAGTACACACAGAGAAGTTGGTATGAAGAGTCTAGTTGGTTACAGAAGAAAGCAGTCACAGAATGCAGTATTCACCGAGCTGTTTACTGAGTAATGTTTCATGGCTACCGAGCAGTAAAGTTAACTCACCGAGTTGATATTCACTGAGTGAAACGTTTTACCAGATACATTGAACCTGGTCATGCACATGAAAACATGTTACAAGATCGAGGCACATCTAACTGTTTTACATTGGAAATTGCACTAGGAGATTGTGTATGATTACAAGGTCAATCTGACCAATGAAATATTTTATTTAGTTATTCATTCGAAGAATCTTTTTGTAAGATCGAAGCAATGAATTAGATCACCGTTGTAAGAGATCTATTTATACAGCATGATTTTAGGGTTAGTAAAAAAGATAGATGTGAGATATGTGTGTGTATGCATGAAGGAAGACTGTTATAGAGACACAAAGAGGTCACCGAGAAGGTTATCAGTGAACAGTCGAAGAATAGAGTAAACAAAAGGGTTTATCGAGTTACAATATGGGTTACCGAGGTATGCTACAAGCTAGGTAATCTTATTCTGAGCACATAGAATCTGCTATAGCATTTTAGATGTAAAGTTGTAGATATTTGTAATGATTTTATTGTAAAATTGTGAAGTTGTAAGAGAAACCTCTAATAGGGTAAAAGACTCTAACCAAGTCTATAAATTGTAAATCTTCTAACCAGGTGCCACATTTATATAGTGTTGTAAAATCCCTTAGTAAGGTAGATCTAATAGATCTTGATACTCCTAACAGGGTAAGCTATCAAAAATAGTTAAATGTAGCTCTAACCGAGAAATCTTTATTATTGTAGTAGTGAAGTTGTGGGTGCCATCCCCACCGTAGTTTTTCTCTCTAACCAAGAGTTTCTGCGTAACCAAAATATATGTGTTATGGAGTGAATCATGTATGATTGTTATCTATTTGTTTTAACTTTATTTTATGTTACTGCACTATTCTGTTTATGCATAACAGTAAGGTTATTATTGAAGAAAAGTTTTGGAGTACTGATTCACCCCTCCCCTCTCAGTACATTAGCTTTCCATATTGGGCCTAACATCGTGATGTTAGACTAGTTCAGGAGTGTGTCATATTGATACTTTTAGGAAAATATATTCCTCTTTCTTTTCATCTCAAATTTTCTTGTACTAATAATATTTCCAAGTATGAAGCTTTTATAGTGGGATTATTCATTGTTCTCCCTTTGATTATTTATAATTATTTAGACAATGATTTTCTAGGTTGCATATTCATGCTAGGTTAAGTAGGACAAACTTTCCTTATACCATGATTTGGATTGGTCTGTTCTTAGTCACTTCTCATCTTATAGTATTGATATTATATCTTATGTAGATAACCATCATGTCAACAACATGGCTAGTGTGACTTCTATATTATCTTTAGGTGATTCCATTGAAGAATTTCATTTCACATTCAAATTCACAATCTTGTTTCTCCCACTATTACCCCAAATTCTTCATGTAATGTTAATGATTGCTATGAAATTGATTTGGGTGAATTGTACACAAACATCCATGCTTATTTGAGAAATGGTACTTTTCATCCTAATTCTTCCAAATTTTTTTTGGTTATTTATATTATCAATGTTATGATGAACTTTGATGAACTTTGATGTTAAACAAAATATGAAACCACTCTTTCTCTTAAGGAAGAACATTCTAATTCTTGTGTGGATCATTTCTATGGTAAGATACTGCATATAAAATTTATTTGAGAGAATTATTTTTGAGAAATGATGGAACAAAATTCTAACAATTTTGTCAAGAAAGGTTGCAATGTCAGCAATACTAATTGTATTTGTGCTCTTTTATAGGAATTAAAATCTTATTTATCTCCTTGGATATTTTGGTTTTTGACCTTAATATAATTGGTAAAAGTTGTTCAAACTCTTTTTAAGCTCATACATTTATTATAACCACTATTGATTGGGTCACCAATTTGGTTGAAGGTAATCCCTTATGATCTACCACTATTGAAGTGACGTACAAATATTTAATGAGCCATATCATTTATCACCTTATATTTATATTTTTGTTTCTAATAATGTTTTATCATTCAATAAAAAGAGGAAGAAATTCCTAGATAAATTCTAAGTGTCTAAATAGGCCATTAAAGAAATCTTTCATAAAATACTAAAAGAAAATGAGAAAGCCATTGACATACTCAACCTTCTTATGCTTTGTGGCCTTACAATACGATAATTCATACTCCCTAGGTATTACATTGTATTCTCTTGTATAGTATCAAATGGTTATGCCTTTGGAGTTTGAAATCCCTTCCTTTCATGTTTTACTCAATGGGTCTATTATAATAATACATATTCTGAATAACATCTCCAATATCTAGGGACACTTTATGGACATCATGAAAACACCTTAGAACACCTTCAAACCTATGAATGGTGGTTTAGATAATCATATAATTACCATGTCCTCTCTTGTCATTTCAAGTTAGTGATCTAGTTATTTGTGAAAATCATTTCAATACAAATGTTCCCTTGGACCTCAAAGATAAACATAGTCCTAATTGGTCAGGATCCTATGTCATTTTCCTCATCTATGGCTCAAGTTCTTATGTCCTAACTACATTGGACGGTCAACCTCTTATAAAAATAATCAAAACTATTTATCTTTGTCACTTTTATGCATTAACCTATTCAATTTTATTTTCTCTCACCTATGTCTTGTTGTAAATATGAGTTTGTGATGTTCTTAATTTCAAACTTGTTGATATCTTTGGTCCAAATTTGTGTTAAGTCGCCAAACTAGTTAATATATTTAGTTCGAATACATGCTCAATGAGTGCAATAACAATGAATTAGTTTAGTGCTCATGCAGATGGTTGGAGATTGATTGTAGTCACTTCAAATGACATATTAAGTTGTAATATAGCTTTTCTTGGATCTTTGGATATGATCTTAGTGGTCCGTAGTTAGTGTTGGTTAAGTGTGATTATTCTAATGAATAGTTTGTTAGAGTTAGTTCAAATTTTGGTCCACATTATAGTGCATATGTTTCATTAGTTCTTGCAATTGGATTATGATGTTGTGGATACAAATGCATGATATATTCTAGTTTTTAGATTCTCATTTGGTCTATAGTTGGCGTTATGTCAATCTGAGTTTAGGTTTGTAAAGTGATAAAGTGACAGTCTATAGGAATGTGTTACATTCCTTTTCCCTTAGGTATTTTGGTGATGCGGTTCATTAATTTGGATTTTAAATATTAGGTGATGCTATGTTGAGTATCCACAAGTGTTTATAATTTAAGTAAGTTGAGTTGGTGTGCCTTAACAATTTTATCATTTGGAGCTGACCTATGATGTTTTGGTCCATGTGGTAGCTTGAAAAATTATAGGAGTTATTTTGGAATAATTTGGAAAGTGTGTCAACATGGTGTGATGCATCACACATTTAATTTTTCCTTCTGAATTGCCTTGAAGATTTTTTTTGGGCCGCTTATTTTGATCCTACATGTTACATCTAAGTAGGATGACCTAATTGATGATTATTTTGGTTGTGAATGGCATAAAAGGGTTGAAATTGTTTTGGAGATTTATGTGTAGTGGTGTGTGTTGTGCAAAGTGTATGTGAAGTTGTGTAAAGGTTCACAAGTATAATAGAGTAGTAATGAAGGCAATTTAAAGTGTGTTTTAGCAATAAACTATAATCAACATATCAATGGATGTGGTTTCCCGCAGTTCAATCGTATTGATGTTCCTCTTTCAAATATATTGTATCTTTCCCTGAAGAAGTGATCTTTAGAGTCTGCAAGTATTTTTTGTATATTTCCTCATGGTTGTGCACCTTAGTCTTGCAAGTCTACAATAAGGGCAGTGAGCTCGTTGGCCTTGAACCTCAAACATTGTAACAAATTTTTCATATAGTGGGATAGTTCTCACTGTGTTTTTTCCCTCATTGGATTTTCCATGTAAAATAATGGTGGTCATGTGTGATTGCTAATTGTATTTTATAATTCTTTACTTATGAATAGGTGGTAAATGGAATGATTGATAATTGATTGGTTAAATGATTAAGTTTTAATATATGTTGATCCATTTCCCACTCTTAGCAGTTGGAAGTGTTCAACAATTGATATCAGAGCAAGGTTCCTAAAGAAACAATCTAATAGCTGAGGTAGATCTAGGATTTGAACACAATGTTTGAATCTAAAGATTTGGATGTTGTGTAAGGTATGAAATTAGGAATTCACAACTTTAGATATGTAAACTAGGAATTAGACCTATTTCACACACATTACATTAAAATGAGTGTTGGTATAACTATTTAATTTTATTTATCTCTAGGATATAATTACACTTTACTTAAGCTTACTTAGGGAATTACATAGGATTAGTAGGAACATTTTCACTTTAGGTGGAATTGGTTTTTCCTAGGATGCATTATTACTTGTGTTGGGTTATTGTTTTTTAATTAACTTTTACCTACCCTTGCATCGCATTGGGCCATATATCATTATTGTGTGCTCCCATTCCCTTTTGCCTTGCCTTTATAAGAAAGCTCATGTATATTGTATGTTGATCAAGATTTTTGCATCTTGATGAAATATAGTTTGTTCTTTTCTATTTTTTTCTCTCTTTCTTTTGTGCTATTCATTGGCCTCTAGATATTGGGTTGCTAGTCAATTTTTACATGGTATTAGAGCCAATAGGGTGCCATTGTGTAGTCTTTTTAGAGAGAACTTGGTGCATTTGAAGGTTGGCATATTATTAGATCTAGGGAGCAACAATTTTATTGTCATACACCAAATCTGAGCTCACCATTGTGTCTGGGAGGCCATTTCCATAAATTTTAACTATAAATTTTCCTGTATTATACAAAAGTTGATTTTAGGGCAAATATTTTTTAGTAGGCAGGTCGTATGGCCCTACCTACATAGGTGATACAATTTAAAATAAAAAATATATATATATTATGCATTTTAATTCTTTACCATAGATCTTTTTAACTGAAAAAGTTAAAAGAAAATCAGATTAATATATTTTTTGAGGGGTTGTTTTAATTTTTTTCTACAGAGATTGCACCTCGCCACAAACTAGTAGGGTATGACCCTACCACATGCCCCACCTTTATCATTTCTCCATCACCAACCGCTCATCTATTGTGATCTCCCTATAACCTTTGTTGTCGCTCTTAAAAACTTCTCTCATTTGTGCCTTCCTCCTAGTGATCCCTAGGTCTTCGTTGCATCTTTGACAATGACCTCAACTGTAATTTCCTACCAACATCCTCAGCTTCCTCCACAGTCTGCCTTGTCCATCTAGAAATGACCACTGATATGCGATAAAAATTTACTTGCCTACTTGGGCCCTTCCTTCCATGCATCTACCACACATCCTCCTCATGGGTCTGTACCCTAACACACAACACTAACTCACACCAATCAGGTCATGACACATGGAATATTCTCATTTATTGGATCATGCATAGTCAGCACACAAATAGCCATGTCGACCTAAATAGTTAGCATGGCCATGTCATCCTTCATACTGCCATGTAGCCTGCCACGTTAGTATCTGTACAATCCTATTAGCATGCCACGTCAATATCTATATAGTCGAGTCAGCTTGCCATGTCAACATTTGTATGATCTAGTTAGCCCACCACATCAACATTTGTACACTACCACTCTAGCATATGTACATTGCCACATCATCCATCTGTCTAGTACGAAAAGTTCACGTAAGATGGAAGGTTTTTCTGCAATGGTTATATGGGCATCAAGTTTAACCTAACAAATTATTGATGTTAGCACTTATTGAAAATTTTGAGACCCCTCTCTATTGAGATTTAAAAAAAAATTGTAACAGGTGGGCCGTATGGCCCTACTTGTGTAGGTGGTATGATTGAAAAAAATAATTCTTCTACATTTTGATTCTTTATCACAAATTTTTTTATTGAATTTAAAATAAAAAATCAAAATTTGGATTCATATATTTTTTGGGGGGGTTATCTTAATTTTTTGTGCAGAGGTCGTACCTTGTTGTAGATCGATAGGGTATGATCCCATCATAGGCCCCACCTCCAGCACTGCTCCATTTTCCACTCATACTCCATCACTAGCAACTCATTTTTGGTGATCTTCCCACAACTTCTATCATCACTCCTAACAATTCATCTTGTCTCTGTCATAGCTCCAACAACAACCTCAACTGCAACCTCTTGTTAGCATCCTCAACATCCTCCGTCATCAGTTGTGTCCATCCAGCAACAACCACCAACATGTGACAACATTTTACTTGACCACTTGGCCCTTTCCCACCATGCATATACCATAGCTCCTCTACATGGATCCATACTCTAACACAATTCTATCTTAGACCAATTAGGTTGTGACACGTGGCAAAATCTCATTCGTGGGACCGTGCATAGTTAACACACAGATAGCCACATCAACCTGCATAGTTAGTAGGGCCACATCATCCTCTATATTGCCACACATCCTACCATGTCAACATCTATACATTCTAGTTACCCTACCACATCAACATCCATACACTACGATGCCAATATATGTACATTTCCATGTCATTCGTTCGTACAGTATGGAAAGTCCATGCAAGTAGGGAAGTTTTCCTGGGATGGTAAGATGATCATCAAATTTAAGCTGGAAAATTACTGATGTTAGCACTGTGCCCACTTTTTGAAAATTTATAGACCCCTCTCCATTGAGCTTTTTGATTTTGTAGTCCAACTTTGAAGGCTCATATCTTGTTTATCTTGAGGCCTTTTTTAGTGCAATTTTTTTATTTGGGCTAATTTTTTATGCTCTTTTCATTGGTGTGGTTAGTTTTTTATTTTGGTGGAGATATTTTTTAGAAATATTAGTTTTTATTCAGTTTTACCTATCCAATCCTCATTTCTACAACTTCTTGGGCTTTGTTCAAGCTCATACGACCTCCTTTTTAGGTGCCTAATTGTGAAATTGCCTATTTTCTCATATACTTTCTTGTGGTGCTATCAATTTTTCATTATTATGAGTAGAAGTATCACTGTTAGAACTTGGGTTTTTGGTCTATTTTGGCACATGTAATTCTTAGATCTCAATTAAGATCTTTTGAATAGTTGATTTGAGTCTACTATAGCATATTTGAGGTAGTTGTAATCACTGAAATCATAAGTCCACTTTGCCTTTGTTTGCAAGTGGCCCATTGTACACACACTAAGTATAAAGTGCCAAATCATATTTTTTTGTGCATGGGGTGTGGGGGGGGGTTGTCTTTGATTGAGTGAATTTTGGGGGGTGTCTTGCGTTATTGTGCCTCTCTCTATCTTGTTCTCTTTCATTTTTAGTTATGGGTTCTCCTAAATTTCCACTTCCAACTCCACATAATTATGCATCATGGAAAATTAAAGCTTGGAGTAAGTTAATGGAAAAAGGACTAATTTATTACATAAATGGAACAATGGTAGCACCAACATATCCTAAAGTTGATCCAAATTATCAAATGTAATGGTTCGCTAAAAGTTCTATGGCTCTTAAAACATTGAGAAAGTATGTATTACGTGAGCTTATCTTTCACATTGATAAATGTGATACAGTTAAAGATTGTGGCATTGACAAGAAGGATGCACAATTGGTTTATAATTTGTTGGACAAGATTCATCATAATATGCAATCTTGTTTCTATCTTCCAAACCCATTGGTTGACTTTGGGTAGTTCTCTCACTACACTATCATTGGATGCATTCCCAAAAATGTTGATGCTTGAGAAAGAAAAGTTGATCAACATGGAGATTCCCAAGTCTTCAAAGTCCAAAGATTTGGTGGTTAAATAAAGGAATCAAAGGTACCAAGGAAAATGAAAGAAAAAAAGCAATATAATCCAAATCCACAACAAGATAGAGAACAATCATCCTCTTCACAACAAGGAAATACTTAATCTTCTTCCAAGAAAAGAAATTCAATCAAGAAGTAGAAGCCAACTTGTTCATATAGCAAGAAAATTGATCATGATGAGCATTGTTTCCACTCAACAAATTGATGAGTTTAAAAACATAATCAAGAAGAACAACATCAATTTTCCATCCACCTACAAGAAGGATTCATCTCCTTCCACTTCTTCATAGTCAAAAGGAAAAGGGAAAGCATTTGTTGCAACAACAGGTTCTTCACAGTAGTGGATACTTGACTTGGGTTCCTTTCATCACATGGGTTATATAAGGGAGTAGTTTTCTTCATAGGAACCATCCAAGGTACCTCACATTTTCATTGGTGATGATATACAAGTAGAAGCTGAAGGGAAAAGTTTGATTGACATGGATGATGGAACATTTGAGAATTTTATCTATGTTTCTAACTTGAACACCAACTTTCTTTACATCTACCAATCACTCACTTTGGAAATGGAAATAAAGTTGAGTTTCTACCTGATTTAGTTGTGGTGAAATAACTTGATAATGATTCCCTTGTAGTTGTAGGACAATCCAATCATAATACAAGGCTTTATTCTTTCTCCCACTTTGTGCCTCAATTTTTTTCTACTGCCTTGATCACTCATTTAAACTTAGAAAGTAAGCTATAGTTGTAGTTGTAGGATATGGTCACAGTTCTCCCTCAAATCAACTTTTCAGATGGTGTATGTTTAGGCTACTCCATAGGAAAGCATCCCAAAGAGAAGTTTGACAAAGGGAAGCCTTGGAGAACTTTGGAAGTTATTCAATTGGTTTACAATGATGTAGGAAGTTCATTTATAGTGCCATCATTTAGCAAGGTTTTCTATGTCCTCACCTTCATTGATGACTACTCCCACTTCACTTGGGTATACTTTTTGATTCACAAGAGTGAAGTGCTTGAAAAATTTCTAGCCTTCAAGGCTCATGTTGAGGAGGAATCATGAAAGTAAGTCAAGATTCTCGACACAGACAATGGAAGGGAATATGTGTATAATAGACTCAAGAAATTTTGCACACTTGAAGGGATTGGTATTCAACACTCCATTTCCTACACTTCACAACAAAATGGTGTTGCAAAAAGGAATAATAAAACCCTTAGGAAATGGTTGGCTACATGATTCATGCACATTCTCTTGGTCCAACTTTTTGGGCAGAAGCTATCAGTTGTACCACACACATCCAAAATCGGATTCCCCACAAGGATTTGAAGGGTATGACTTATTTTGAGGCTTGGTGTGGTAGAAAATTAATTGTGAGAAACTTCATAGTCTTTGGTTGTCTAGCATGGGCACACATACCTCTACCCTTAGACTCAGCCTTGCATCTTTGTTGGATATCCTAAGGGTGTTAATGCATATAGGCTTTTGGATTTAGACACACATGAGTTATTCATTGAGAGGAGTGTTCACTTTGAGTAAATCTCTCCTAGCTTGGCCTCTCATCCTCCTCATCCTTCCTCCATAGTGGAAAGTGATGATAGTGACTCAGACGATGATTCCACCTCAACTCTAACATGTAGGATCACACCTCCATAGGGCCCACTTGAAGTTGAGGAAACTTGTCCTTCATCTCCTACAAGCCTTCATTGGGCTTGATAGACTCTTGAGTCAATGAGTACTCTTGTTGGGGATCCTTCTGACACTTCAAGGACTAGGTCACAACATAAGCATCTTCCACATGCTTAAATTGCTTTAAATTCCAATCCATCGTCCTGTAAGGAAGCGTCAGGAGTTCCTAAGAGGGAGTCAATAATGGAGGAAGAGTATAGTTCCTTGATGAGGAACAACACATGGGATTTGGTCTTTCTCCCTAAGGGTAGAAAGATTGGTCGATGCAAGTGAATCTATCAAACTAATTTTGCAATGGATGAAAGAGTGGATAAGTACAAAGCTTGGCTTGTCACAAAAGGTTTCTCCTAGGTTCTTGGTGTTGATTATATCGAGACCTTTTCCCCCATAGCTAATATGAACTCCATTCACTTGACCTTTTATATTGTCATAGCTCATGGTTGGTTTGTTCATCAGATAGATGTGAAGAGTGCATTTCTTCATGGGGATCTAGAAGAGGATATTTACATGGAGCAACCGCATGAATTCCTTAAGGATTATTATTTGGTTTGAAGATTGAGGAAGTATATCTATGGCTTCAACTAAGCCCTTGGAGATTGGTATGCCAATATGGATTCCTTTCTTCTCTTTGTAGAATTCGCCAGGTGTCATTCAGATTTGAAT
Organism: Cryptomeria japonica; assembly: GCF_030272615.1. Classification (NCBI taxonomy): domain Eukaryota; kingdom Viridiplantae; phylum Streptophyta; class Pinopsida; order Cupressales; family Cupressaceae; genus Cryptomeria; species Cryptomeria japonica. The sequence goes on from NC_081414.1 coordinate 435,532,949, forward strand.
GTTTAAATTTTATGACAGGTTGACTCTTATTTGCTACTTGTTCTCTATTTTGATGACTTGATCATTACATGGAGTACCTCATCCATCATTCACATAGTCAAATATTTTTTGCATGAGATAATTTCTATGAATTACTTGGGTCTCTTACACTACTTTCTTTGGATTGAGATATCATTTTTTTTTTGGGATTACTCTTGCTTATCCCAAGTATTCTCCTGATCTTCTAGCACAATTACCCATGGATGATTGTAAGCTTGTGCCAAATCCCTTTCTTTTAGGAGACAAGCTTGAGTCTAAGTATTCCACTCTACTTGTTGATGTCACTTTGTATCATCATCTTGTTGGATGTAGTGCCCACCAACAAACCCCAACGAACTTACACTAACAACCTAGAAATAGAGTAATTTTTTTTTTGTTTACTAATTAAGTTTCCATTTAACCTTATCTAGGCAATGTGATTAAGAAATTAGTTCACTTAATCTTATATTAGTGACGAATATTAAACATTGATTGTCTAATTATGTTTTTGACATAAATGGAATACATGACTACATAGACTCATATAGCTCCCTGGGGCATATTTACAACACTACTTAAACTCAATACAAACTTTATGACTCTTAATCCATGCATTAGATTTATAATTTACAAGACAATGCACATATGCACTTAATAATCTAGCTATAATAATATCTCCACACAAACGTATACTATATAGGCTGCCCTATAACCTGTAATGCATTCTACTATCCATAATGCTTAGCAATCTACGAATCTACATGTGTTAGCCTACCTAGTGCAATGGTACTTCATACTCTTTCTAGTGCATGACATAAAATGAGAAGCTTATATCATATTCAGCTTAATTATGATTACATATCTTATGGCTACATGATTATAATGCATCCAAGTAGATATCTACCACCAATGTAATGCATAATAACTGTAGACATATAAAAATGACCATATTCCTAAGTGAATGTTTTATGTTCATTTCTCTATTTAATTAAATCCAATTTAATTAAATTACTCTCATTCCTCTATTTAATTAAGTAAATTACTCAATTAAATTCACTATACCATTTAATAGGATAAATTCATTTTATTCAATTAAAGCCCTTGTCCACTTTTTAATTAAATTCAAATTTAATTAAAATAGTTATCCTAAATTAAATAAATCTAATTTATTTAATTGCAACCAAATTGAAATAAAGAAATTTATTTTAAATTAATTCTATTTTCCCTCACCCACTTGCAAAATCCTACACCTCCCACTTGCATCCTAACCCTCTTTCTAACCTCTTCTAGATTCTTCTAATCATGATTAATTAACCCAAACCCATCCATTATCCCTTTCCCCTAAATTTGAGGAGGTCACTTCTCAAATTTGGAGTAAAGTCTTCAAAAGGCATTAAAGCCTTTATCCATTCAACAAGCTAACTTGTTGAATCCCCCAAATTTGGAAGGACTCTTACAAATTTGTCCCCAAAGTCTTCATAACCATTAATGGTTAACTCAACCCTCTTACATGGTTAAAGAATTTCCATAAACTCAACCTCCATGTAACCCAGGGGTCTCATCAAGCATTTATTGCTTTGACCATGGTTATCCTTAAACCTTTGCACAATAATTTATCCTTTGGATAAAAGCTTTATCCAATGGGTAATCTTAACTTAACCTTAACCCTTAACCCCTAGGGTAACCATGAGGTCTTCTCAAGCATTTAATGCTTCTTACATATCCTCTCAACCAACCTTATGTTGACATTTGTCATCATTTCATTGGTGCCAATTCCAAACATGGAATCCCAACTTTCAAACTTAGCCCTTGATTAACTCTTTCAATCTTGACCATCCATTGCCTTATTTTTGCTATAAATAGAGCTCTCATTCCTCCATTTTTTAGAATCCAAGTCCTTAGCATCACACTTATACTAAAATCCATTCAAGCTTTCATATTTCATATATGTTCATCATTTAGCCTCTCTTTTAAATAGGAATTAATTTAAATATGCAAATTTAGAGTATGTTCCTTATCATTTAGCTTAATCATAGACCAATATAGCATGCTAGGATAGTTTTGTTTACTAATATTGTCATCTTATAACTAGTTTATTGCATTTATAGGATCATGCATAGCTTAAGATGCATTTCATCTTAAAATCAACAAAATCATCTCTCGTTCTTGCATTGTCATCCCTAAACCATTTTGCTCAGTGATCTAAGAGCAAAAACATTGGTTTGAGGGATCGTGCAAGATAGAGAACCATGGAACCAACCTTGGGAAGCTGAGCCATACTTCATGACTCCATAGCTTGCACCAAGAAGTCTTGTGGGTGTGTGAGCAAGGCTTCCTAGAGCTCCATTTTTCACATTTTGAGATCTATCGACCTGCTTTTCCCGCATACATTTCTGGCACCCACTGTGGGGCATCACCCCATATATCAAATCGGTTTTTAAATTTAACCACTTTTGCAGGTCCACGAGAAACAAGAATCAGCGTGTGGGAAGCATTCCCTAGCGCATTTGGTTAATAGACTAGTGCATCCGGCTTACTGTTCAGCACGTTGGGTCCATCATCTAGTGCGTGAAGTCTTTTCCTTAGCGCATCATAATACTAACCTTTTCCTATAGGTCTCGGTGAGGGAGAAAAACAGAGCAGCACCTCCGGAACACGGAGTAACGCATCTTGAAAATAGTATAGCGCATCTCTGATTTCTTTTAGCGTATCACTATTACTTTGTAGCACATACAATTTGTTCTATAGCACATCATAGACAAATAGAAATTAGAAAAATAAAATCTGTAACCGAGGATAAAATTAGACTTGTTGAAGTCCACCAGTCATCTAACGTTTTTCGCTTGTTCTTTTGTAGGATTCTAACGATTTTGTTGTAGATAAGAGCTTAGTCTTAAGGTTATTAAGATAGTTAGAGTTTTTACTAACTCAGTTAAGTTATTTTAAAATTTGAACTTTTTTTTCTTAAAATTGAACTCATTTTATTTTTGGGTTATAAAAAGAACCACAAATCAGAAAATTTCTTGCTTTCATAGGAGAAAAATTTATTTTGGGGCTTTAAAAAGAACAATACAAACTTTCCTTTCTTGCAAAAGTAGCTTTTAAAAAGAACCTCACCATCCTTTGGTGTATAAAAGGATTCATTTCAAATTTTTGCAAAGGAAAGAACCACACTTAAAAGTTTTTGTTACAATCAAAAGAGGGACATTATTCCCCTTTTTTTGCTAGTTTCCTTTTGTTATCCAAAATTGAAGTTTTGCTTTGTTGACTCGATTCCTTTCCTAGATTAAATAATCACTAATTTGGGGAAATAAAATAAACACCATGTTTTTTTTTGGAGCAACATCTCCAAATAGAAGTTAGCAAATCATTGTCTTGAAGGCTAAAAAGAAGATTGTTTGCCTTGTCTTGAAAGTGGAAGGTATATGCTCTCCCCTTAACTGGGTGATCAAAACACCAAACCACTCTTAAGCTTTCTGTACTTCAAGCATTATACAATCTTTAGTAGGCTTGCCTTCCTGAGGAGTTGGAATCAACTCTTAAAGCCATTTATGGCCAGTGTGAAGGAAATGACCTAAGTGGGAAATGACTTTGATGCCAAGTATTCCAACCCACTATAATCAAAAGTGGAAAGTGACGAAAGTCCTTTTCAATGGTTGCGCGCAACGATTAGCCTTCCCCCAGTATCCTTGAGATACATAAAGCCTTTGTTCTAAAGGTTGGGAAGCCTCCTGAGGGAGTTTATCATTGATGGCCGAACAAGAAGCCTGATTACGAACCATAGAAATAGAAAACTTGAGCCGAGTCAGTAACCAGACATTTATAATATTATAGTGCAAGGGTGGGGAAGAATTCACCCCCAAGATTGCTCACCATATATCTCCCAAGATAACTACTCAATTGTGAAGCAATTCACTTTGAGTTAATTTCTAGCAAAAGGCAAAAAAATGGGTGCCCTCTAGGGGGTGACACAGATGTTTGAGCTGATGGAGTATCAAGACTAGTGGGCTATGATGTTATTTATGACCTTTGAATAAAGAGTCTTCTTCAAGTGTATTATTTGTATCCAAACCTGTTAAAACATTGGGGATTTGAACACATCCTCGCAGAACATACACTTTTTGTTAGATTAGGCAAAATGGTTGTCTCTTTGGTGTTGTGCTTGCATTTACTACTTCAGAAAATCATCCATCAAAACTGAAAAACTCACAACAAAAATCCAAAAATTGCAAAAACCAGCCAAAGAAAAATATCAGGACAGTTTAGTGCGTGTGGTAAATTTGTTAGAGCATCTGGGCATCCTGTTAGCGCATCTAGTTGAAACAGTAGCATTCTTCCAAAATTTCAAAACAACATTAAACAGTCAGCACATCTGAAAAATAGCCTAGCGCGTTGAAGCATCCGCTTAGCATGTAGGAGTCAAACTTTAGCACATAGGATTTAACAATTAGCGCGTAGCAGACCCATATTAGCGCATAAATTTTTGCGCCAGATAGAAAACAAATTTGAACAGTCAAAAAATTCAGCGCATGGCAGGGGGCAGCTTAGCGCGTGTGGTCTTTATTTAGCGCATGAAGTAATTTTTCATCAAAAACAGAGTAGCAAAAACACAACTTTAAAAACTATTTCTTGAGCAAAATTTGTGTCAAACAAAAGTTGTAAAAATCCAAAACTGATCGCACAATAAAACATATCTATCCTATCAAAATCTGGAAACATCATCACAAGTAACAAAAGGGTCCTTTATCATCTCATGGATTTTATCTCAAAATCACTTGCTTAAAACCTCAGGTTGTCAAATCAGGTTTCCATATCGGGAGACTTTATCCATATCATTTGACACACTTTGTCGTGAAGGGGCATCTAAACCTTCACTTTGATAAAGTAAAAACTTGAATTTTCAAAGCAAGATCAACTGAATCCAAAACAATTCAAAGGAAACCATTGATCACTTATGCATGACTAATCCCCATATTCTGAGAAGAAAGAATATTTATCGTAACACCACGTTGAAGAAACAACAACCTAGTTTTTCCAAATTTATCAAAAGAAATAAATTTTTATACATCAATTGTCAACTATTCAAATCTCATCGAACATTCCTTCATCACGTCAAACTTTATATCCAAAACAAATCCAACGAATTTGACAAAGAGCCTTTAAATACTAGGGAATGTTGTCAAAAATCTGCATTTAATCAAATCATAAACCGTGGAGGAAAGATTAATCTGGCATTCTTGCCCGACGAGTGCATCACTTACAACACACCCCAACTTGAACCACCAACTACCAAGCAACATATCGAAGAGGATTTTGTCCCCTTCATCACAGAAAGTTTCTACTAAAATGCCTATTACTCGCTCTCAAAACAAACAAAGCGAGGCACAAGCAAAATCCAATATGAATCGAAGGTTATCAAATACTTTTGAAGGTCCACACCTAGAGGATACTAAAATTTCTGAAGAACTTCTTTAGGAATGCCAAGAAAGCACTTCATTCCAAAAACTTGTAGAAAGACTGATGGAAAATAACAAGGAAAAATACTTGCTCATGCTCACAAGCAAAGGGGTCAAACTCCCTGAAAACTTTGACACGGATGTGTTCAGAATGAGACCTCAACATTATGAATATCAATAACGACAATGAGAAGGGGAAGCACGTGACCCTGAACAAGATATCCCTGAACAAAACATACCAGAGCAACATACACCAAGACAAAACATCCCCGAGCAAAACATACTATTCCATACACCGTTTCAACCCAGGATCAATGCAAGGGAAGAACTCTTCCCTCGGAAAAACAATACACCTTTGGTTGCCCTTACTCAACAAATGCAAATATTACAAAGACAAATGCAAGACATGCAACAAGGGACGACAGTACGGTACTCATTAAACGAAATCTATCCTTATCCTTTTGACAGAAGATTGCACATGATCCCTTTTCCTCCAAACTTAGATGTACCTAAATTTGACAAATATGATGGAAAAAGTGATCCCCGTGATCATGTTAGAGAATTCTATACCATGAGTCTTGAATTTTCTCATGATGACACCTATCTGATGAGGTTATTCCCAAGAAGCTTGGGAGGACAAACAATGGAATGGTTATCCAAAATTACACCACCTGTCAGATCATTTGATGAATTGGTTAACAAATTCATAACACAATATTCCTATAACATTCAACATGCTATAACCATGCTAGACGTCTGCAACACCAAATAGAAAAACAATGAAACATTCATGATATTCCTTCAACGTTGGCGATGTATGGTTTCACGATATCCTCGAGACATTCCTGAAAAGGAGAAAAAGGAAATTTTCATCAACAACTTGAATGGTGAGATGAGTTACCAGCTCAAACTCCAATGCATACCATCTTTCACTAAATTGATTGAAAATGACATTCAAGTAGAAGAGGAATGTGTCAAAAAGGGAATGCTTAAATTCTTCAAAGAAGGAACAAATTCATCAAACTACAATAACCAAAACAACAACTTAGACAAGTCTTGATTCTGGACTCGAAACAAAAAATGAAGGCAACAATGAATCACATGATCCAAAATCTAAGTAACCAGTGCTTGCATTATCCGGAAATCCTCAAGTTACGAAAGTTCCTAAAGGTGCTAACCCAAACGCTAACACATACACACCAAATACCAATCAAGGTCAACCCAACGCAAACAACACCAACGATACTCAAAACAAAACCACGAATCAAGGACCTAATAACAATTCGCACGACAACACTAACAATTTCCAAAAATGTGTCTTCACACCACTGGGACAATCGCTAGAGTTAGCATTCAGAGAGCTCCTGGCAAACAAGATTCTCTCTTTGCCTGCAATCAGCAACTACGAACCCCAAATCAAACCACCTTGGTGGAATGATTCACACTATTGTGATTTTCATCATAGCAAAGGTCATCGAACGAATGATTGCATGAGATTGAAAAACATTATTCAGGACATGATTGATCGAGGTGATTTAATGGTAATGGTCTCAAAACAAATGGTGACCATGGAGCCTTTAAAAATCCTCCTCCAAACTACAACAAAGATGGAGCTTCAACCTCAAACGATACATGTGGATCTCATATCAACCACATCTACAATAACACCATCAATCACATATCAGCTAAAGACCATCATGTAAATGTCATCACAATCCGAGACCAACATGATCATGAATCTGTCAATGTAACAACCAGAGCTCAGAAATATGTCTTGAAGGGACATATTGTGCTGACAACCACTACACCAAAAATCCAATATGATTTAGTCAGCCAACTATGCAAAACTCCTACCCAAATATCTATACTAGAATTGCTGAAATTATCGCCAAAACACAAACACATATTGGAGCAAGCACTATTGGAAACCAATGTACCTCAAGATCTGGATGCAAACAGATTTCAAGCCATGGTCGCTCATATGATAGGGCCTCATAATCTCACTTTCTCAGAGCATGATAATACTTCCTTAAGTCATCCGCATAACACTCCCCTCCATATTGAAGTCATCATTTATAAACACCGAGTAAAAAGAGTATTGATAGATGGAGGAGATGGACTTAATATATGTACCTTAAAACTTATTCGTGCATTAGGCTTCTCTGAGGAGTCTATTGATCCACATAAAAAGATTACCATAAAGGCATATGATGATGAGGAAAGGTCATCTAAAGGAACCATGATGTTACCCATACAAGTTGGACCAGAGCAAAAGGATACTATGTGTCAGGTCTTAGACATAGACCTCACCTACAATATTTTATTAGGTCGACCCTGGATACATGAAATGCAAGCAGTGCCTTCTACGTATCACCAGTGTGTCAAATTTCCCTATAACAGACAAGAGGTCTCTATATCTGCTGATCACAATCCATTTCAACATTGTAATGCAATGGGGGCAGCCCAAGACAGTTTGGTTCCCCATAATAGGGAAAAACAGAGATCCTCAACATCAGATCTATAGAAAGCAAAGTCTGAATCATTACCTAGAGATTTCAAGCAGAAAATGCAAATTAGAGAACAAGGTATGGGAGGATACTTTTTGGAACCCATGTGTTTGGCCAAATTACCAACATCACCCAGATCTCATGGATTACCCACTACATCAACACATTAGGTAACTCAGCCCATCACCAAATTTGATGGTACCTTCATCCAACTAGGCACTCTAGCATATGAATCAGAAGATAAGGACATTCTTAGATGGTTATACAAAGATGAGGAAGAAGATAACAGAGTAGCTACTCTGGATATAGTTCTACCAACACACCTATATGGAAAGGGCTACTTAATCATGCAACAAATGGGATATGATGGTAAAGGACCTATTGGAAAACGCAAAGAAGGAGTCACTAAACCCATAGATCTTCCTTCACAGCTTAGTAGAGACAAAATAGGATTGGGTTGTAAACTCACTTTCCTATTAAGAAAGACACCACACATAACTCCAAAACCTCAATGGAAAGCAAAGAAAAAGTACAAAGAAGAATCCTAGCAGGAAGCACTATTTGAGTCAATAGAAACAATCCGCAAGGCACGTGAACGTCATGAATAGAAGCACCATCAGGAAAAGCTCCTCATTCATACAAAGGCCATATTTGCAGCAGTAGCTCATATTCAAATGCTAATATTTCAAAAACCAATAGAATCATCTCCTGATACCATTATTCCTCCCCAAGGAAGCACAATCTATGAACAAATACAAAAAGTAGAAGTAGGATCCGACATTGAATCAGCAAAAACTATCAAACTGGTATCCATCATCAAAGATCTATTTTCACCATACAACATACCTGTTTATAGCACTGATAAAATTTGGGATGATGCCTCAAAGACTGATTCCAACGAATATGAATGGGGTAGCTACTCAAATGCTACTAGAGATATCACTTACAATACTAGCTCCATATCCCTTTCTTAAGAAGAGCATAACGCAGAAGATAGACTACCTGAATTTGGACCATAGAATATCTATGATGCCAAGGAAAGTGAACATAAACATTATGAACAAGTCTATATGGAAGATAATACCATCGAAGACCTTGACAAAATCCTTGTCTTCTTTAAAACCAAATCCAATCACGATGAGACCTCTGTCTTGACACTTACAGTAGCAGAACTTGATCCACCAAATGATTCCTTACCACTTGTCTTTCCCGACCTCATTGACTGGGATGAACCTGTAATACATGATATACCAATTTTCCCAGATGATGAATCTATTATCCACTACCTATGTACCGTTAACCCGAAAATAGGCTCTACCAGTGAATGAAGTAATGATGTCTACAAACCAGGGAGTGCCAAGTCTTTCAATCACAAAAATGAACCAAATAAAAGATCTAATGCTAAAAACCGATCAATGGCGGCTCTAGATCACAAAAAAGTAAAAATAAAGCATGCATCTGAGGGTGAAAACCTTTTTAAGGCACCTAAGGATGGGAGACTTGACACTCTTCCTGAACATTTTCATGAGCGATCACCCATATTGATTGAGCCCACTCAATTGATCAACATTGGTACTAAAGAAGCAGTCAAAAACATACACCTAGCATAATCTCTAACAGAGGAGGAAAGATCGACATTTCTCATCTTTTTTAAAGAAAAGAAAATTAACTTTGCTTGGTCATATGCAGATATGCCTGGGATTGATCCACACCCGATCATGCATCACTTGTCCATCTCTCCAGGAGTTAAGCCAGTCAAGCAAAAACTATAAAAAATGAATCCACAGGTGGCACTCATGGTCAAGGCTGAGTTGAAGAAACTATTAGATGTCAGATTCATCCGACCCATCGACTATGCCGAATGGATCTCCAACATAGTGCTAGTATCAAAACCAGATGGTAGTATCAGAATCTGCACTAATTTCAGAGATGTCAACAAAGCCTGTCCAAAGGATGATTTTCCTCTGCCCAGTATCAACATAATTGTAGACCTCACAGCGGGCCATGCAATTCTCTCACTAATGGACGATTTTTTAGGCTATAATCAAATAAAAATAGCCCTAGAGGATCAAGATAAAATAGCATTTACCTATCCTTGGGGAAATTACTATTGGAATGTTATGCCTTTTGGCTTAAAGAATGCAGGGGCTACTTATCAACGAGCAATGACAACAATCTTTCATGACATGATGCATACCTTCATGGAAGAATATGTGGATGATTTATTAGCTAAATCCTTCACCAGAGCAGAACACCTCAGCATCTTGACAAAGATCTTTGACCGATTGGAGAAATTCCAAGTCAAGCTCAACCCTAAGAATTGTGTCTTCGGGGTTACATCAGGAAAATTACTGGCTACATCATCTTAGCTAAAGGTATTGAAGTGGATCCAACAAAGGTACAAGCCATTATGGAGATGCCACCACCAAATAATATCAGTCAGCTCAGATCTCTACAAGGATGACTCCAATCAATCGGGAGATTCATTGCTCAACTAGTCGATAAAAGTCTACCATTCAATCATTTGCTCCATAAGAATGTACCTTTCAGATGGGAGGCCAAGTGTGCAGAATATTTTTATCAAATCAAATAGTATCTAATGAACCCACCAGCTCTAGTACCACCGGTAGTAGGAAAGCCCCTTATTCTATATATTTCAACAACAGATATATCATTGGGGGCACTGTTGGCACAAGAAGATCAACAAGGAAAGGAACGAGCCATATACTACATCAGCAGGACATTGAATGGCTATGAACTCAGCTATACATTCATTGAGAAGGCTTGTCTAATAGTAGTCTTCGCATCTCAAAAGTTTTGACATTATATGCTAGAACACACAATTAAGCTAGTGGCCAAAATTGATCCTCTCAAATATCTACTCAGCAAGGTAGCTCTTACCGCCCGGTTGGCTAAATGGGTCATGATTCTTAGTGAATTTGACATCCAATAAATAAAATGAAGAGCTATCAAAGGACAAGCAATTGCAGATCAACTAGCTGAAGCACCGCTACTAGGAAAACAAACTAGGGAGATTGAATTTTCGGACAAAGAAGTTCTTTCTATTTCTACCACATAATGGACCCTATACTTTGATGGATCCTACACACAACATGGTTCAGATGCTGGCATTCTATTCATCACTCTTGAAGGGCATACTATACCAAGATCATATCGGCTTATGTTCCCATGCACAAATAATGTGGCTGAATATGAGGCATTAGTTATAGGCATCAAAATGGCCGTAGAATGGAAAATCACAAAGTTAATGGTCTATGGAGATTCACAACTAGTCGTCAATCAAATCAACAACAACTATCAGATAAAGGATGACAAGCTACTACCCTACAAGCGAATGGTGGATGACTTCAAATAGTATTTTGTACACATCACCTTCGAGCAAATACCAAGGTTGAACAACAAAGCAGCCGATGCCATGGCTACTATTGCTTCATTACTACAAATTCCAAAGCAACAGAGTCATTATGAGTTTCTGGTAGAGCAACTGTTCTCCCCAGCCTATGATCACTCTAAATCCCATGTTGTCTATGCCTTAACCAGTTCAGATTCTCCTTTGTATGGATCGATATATGATTATCTAAAGAACAACATCCTACCCATTGACCAATCTCGTAACCAAAAATGTAATTTTATTTGACAAGCTGCCCATTATACCCTTACTGCTGATACTTTGTACCGTTGAGGTCTAGATGGTACTCTTCTTCGTTGCCTTGATCGGAATGAATCTGATTCCGCTTTACATGAGCTTCACAAAGGTATTTGTGGCACACATTCAAGTGGGACTACTCTTTCTAAAAATCTTCTAAGGATGGGATACTACTGGCCTACAATGGAGAAAGATTCTTACCACTTCACCAAGAAGTGTCCTAAGTGCCAGATCCATGGAAATCTGATACATGCACCAGCATAGGAACTGCAGCCATTTACAACATCCTGGCCCTTTTGTTAGTGGGGACTAGAATTGGCTGGCAAAAATCATCCTTCATCTTCAAATGGACACAAGTTCATTATAACTGCAACATAATACTTTACCAAGTGGATAGAAGCAGTCCCCATGACCATAGTAACTAGAAAACCAATTGCATCTTTTATCCTGAACTATCTGATATGCAGATATGGTATTCCAAGTTCCATCATCACCAATAATGGATGACCGTTCAAAAACCAAGATGTCCAAGAACTATGTGAACAATTCAAAATACAACATCGGTTCTCTACACCATACTACCCCTAGGGGAATGGTCAAGTAGAAGCATCCAACAAAACAATACTGAAAATCCTCAAGAAAATAGTAAATGATGCAAGCAAAGATTGGCATATACAACTCAATCCAGCACTTTGGGCTTATAGAACTAGCATCCGTACACCTACAGGAGCCACACCTTTCTCATTGGTCTATGGATCCAAATCTTTTTTACTATTGGAGGTAGAAATTCCATCTCTCAGAGTCTCTCTAAAAGGTTTGATTCCAGACGAAGAGTATCGAGTCAACTAACTGCAAGAACTGGAACTATTAGATGAAAGACATCAGCATGCTTACACTCATCTCAAAGCATATCAGTAACACATGTGCAAAAGCTACAATCACAAGGTCATCCCTTGCAACTTCAAAGTTTGGTGACCTAGTCCTCAAAGAAAATCCAAGAAATCAGCAAGATCGAGAAAAGAAAGGGAAATTTGAACCTAACTGGTTGGGTTCGTATGTCATCATATCCATCTATGGATTAGGTGCTTATCAGCTTACAAATTCAGAAGGGGATGTGCTCGATGAACCAACTAACAACATTCATCTGAAGAAATACTACACTTGAGTAGCCTAATGCACAGAAAAAGTCAAAAAAAATAAAAATAAATAAATAAATAAAAAATTGAAAAATCAAGAAAAAGAAAATAAAAAGGTACAATAAAAGAAACTGGTGAAAACTTGGTAATAGGTGCTATTGTGAAAGGACAGCTCCTTTATCTATATCTACATCCTTATCTCTGCAGTACAACACTATCGACCATCGCTCGACACTTAGCAAATATCCAGTCAGGACATACTTAGCGTACTCACTATCCTAGTTTATCCATATATCCTCTCACCACATTTTACCATGGCTTGGTAATCACTGTACATATTCACATCAAGAGGCACACTCAGCTAGGGGCAATAAATCATCAAAACTTGAAACACGTTCAAGACATCAAAACTATTTTCAAAACTTAGAAACATCACATCCAACAACCAAAAACTTCACTCCATCACAGAGAAAAACATTGGATCGATAAAATGAGAAACACAAAAAACTCTAAGATGGATGATTTTTTGAAGTACTAAATGTTGCATTATTGCATAAAGTCTTGACTATTTTTGCATTTGAACTTTTTAAATTATTGGATTCTCTACATTTTCTCACTAATGCTTCAAAGCTAGAGATCATGGGAAAACTCCAATATTTTCTTAGTCTTCTGTCTATGAGGCGATCACTTGTACTATGTAAATACTTGTCTTGAGATGTGATACATCGAATATCACTGAAGACATGATTCCATTTTACGCATACAAATGGTTTAATCTTGTTTCTTAATACGCAATCCGCACTCTAGTCATCCTGGTTCAATTATACCTTGACGCTTGTGCTATCTTGCAAAATCAAACATCATATAAATTTTTCTCAGGTCATTATGGTTCAATTATACCATTATGCTTGTATAAATTTTCAACATATCCCAAACAAATCAATGCTCAATGATGATGCCTATGTCAAAAGCAAATAACATATGGTTATATCAGGATGACAAATACAGAATGAGGATGCTCCAAAAACAAATAGTTGCATATCATTTTAAATCTTTCATTTAGTTTCACATCATTATCATTATCATACATCTCATTTTCAAGATACATCTCACATCATTATCATTATCATACATCTCATTTTCAAGATACATCTCACAGCATATCAAATCATACATCATGCATCATATCATCTATCTAAGCATTGCATCATCATAAAGTAAAGAAAGAACATATAGAACATGCATCCATAACACATCACATGATCAAAGAAAATGGTGTCATCTATATATATATATATCAAAAATGATCAAAATGTACAAAATCTGCCATGTCTGTGCCCAGTACAAAAAAAACAATGATCCAAAATACAATAGAGACATCGTCTCTCAAGTATGACTATCTCCTAAGGGGGATGGTCTCACAGCTGATGTCTCAGCTCTTGGATCTCCAGGAGGATCCTATCTCAAAGGCCTCTTCATGCCTCTACTCTCTAACTGTGACCCAGTCTCTTGAGATCGACTTGATCTCGCATGCGTGAAGCTCTGCACTTTGTGCTCCCTGGGCACCGCATCCTCATAATGGCGTCAATAGTACTCCACCTCCCTCACTCTCGAGGAAAGCTCCCTCATGATGTCCCTCATTGGACCACCTGCTACCGCTCTCTGAATGCTCCCTACCAGCTCCTCCACTCGACCGCGCTGCTCTATCTTTGTATCATGCTCTAGGGTCAGCTGAGTAATCTGACGTTGTTGCGTCAATAACTATGTCTGCAGCTGCTATACTATCAACTACAGTGTCCTGATCTAGGTGTCCTCCACATGTGTTAGGACCCGGACCCAGAGAGGCACCTGTGAAGGGGTACCCCCTATCCCTCTGCTTGTCTTGGGTGCTAGTGGAGGTAACTCATTAGTCCTCCTCCTCTGTGTTGGCCATCTCCACTCATCCATCCCTCCCACCACTACCATCACCTCTCCCACTCTCCCCTCCTCCCCTGCTCCGATCGCCAACCCTCCTCTCCCTCTATCCATCACAACTTGTCAAACTGCTCTCTCCACCTGACATCCCCCATCTCTACCCCTATCTCCTCTCCTCCCTTGATATCCTCTCCCCCTTCATTCTCCTCCACCTCCATCATCTCCATCATCACCATCTCCTCCTACCTCCTCGTCATCGTCATCAAAGGAAGGCCACATCTCCTCAGGGTCTGATATCCTGGCCATAGCATGAGCTGCAAACAAACCAGCAAACTCATGTGTCATCCCTGCATCTAGTATCTTGGGAGCATAGTCCCATATCTGACCTGCTAAGCTGGAGAAATCCTCTACAGCTGCCCCACTATTTATAGTAGGGCCCCAATCCGGTATGTCCTATCTCTGACGCGCATACAAGAAGGTCCCTTGTGGTATACCCTGTTGCTGACCATACTGCTACAAAACCCTGCCAACTTGGAATCTCTCAATCACAAAGGGCGTCTGCCCTATCAAAAACTAACTCATGAAAACAAAAGGCATCTCCAACCCATCCTCGGCCCAGACCTCACAATCTATATACGATCGCCAGACGACCGTATCTATATCATCCAACACCCTCCTCCAGTGCTCCAGTTTGCCTAGCTTACACTGGACAACCTACCCCCTATAACCATATGCATATGCCCACCTAGCAGGCCTGTCTCTATCCACCAGTGGCCTCGCTGCTGGAATGTGCTCCCAGCACCATACCTGTAAGAGTGTCACACCAGCTGACAAACTCCCGTAACCCAGATACACAACCTCATGTAGGTCCCTATACAAGTGAGCTAACATGGCTGATCCCCAAGCAAACCTGCGGCCCTGGGTCACCATCTCCTTAAGCACTAATCCCCAACCCATAGAGAATCCCTTCGACCTACGGTCGGGAAAAAGGAATCCACCTATGAAACCTACTAGTATAGATGGAAGAGGTGCATAGTCTAGATCCAGGAACTCCTGCCATGGGATCTCATACCCACACACTATCTCATCATGAAATATGTGTCACAGTGCCTCAGTCCCACCCTCCTTGATCTGCTCATACGGTAATAAAGCACCTACTATGGGAATCTGCAATATCCTGTAATAGTCCTCTGGAGTAACTGTCATCTCACTAGTAGCAAAGTGAAAGGTGTTCGTATCACTATGCCATCTCTCAGTGAGCGTTGTAAGTAAACCCTGGTTCACAGTGAACCGAGGCATATCCAACAAAGATGACAAGCTGCATCTCTCAATGACACCTAGGTTAGCCTGTGCCAACTATGGTATCAATGCCCATGGTCTGGGGAACCGCTCGCGCGACTGAACCACTCCCAGTCACTCCTGTCAAAAAGCAAAACAAGTCCAATATCAGTTTCCACATCAAAACAAAGATATCAAAATCAAAATCACATAAAAAACATGAAACAATTTGCTCATCTAATCAAGTTCCACATCATATCATCCCATATTAGCTTGTAACACAACTCAAGTTTTCACAAACCATATCAAAACTTGTAAAACAACTCAAGTCTCCACATCACATAAACTTGTAAAATAAATCAAGTTTCCCACCCATATCAGCTTGTAAAACAACTCAAGTTTCCAACCCATATCAGCTTGTAAAACAACTCAAGTTTCCAACCCATATCAGCTTGTAACACAAATCAGGCTCCACACATATGAACTTGAAATGAGGCAAATAAAATCATGGTTCGATCAAAACAACACATTAATAGCTACATCAATAACTTGAACAATCACAAATTAAACCAAGTTATATCAATACTCATATTGGACAATTTATCAAAAACATGACAACAAACATAGCAAATGGTAAAAATCCACCTCCCTAGGCAAAACAAACCTTATCCTATGTAATTTTCTACATTCAAAAATCATCCAGTCTTGCAAAACCCGATCCATGCGCTAAATAAATTTGGCTATGCGCTAGACTAACTCTATGCGCTACCCTGTTTTCTCCACGCGCTATTCTATCTACCCTATGCGCTAGACTAACTCTTCGCGCTATCTTTTTTTCTCCATGCGCCAACCAATCTACCCTAAGCATTGAAACCAACCCATGCGCTAACCTATCCCATGCTTGCACTATCTATTTAACCCTATGCGCTAGGTCTAACCTACGCGCTACATCCCCCTACCCATGCGACCCCCTGTGGACCCTATGTGCTAGGTTTAGCCTATGCGCTACCCTTTTGACCCGAAGCGCTACCCTATGTCCAGCATGCACTAACCTAAATAGTTCATGCGCTAACCTATACATTTTCAGACACTACCCTAAAATTCTACCCTATGTGCTACTGAATTTTTCGTATGCGCTAAACTAAGACTTTTATACACTAAAATGTTAAAACTGAATTTACAAAATCAAAAACTGACCAAAAATGATCAAATTAAAAATCAAAAAGGGGGTCAAAAGGGTTGACTTACCGGTGGTCCATACATGGCAGGCCGTTGATGCCTCTGAACGCGCTCAAATCGATGCGTAGAATAGGGAATAGGGATTTTGTCTTCTCTCCAAAAGTTTCTTTCTCCAAAGTCAACAAGCACAAATGAGACAAAACAATGCACTTTTTCCCTTTTACAGGGTAAAATGAAATTAGGGTTAGGGAAATGAGCATGTAATTTGCTTATGGTCTCCCTCATACCCTTGCACATGTCAATTATCGGGAGATGAATCAATTTAAACATTTTGCCTAGCCAAAATTTTACCGCAAACGCAATTATCAAATCAAACCAAATTTTTCAAAATTTTGATTCATCTCCTGAGGGGGCATTATCACCATTGTTTATTGAATCTAGGACATCACACATCAAATCTGGGGCATGACATGAAAATCCATAAAGACAACATTGATCATAAAATTGCAACGACACATCATTTTCTTTGAAATAACATGTGCACACACGTCACTTCAAAGAGGGGCAAAATGTAGACGTATAAAAATGACCATATTCCTAAGTGAATGTTTTATGTTCATTTCTCTATTTAATTAAATTACCTGCATTCCTCTATTTAATTAAGTAAATTACTCAATTAAATTCACTATACCATTTAATAGGATAAATTCATTTTATTCAATTAAAGCCCCTAACCACTTTTTAATTAAAATCAAATTTAATTAAAATAGTTATCCTAAATTAAATAAATCTAATTTATTTAATTGCAACCAAATTGAAATAAAGCAATTTATTTTAAATTAATTCTATTTTCCCTCACCCACTTGCAAAATCCTACACCTCCCACTTGCATCCTAACCCTCTTTATAACCTCTTCTAGATTCTTCTAATCATGATTAATTAACCCAAACCCATCCATTATCCCTTTCCCCTAAATTTTAGGAGGTCACTTCTCAAATTTGGAGTAAAGTCTTCAAAAGGCATTAAAGCCTTTATCCATTCAACAAGCTAACTTGTTGAATACCCCCAAATTTGGAAGGACTCTTACAAATTTGTCCCCAAAGTCTTCATAACCATTAATGGTTAACTCAACCCTCTTACATGGTTAAAGAATTTCCATAAACTCAACCTCCATGTAACCCAAGGGTCTCATCAAGCATTTATTGCTTTGACCATGGTTATCCTTAAACCTTTGCACAAGAATTTATCCTTTGGATAAAAGCTTTATCCAATGGGTAATCTTAACTTAACCTTAGCCCTTAACCCCTAGGGTAACCATGAGGTCTTCTCAAGCATTTAATGCTTCTTACATCTCCTCTCAACCAACCTTATGTTGACATTTGTCATCATTTCATTGGTGCCAATTGCAAACATGGATTCCCAACTTTCAAACTTAGCCCTTGATTAACTCTTTCAATCTTGACCATCCATTGCCCTATTTTTGCTATAAATAGAGCTCTCATTCCTCCATTTTTCAAAATCCAAGTCCTTAGCATCACACTTATACTAAAATCCATTCAAGCTTTCATATTTCATATATGTTCATCATTTAGCCTCTCTTTTAAATAAGAATTAATCTAAATATGCAAATTTAGAGTATGTTCCTTATCATTTGGCTTAATCATAGACTAATATAGCATGCTAGGATAGTTTTGTTTACTAATCTTGTCATCTTATAACTAGTTTATTGCATTTATAGGATCATGCATATCTTAGGATGCATTTCATCTTAAAATCAACAAAATCATCCCTCGTTCTTGCATTTGTCATCCCTAAACCATTTTGCTCAGTGATCTAAGAGTAAAAACATTGGTTTGATGGACCGTGCAAGATAGAGAACCATGGAACCAACCTTGGGAAGCTGAGCCATACTTCATGACTCCATAGCTTGCACCAAGAAGTCTTGTTGGTGTGTGAGTAAGGCTCCCTAGAGCTCCATTTTTCACATTTTGAGTTCTGTCGACCCGCTTTTCTCGCATACAATAACTAGTTCTCATCCTACTATATGCATGCTAGTAAATGTTCATGCCTTAACGTGCTAAGGAAGAGATCCTACCACCAATATCATAATGTTGCTATTTCTGCCCATAAGTGACATGACACATGTGAAATCCTTACAACCTAGTACTAATACAATGTTAACAAAACTATTGCTGCCCACACACATAATTCATTGCTTATATGCCATTCTATCTATTGCTGTCATAAAATGCATGCATACTATATTATCTATACAACATTATGAACATTGGCATTGCCTACATATTGATTGTTTTATTGGTTGCCACCATACTCATGAGTTTATAATAATTTATATCTCTTAATGTAACTAAACTTCTAAGTCTTGCTGTAGTTTCCAGCCACTTAGCTAATTTAGTTTCTATAATGCTTAACTAATGTCTTATGGTGTATACCATGTTCTCTACCTTTATCAATATTGGTTTAACCAGGTCTTGTTTAATAGTCATTACACAAGTTTTAGAGTCTCGTAATCATGAAATACATCTAACCATATTGCATCCACATACACATGAACATACATCATTCCATACAAAGGTTCCTTTCATAGTTTTTATTATAACATGATTAAAGTAAACAAATACGTCTTTCTCCATTAAAACATGGATCTAAATACATGTATACTTCCATTACATTTCATGATAATGCCACATAAATGTTTAACTTGCTGCCCAAGGCTATTTCCATTATGAATACATAAGATATAACTTAATAAGTACATTATATAATAAGTATAGCAATTACAACACAAGTGTTTGAGTCTTAACACATGTTTTACAATGCTGTCCTAAAGATGAAACATCTAAGAGTCTATACTATTTTCACATGATTTCAATGTTGTCCAAAAAGATGAAATGACTAAGAGTCTATACTCTTTTTACATAATTACAATATTGCCCAAAAAGAGGCATAACCAATCCTAAATGAATAATACATATGAACCATTACATCACAAACCAAAAGTTGAACTCCATTGAATGCCTAAGTCTAGTGTATAATCATGGATACACTACATGATGCTAATACATAATACAAATGATTCTAAGATTTCTCAACCTTCAAATAATTCTTACACTATTACATAATAAGTACATCTCATATTAAATTCTCCATAGAATCCATAGACATCACAAAGAAAGATGCAAGTCCACGCACAAGAAGCATGACAATAAGAAGGGAAAAAACCCAATGGCAAAAAGCTCCAACCACCCGACCAATGTGGAACCTACAAGGAACCACCCCCAAGCTAGGAGATGTCACTAGGTCCCAACACACACACTACACCTAGGTTGACACTTAAGCACAAAGGGACTAACACCAAGAAAGACTTCCATACACATGGACCAAACACTAATGAAATCAACAACCAAGGTAACTCCCAGAGGCCAACTAAACATAAAAACATAAGTGTGAATGTAAAACACAAGGGAATTACATCTACAATGGAGTGTTATCACATGCCATATAAAACACAAGGCTCTCACCTAAGGGCATGCACAACCATCTCAACCTTTGAGAGACCAAGGGAGATTGGCTTACCGTATCCACGATCTTCTCATACTCAACCTAAAACATCCTCCCTAGGACCGAGTCATGGGGAACTATCTATTATTATCTTTTTAATTGACTAACTACCCATTCCCAATCATTCATTAGTTATCACTTAATTAGAAGAAGGTAAACTCCCTTACGCCCAAGAGGTCTGAAATTCATGCATCCTTACAAGGAACCTCATGATAGTCCATCTCTCATGACCCCAAGTGTCGCAAAGGAGCCCACTTCCTTACATGGACCCAAAATAAACATTACAAGAGGCTCTACACTAAATAAGTAAATCTGAAATAAAACATCATACAATGCCAAATCATGCATAGACACATACTCATGAAAGTTGAACATCAATATACAAGACAAATGATCCTCTTGACCAATGAAATACATAAATCAAATCATAATGCAGCTACAACCAAATAAATATAAACCCATCAAGGTCTTCACACTTGTTGTCCTTAAAATCAGCAACATAAGTAAACTAACTCCCATGGCAAAACATCATGAGACATATCCAAATAACAATACAAGTCTTGTATCCAAGAAATGGTGTCAAAACTGAAATTAAAATCAATCTGAAACACAACAAATGCAAGACAACCTTTGCTACCAAAAGGCAACATAACATAACAGATAAAATGACATCCACAAAAGAAGACAATAAATTAAGTTAGGGCAAAGTTTACATTACACTTGTCCCACACTATAACTCGCAGGCTTCACCCCAATTCATAGCGAAACATATATTTAAAACCTTAAATTTGTATACAACCATTATGTGGACCCATACGCTCAGTAATAAAATGGTCAAATAAACATCATATTACAGCATTCAAATTACTGAGTATACATATATATGCATAAATCTACTGAACACACTGATTATGATTGATGAGTATATCGAACCCATCAAAAAGGGGTGTTTAACCCCATTTAATATGACAATTTATGAACAAAAACAATACTAAATAACCCCCAACACCAAAATTGGGGTGCGGTTGTTGTGTTATGCACCCACCACAACATGGGTGTTGCAGTGCACACACCACATTATTGGTGGTGTTTCTACACCCCCCATGTCGTGGGTGGTGTTGAGAACTCACCATGACATGTTGGTTCTATTGCACCCCCCATGCCATGGATGGTGCTTGCACCACCATGACATGGTTGGTGCAACACCACACCATGTCTTGGGGTGGTGCCGCAACACCCACCATGTTGTGGGGTTGTACCTTGCACCACCATGACATGGGTGGTGTTGTTGCACCCCCCATGCCGTGGGGTGGTGCCTTGCACCAAACCCACGACATGGGTTTTCCTATCAATATCAAACAAAAATAAAAGAACATGAGGGGGGGCAGCAGGGATGAACACAGGGAAGCATAACACAGACTAGCAACCAATCTAACATGGGTGTTGGACAAATAACATGCCTGAAACCAAAATAACAATAACATTTGTTTTAACAACAGTATATATATTGGAATTGCAGGCAGATTTGAATGAGCGTTTAACAATCAAATTCTTCAGACAGAGAAATAATACCAGATTCAAGACAACAAGTAATCACACAAATTTACATTGCAAATTCATAACAATAGAATTTTTAGCAAATCACATTACAAGAAATGAATTACACATTTTCTTCAAGTAGAGCCAAACACAGAGAATACACACAAGATTTCAACTAAAACATAAACAAAAGAGGGGAAAACTAGAAACCAACCTCTTCCCTAAGTGATGGAAGATAAATCTGTGATGTAGAGCTTGCTCACTACCTCCAACAACAAAACCAATCCGATTCCAAAATAAAATTACAAGCCAAAGATTTGTAGACTAGGATCCCCAATTGCCCAAGTTGCCAACATACCAAAAATGAATGCAGAAGAATTTTTTTTGCAAAAGAAGAAGCCAAAAATGCTTTTCACGATGAGCATATAAAATCCAAAGAGAAATAATGTAACCCTAGCCTTCTAATTAGCCAATAGGAATATTTCATTTGAAATATAATAAACTTTATATATATATATATATATATATATATATATATATATATATATATATATATATATATATATATATATATATATATATATATATATATATATATATATATATATATATATATATTCATTATCAAGACAATCAAAGCATTATTAAAACATAATGAGATAATAAGTAGGGTAATTATTTATTATTTACCCTTATCATCATTATTATTTTTAATTACTCAAAACATCGCTATTGATAAAAATTATCTAAATAATCAAACCCATAATAATTAAATAAAGATTAAATTTCAACATTAGATAAATAAGATAATTAAAATAAACAAATAAATAATTAAATAAAGGTTAAAATCACCAATAAATAAATAAAATCAATAAAGTGAAATAATTAAATAATTCAATAAATCAAATCACTAAAGACATTAATTATTAAATAAAATCTCAATTAAATGTTAATTTAAATCCAATCGCAAGAATTATTAAATAAACAAATCGTTAAATTGTAATAAGTCAAAATAGCACTACCACTAATAAAATCATAAATTATAACTAAATAATTACTCAATCACAATAGATCATTTATCGTCAATAATTAAATAAAATCAATCCATTACTAAATCAATAAATCATGATTAAATAGATTAAATAGTTAATCTACTACTATAGTCAATAAATCACAATCTAAATAAATTAAATAACTAAATAATCAAACTCACCATGACACATACTCACAAATGACGATGACCAACTCAACATCATGAATTTCGCCAAGACTGACGTCAAGTACTCAATGACACCCTACACCTAGAGTGTGGGTAGGGAACAGTGACACCTCCAAACCACATATTGCCATCAAGAAGAGACATGCTTGCACTTGTAAAGCCAGGGGAGCTCACACTTGATTGTCGGAGAGGAATAAATGTCTTAGTACCTGCAACCACAACGAAGATACATGTGCATATATATATATATATATATATATATATATATATATATATATATATATATATATATATATATATATACATACAAGACATGTAAGTGGAGGGATATCATAATGACACATCCCATTCGCAATGAGTGATGTGTCATTGATCTCCTATGAAGAAAGTCAAACAGTATCCATACAGTGAACATATAAACCATAAAACATCACATCATAAGTAAATCAAACTAGGGTTAGTATATCCATTCCAAAATGAGGCATGATCCATAAAATCTATCAAAGCACATGATAACCAAAATGCCTTTACTAACCATCTAGAAATCATAACTAGTAATGAACATAGTCAATAACATCAATAGTATAAGATCTTGTAATGTTTATCATCAAAATCATCAAATGAGAATGTAGATAGTCATAATCAATATCCATGCATCACATAAATTAAATCATATCCGTCACACAAAATAAAGGTCCGATGTAGTCAATCCAAAATGAAGCAAGAGTCTACTCAAGAGTGGGCACTACAACCCCCCTGCCCTTGTCTAGGATTACTCCTGGAAGCCTGAGAATAAGTAGGGGTATAGCTCTCTCATCTACGCTGCATCTTCCTAAATAATTGATGTGTCATCATTTGGGTCCCATTGGACCCTTACCTGCTCTATTCCTTGACCTCTAAGGGACATCTCTTTGAGCTGAAGAATGCACATAGGCTCCAAAGAAAGCTTCTTGTCCTCGACCTGCAAGGCATTCCAATCAAGAACATGTGATATTTCAGGATGGTATAGTCTCAATATAGATACATGAAATACATCATGGATGCATGAAAAACTGGGCAACAATGCAAAGCGATAAGCTACAAGGCCAATCCTCTCCAAGATCTCAAATGGTCCTACAAACTAAAGCGCCAACTTAGAGCCTTTTCCATAATGGATCAGACTCTTTCATGGGCAAACTCATAAGAATTCCCTGTCACCAACCAAAAATGTCTATCTATCCTATGAGCATCTGCATATTTCTTTTGTCTGTCATGCATAGTTGTCAAATGCTCTCTGATATGAGTAACGTGCTCCTCCATATCATGTAGCATCTCTAAACTGATGTGTACCCTGTCCTCTAACCTGTCCCAACTGAGTGGAGTATGACAGTCTCCCATATAAATCCTGGTAGGGAAACATACCAATGGAGCTATGGTATCCATTATTATAAGAAAACTCTACTAAGTATAGGTAATCCTCCCATCTGGACCGCTGATCCATAACATACATCCTCAACATATCCTCCAAAACCTAATTCACTTGCTTTGTCTAACCATCTATCTCTGGGTGATATGTTGTACCATATTTCAGCTAAGTTCCCAAATCATGTTGTAGTGTTGTCCAAAACACAAAAGTGAACTGATCTCTATCTAATATGATCTTACAGGGAATACCATGCAACCTGGCGATGTCTCTGACAAAGATCTGTGCCACTATTACTATCATATATGAGGATCTAACTAGTGAAAAGTGTGCAACCTTGGTCAACCAATCAATAGTGACCATAATGACATCATGTCAATGAGAAGATATAGGAAATCCAACTATAAAATTCATGGAAATGAAGTCCCATTTCCACTCTGGGACTGCCTGTGACTGCAAAAATCCTATCGGATGTCAGTGCTCTGCCTTAACCTTCTAACACTCAAGACAACATGATACATAATCTTCTATATATCTCCTCATTCTTTCCCAAAAGTAAAGCTATCTCAAGTCTGCGTACATCTTCTTGACACTAGGATGTGTCGAGTAAGGTGCACGATGGGCCTCTATCATGATCAATTTCCAAAGTCCATCAGATGGCAGAACATAAATGTGTCCCATATTTCTAATAATGCCATTTATGTCCACTAAATAACCTGTATATCTACCCTCCAAGGCTCTACCTGATGCTATCTCACAACTAACCTCCTGGTACCATGTATCTGTTTGGTAGTGCACTAAGAATGTGACTCCTCAAATCTACCTCCATGGTCATTGCCGATATCTCATGTCTCATGCGGCTCAGTGCATCTACTAACACATTCTCCTTACCCTAGATGAACTTCACCTCAAATTCATACTTACATAAGAACTCCATCCAACGCCTCTGCCTAGCATTTAGATTCGACTGCATAAATATATACTGTAAACTGCGGTGATTCATATGCAGCTCGAACTAATGCCCTAAGAGAAAATGCCTCCAATGAACCAATGCATGTACTACTGCTGCTAACTCAAGATTGTGAGTGGGGTAGTTCAGCTCATGATCCTTGAGTTTTCATGACTCATAGGCTATCACCCTACCATTCTGCATCAATACTACTCATAGACCCTCCAATGAAGCATCAATACATATCACAAACTCACCTAACAGATTTGGAACTACAAGAATCGGTGCAGTGGTCAACTTCTCCTTAAGTGTCTTGAAGGCTACCTCACATCGCTCTGACCAAATGAATTTCTTCCCTTTCCTCTGAAGAGAAGTAATGTGGTGAGTAATTCAAGAGAAATCTTGCACATATTTGCAGTAATAACCGGCTAAACCCATGAAACTACACACCTCACTCACATTAGTGGGTGTCGGCCAATCCACTATTGCTTGAGTCTTTGAGGGATCAACTATGATACACTCTCCAAAAATAGCATGGCCCAAGTATCTGACCTCTGACTAAAAAAACTCACACTTTGCTAGATCGGCATATAGTTGATTCTCCCTAAGACATTGCAAGACCTGTCTAACATGATCCTCATGCTCCTCCACTAACCGAGGATAAATCAAAATGTCATCCAAGAAAACTAACACAAATGTGTCCAAATATGTCCTGAACACATCATTCATCAGGCTCATGAAGATTGATGGTGCATTCAGTAATACCCTAAAATTGGTCATCTAAACCATGGGCCCCTAATCTCGACAACATCACCAAGGTCCTAACCAAAGGCAATTAAATCAACTTTGAGCACATTATTAATTCTTCAATCATCGAATGTCACATGGCAAATCAATTACTCAATATTAATTAAATATTCATTTAATTAATTGAATCATTCCAAGAATATCATTTTAATCAATTATCCTGTTTAATATATTAAATATCCTAGCATATTTAATTAATTAATAAATTTGCCATTAATCATGGAAAAAGAATTAATTTATTACAAAAGAGGAATTAATTACAAAGCAAGAGTTGAATTGAAAATAAAATAAAAGAATTGAATTGAGAGAGAAATCAAACTTGAGATATTATTTCTTTTTCTAAATTTAGAACTTGAAATTAGAAAAGCAATTAATTGAATTATTGATTATTCTCTAAAATTGGAACTCAAAGCTTTTCAGAAAAAAGAAGTTCAGTTGCATTAAAAAGACTCTTTTCTTGAATACATAAAAGAATTATCTATTTTTATCACAAGTGGATGGAATTAATTAATTCTTATTTCTAATGCAACTTGAACTTATAATTTAAATGCATTTCAATTAAAATATAATTGGAATCTATCTCAAGGTTAACTGAACCTGATTTCTCAATTATTTCATTTAATCCTAAATTGAGCTTTTTCATCATCTCTCTTGTAAATCTCTATAAATTCAGCCTTCAGCTCTCATCCAATTTACCCGAGATTTTTGAGAACATGCTTGGAGATTATTATTACGCCGATTTTGCTCTGGAGTCATTGAATACATTGTGCTTTTTTTAGATTATTTGCATCCATATTTAGTTTACTCATATTGCTTGAATCTCATATTGCTTGAATTATTCATCCATCTTGCATCCATTTTAGCTTAATATCATTCTCATATAGATTAAATCCTTCATCTTGGTGTAGTCTAGTCACTAGTATTACTTATAAAAATATGAGAGCAATCTTATACTCGCATCTTTTAGAAGGCAATTAGTCGCTTTGTTATGGTTTATTATTTATTGAGTATTGATTTACTAACCATACATGTAATGACTTAATTGAAGTGTTGTGCATGCAGCTATAGATCCTTATTCCACTTTTCACACACACATTTCTAGTGCCCACCGTGGGGCAGAAGACTACATTTTTCAGCCTCCAAGACTAACTTTTTTATTTTTGTTATTATTCAGATTTTAGACTTTTCGGATTTTCATCTGTATAGTCTCTGTGTCATCTCGTACAAAATTTCCCACAGGCTAAAATGATAAACTGCAGGTATCGTATGAAATGGAATTCTGTATCATACGAGAAGGAATCTTGTATCGTATGATCTGGTAAACTCTGTCATACAGTTCTATATTTTTCTGGTTAAAAGGACAAGAAAAGAAAATTTCATGATTTTGGTTTTCTATTCAAATTGATTATTCTGACAACTGACCCTGGTTGTTTATATGTCTATCTTAGAATTTTTTCACAGCCTAATCAATTTTTTGAAGAATGCTTGTTGAAGAATATGTTGGTCACACAAAGATAATATGACTACTGATTCATTGTCTTTGCAAGTTGCCTGAGCAGAATCGACTAAACATCATGTATTCTTTTAATTCATTTTTAGGCACCTAAATTGTTATCTGGTTAAAGAACAAATCTATCTTTCATGTTTTTAGAAGATTCTGAGAAGTAGGAGAGTATGCTCTTGTCTTTTTCTAGACAATCTAAAATCCAAACCCTTGAGGCTTTTTCTTTATTTGAGATTTGTACATCTTTAGCAGGCCTGCCCTCCCGAGGAGCTTAAAAACTCTTAAAGCCTTTACGACCGGTGTGAGGGGAATGACCTAAGTGGGAATGGCTAAATGCCAAGTACTCCAACCCACTATAAAATAAACGTGATTTGATGAAAACCAAGTCAACGACAGTGCTTGGGAATAGCTCTCCTCTATACCTTTGGGTATATTAAACCTTGATTTTCAAGGCTGGGGGACCTCTTAATTGAGTTTATACCTTGACGCGCCGAACTGACCCCTTACTAGATCCAATTAAAATTAGAAGCTACCCGGTTCACCTCCAAAAGGGGGATAATCTTTGTGCAAGATAGATAGTAGCTCTCCCAAGGTACTTGTCATTTCGTGTCCCCATTAGCATTTGGAGTCAGATAATACGACATTGAGAATCCATTGTGTGAGACTTAGTGGCCATATTCTAATTAGCTATTAGGTGTGTACTTGAATCTACAAGAAAAGGTTTTCTTCTCTCACCAAATTCCATAGGGCTTGCATGCTGTGATTGGAGTTATTATTTATACTACGTGTTTTCTATGTTTTCATCCCTGAAACAAAAATTGAAATACCAAAAACTGGAGAAAACAAGTAACAACTCAGTGATCAAAAACTTTGTCCATGTCAGAACTAGTCCATCCTAAGTCAAAATTCTATCCAAAACTAGTCTATCCTAGTCAAAACTCAGTCCATCTCAGAATTGGTCATACTCAGTTGTCATACTTAGCTATTGAAAAACTAAGAATTTTTGTCTCTGTCCTAAGAATAGTTGTATGAATCTGATATTTTATCATCCTGCTTCATATCCTGTGCCATACGAGTCTGATTATTTATCGTCTGAGCTCAATCCTCTATCATACAAATCCTAATACTTTGTCATTAAAAGTTGAATCCTGTGTCATACGATATAGAATTGCACTGAATCGTTCGTCTTCCTAGACATACCCATCTATTGTATAGTACTAGGCAGCAACTCGGACGAAACAAAATTGTTGTCGTCCTGAAGCTATTAAATTGTCACTCGGCTCAGTAAACCCTGTCGTACGAATCTCTAATTTTGTCAGTACAGAGCAGTCAAACTTGCCTAAAATAGTTTACAACAAACATAATACTGGTTATCATCATCCTAAGCATAAACAGTTCAAAATACTATACCTTTGCCATTTGTATTGCACAATTTGGTTGATCATCTTTTAGCTAGTTCAATCAACTACTTATCAAACCTAAGTCACTTAGATAACATCTTATATAGGATAGATCGTTCCTAAAACTAGACCGAATCTTAGTCACAACTCTCGAATCAACTTAGATAAACATCTTATATAGGATAGATCTTTCTTGAAACCAAACTAAATCTTAGTTGCTTCTCTCAAACAATATGTTAACCAAACAACTAGCTCTGAAATTGATCTTGACCTCTACATCACAAACAGCTTTAGGTCACACCAGTCAATAAAAATGCCTACTCAAACCAGAAGCTCTTCTAAAAATTCTGACAAAAGTAAGAAACCCATGACTACCTTGGCTCAACAAATTCAAGTTCTCAAGAGAAAAATATATGATATTCAAGCTCAATGAAAATATTCAATGACTCCTCTTAAGATAAAATTTCATGATATCAAGAACACTAGACTTCAAGAAATGCTAAAACAATTACGTAAGATGGAATAGAAAGTAATTGGAAATCAAAATCCAAATCTCATATAAGATCACAAGGCATCTTCACCAAGACAAAAAGACATATATACCCTAGATAGACAATTTACACCTTTGGAGCAATCTATTGAGTCAGCTTTGGAAGAGCTACTTGAGCATAATCTTATCATATTGCCTAAAAAGACCACATGGGGATGTGAAGTTTTGAGTAAATACTGTGCATACCATAGGCATAACAAACATAAGACTTCAATGTATATGGAATTAAAACATAAGATTCAATATCTCATTGATAATGATGTCATTAAAATTGAAGATCCCAATGACTCACCTAAAGAAAAAGAAGGAACTATTTCCAAGCATGATCAAAATTATGAATCTGTGTCTAGCAATGGCTTACATGTAGCCTCCATTTATTCCATGATGCCTCCATCTTCTAAGGCTTCTCAACAACAGTCCATATCATATCCCTCAAACAATGAACCTAATGATGAAACTTTTCATGTTCACCTTCAGGGTTTATCTCCTATGGAAATTCAAGCTAATCTCAATCTTGATATAAGTTCCTCACATGATTTAAAAATCCTAGATCCTATGCCATCATGCAGTCCAATTCCAAACATTCCCACTTCAGAGAATCCCACTCAAAATGCTTCCCCATCATGCCAAAATATGGAGACCTTCCAAGAATCCTCTATGCCTATGCAAAATCATATTCCTTCTTTAGAAGTGGTTCCGTGCTAGGAGGATAATTTGAAGAATGAAGAAACAAGTCCTATCATAAATCAAGATCAAGACACCAAAACTCGTCAATCCCATCCAATGGTTGAAAAATATCTTACCTCCCTAGAATCCCATGAGGATCCCATTATACCCTTCCATTTCTTTCAAGATGATCCCCTTCCATCTCAAGAGCAAAGCATACTTCTTAAGAAAGATCATGATGCATCTTCCACATTTTTAAATGATCCTATTCAAAATGAAGAGTCAAATACTCTATCCAATGGTCCTCTTCCATGACAAGATCAAAGTATACCTTCATCTCCTTGTCATAATCCCCCATGTTCACCTTAAGAATCCATCATCACTACAAAGCCCTCTTATGATCCTACAAGTCAACATGTTTATAAATGTAAAGAGGTAGACCTTCACAAGAAAGAACCAGTCCATGTTAAAGAAACTATTAAGGGTCATGGTCTCAGTGACATTATTCAAAATATTGGTATCCTTCCTCAACCAAAATCTAGGTACATGCCTTCCCCTTCATCTCTTCCATCTATTTTAGGACCCTATATTCCTCCATCCTTTGTATAGGATCAATAAAGGCATACATCTTCGCATACCTTCTATCTATATAGAAGGACACAAAGGCCCACTGAGCAAAATAAATCAAAATCAAAAGCTATATGGGTTCCTAAGGCACTTGTAGAAGCAATGCGTTCTAAGAAACTGCAAAAGCATCAAAATTCCAAAACCATGTGGATCCCTAAGCGTCTTCTTGAAGCACAATTGTCTAAAGAAAAATCCAAATCAACAACCAATATTATTGTTCCTCCATCCAAACCTTCCAAATCTATTTCTCCATCACCTCCTTCCTCTATTTTGGATCTTTATGCCCCAAAATTTCTGGTTGTTCCTCCATCCAAATCTCAAAATCTGAGATCCACTTTTCCTCCATCAATCCACCATCCCTCAAGATGTGTGCCAATGGTGATACCGCAAACATTTCCATTCTCTTATGCACCAAAATTTCAACATCTAGTTCATTATCCAATACCTCCTTTTCATCCTTCCATGCCCCTTATCCAATCCTTTGCATAAGACTTTACCCTAGTTTCATAGCAAAATCCAAAAACTAAGGAAATCAACATTGGAGATGTTGGACATGTACACTTAGCTGAGTCCTTCTTGGAAATACATCTTTATGTTGGACCAGTGAACTACCTACACAAAAATCCCTGACCCTATGAACAACATGGACCTTCAATGATATCATATCTAAGGGTTGGGTTAGTTCAGGTTTTTCTTTTTGCACTGAATATCATTTTCTTAAAAGCACTGCATCACATATAGTTTATTTTTCAAATGCATCTCATTCATACAATTTTTGCATTTACATATAGCAACATTAATAAAACAAGGAAACTGTCCATGTTTATCATTTGTTTGCATTCAAAACAAATAAGGGTTGTCTCCTTTTTTAGATATTCAGACATGAAGTCCTTGAGGTCATAAGGTCATTCATTTTCAACATTACCCTGTGACGATGCTTTACTTATGGTTGGGTAGTGATTTCACTATTTGAGACTTGTTAACCCAAAATCTATCAATTGCTATATCTCAAACACATTAAAAAATATTCAATTCATTCTAGACACTTAGTTGATCATATGACTAGTGAAAAATCTAAAATTCTACTTCAGAGCCGCTATAATTGTCACACCCAAGTAGGTTTCATTACTTACAAGTCAAGGCAAAAAAAAAAGAAAAAAAAAGAAAAGTGCTATGCCAAATATTCATCTCAAGGAAAAGAGAAATTATATATAACTGAAATATCATGCATGCAAGTGCGACAAAAATCTTGACTATGGGAACATATGGGTAACTCCATCAGGGCTATGGACGCCTACTGACAATGAAGCAATATTTGATAAATTACAGTCTATAACCTCGTCGGAGCTCTCAAGGTTTGCTGGCAGCGAGGCTCTATTCGGGATGCTTTTGAAGTTAGAATAATCCATGTAGCTAGTCATATAGGATGCTAAGGATCTTTAGTGAACACAAGAGTGGGAATTAACTCATTTGCACTTAGATGGGCAAAAGAAGATCAAAGTTTCAAGAATCTATGGGGAATTTTTCTGCATCTCCATTTGTAAATCCTAGTCACTAAATGTGTTAATTTGGATGTTCCAAGGGACTTTAAGGATCAATTGACTGCTTATCTATGAAATGTTTTGTACCTCCAATTCAATTGGTGTATTACAAAGTGCTAAACAAACACATTCATCCTTGTTCTAATAGGAAATGCATCTTCATCATGCATATTTCATTAACATAGGTCATATCAAAAAATCATTGTCTCCATATGCATTCTACAGATCATCATGTCATATAGGTCCGCATACTGGGGGCATAGTTGAGAAAATACTAAAAAAAAAAGATAATAAAAGGTCTTGAACTAACTCTGAAAAATCATAATATGTCTTGGACAAAATCCTAAAAATAAAAAACTCACAAAATAAAAAAAAATGAAAAACTGAAGCAAGAAAGCATAGAATATCCTTCAAATCAAATCAACATCAGACAAACTCTTAAGGTAAGCAATCAAACTTATCGCATGTCTTGTTAATCAATCTATCAAACTCTATCAAACATCAACATGTCTTATACAAGGAAGGGTACACTCAAAACCAGACAAATCAGTCTATACGGGGTACTTACTCTTTGAAACCAGACATTCCTATCAATAATCATCAAATCAAAATAATGACATCAATCATTATGGTTGTTGGATTTTATCCAGGTTCATCTTATCTCTTGCACTGAAGTGTTGCATCTACACTTTCTCTTATACATATATTTTAGTCACATTTGTGCCATCCTGATTCATTGTAACCCCCATGGCTTGAAACTGATTAATGTCCTAGTCTTAGGTTAATCGACAAAGCAATTTACATATCCTAAGCAGTATCAACCAAGTCATCTTTCCATCAGTGAAACCTAGTCATCTACTTCGAGTCAGTCACCTATCTCCTAACTACCAAAGAGTTTTATCACTAAGTGCACAAGCAAAACAACAAAACTGAAAACAATCACTAAACAGTTTGAGCTATGAATGAAAATTTACTTTGTATGTTGTCTTTTATATTGATTTTTTATTATTATCCCTCTGAGTAACTTGAGGAAGTCTATCTTGACTAAGAGGAGAAAGGATTGGGGGCATAATATTTTCTCTGTTTTCTGCTTGTAGGAATGATTTCGATGATCTGGAAACATCTAATAAGCTGGGTGTCTGTGATAAGAGCCTTCACAATAAGGTGAAATTGCCACACATACCTCGACTTCACTTACTTGTATGCTACAGGGAGGTTCCCATCATTTCTTTGTCTATTTTGAGGGAATTTCTTTATCATGCAACTTGGGTCCGTGTGAAATTTGTCCAAGGATATGAATGAAAAAAGGGTCATTGTGGACAAGATAATTAATATTGCACGTCAAAAAGAAAGGAACTCTAATCTGCCTATTATGTTCATTATGCTTGGTGATGAATCTTAAGCATTTTAAATCCAATGACTAGGTTTAGGTTGCATTTTGCATATCATTTTGCTTTTCATTCTGTATTTTGTGAATCTAGAGTGATTTCGATGTGATAATAATGATCTCTTAATTTTATGAGAGCTGGAAGCATCATCATTTCTTTGCTAAGTGGTCTATTTTTCATCATTTCTCCGAACAAGTACTTGTGTTTTTGAGATGTTAGTTGCATACATAAACATTTTATATAGATTCATACATTCATTATTACTCATTTGCATTCATCTTATTGCATAGAAAAATAAAAAATTTGCATTACTTATTCATTTGCATTCATCATTTATTTGCATATGAAAAGAAACAAAAATAGACATCCATAATCATTTACATTACATACATCCATACTGAAAGGAATGCATACATATAGAATAAAGCATATAGAAAGCATCTCATAAACAAATCAACACAAGTACGATGAATTCAAATTGATCTCGTATATATATATATCATATAAAGTCTCAGAGTACAAAATGATGTCAAATGACATATACAAACTCCCATCGAAGCAAGAATCGTATAGGCTACAAAAAATAGGTATGTCTACAAAAAATTATCAGAGCTACAAAAAGAATATCTAGCTTCTCTTAGCCTCTCCCTCATCACTTGGTGGAGGAGGTGGAGCCTATTGACTGGGATCCTGACGAGGTTCCCGAGCTCCCTTCGACTATGCCATGTACTGCAAGTAGGGGACAACCTTCTGCACAACTGGAACTGCTACTTGTACGTTGCGACATAGTATGTCGCCCTACTCATCTGGTGAAGGATCTCTTGCCACAAAGCATTTTTTTTTGGTCTCCTCTCTGCTCTCATCTCTATGATCTAATGATCACACTCAACCCTAAGGTCTGCTAGTTGTCGGTTTTGCTCTGCCAGCTGAGTTTGGGCCACTGTCAGCTGTGACTGTAGCTCTGCAAGACATGCTCTCATTGACCTTCTAGCGTCAGTCCCCTACTCTCTTGTAGGATTGCCACCCCCATCTCCACCTCCAACTCCACCCTTCTCCTCCCTCCGCTTCCAGACCTGTCTCGACATTGCTCTCTCCTCCTCATCTTTGCCTAGCCTCACACCTATCCTCCCAAGGGATCTGCCCTCACTGCTCTGTTATCTAACCCCAACTAGAACCCTACTACTACTAGCACCAGGATCACCACCTGCTCACCTCAGAGCCTCGACTCTCTGTCCCTATCCCTATCTCTGACCCTGTCCCTATCCCTATGTTGGGGCATCATCCTCAATCTCCTCAATGCAAGGAGCCTGCTCAGCTAGATATTTCAACCTAGGGAATGGATGCTGCTAGAACCAATCCCTATACTAGGGCAATACCCTTGAATCTGCAACATCATCCATGTAATCTCATCTCAAGCATTTTAAACCAGTGAGTTCCTACATACTCAAGGCATAGGATAAGCTCGGTGACCATCCCCGCCTCTCCTTATCAGCATAACGCGCATATGTTGTGAACTCCTACGAGATCCCCTGAGGCCTGCAATATTGCCTCATCACTTGAGAAGCTACAAATCTCTCTACTATAGTCTGTGATATGTCAATAAGTGGGTGCATAACAAATATATCCTTGCATACCAGTCGCCAGTCATCCCATGGCTCTAGGCCCCTATAAGGTCTCCATATCACAGCTATAAGGTCATCTAGCTATCGTCACTAAAAATTGGTCTTCCCCAGATGGGGCTGCGTAACATAACCTGTATACCTATATACAATCGTCTGCCTAGGCTCTCTGCTATCATCAACAATCAGCCGACAAACTGGGAGGTTCTCCCAAGCCCAAACTTGTAAAATCAAAACTCTAGCGGCCATTATTTTGCCCTCCCTATACACAACCTCATGCATCTTGCAATACATGTGGGATAATATGCAGGAACCCCAGCCAAGCCTCTAAGGGGTCTCCATCAATCTCTCTAGCATCCTACCCCAACCACACTAGAATCCCTACTGTCCTCTATCTGACATCAGAAAACAGCCAATAAAACTTGCTAGAACACACGCTAGAGGAAACTCCTCACTATACCTGCTCATCATGATGTCCCAACTGATGGAATGTGTCAAAATATCAGGATCCCTGAAGACATGCCTGACTACCTGTAATCCAAGTAACAGCGCTGCATCATAATCTACCTTATCCCTAGTAAAAGGGATACAAAAGATCCTATATACATCCTCGGGAGTGATAGTAATCTCCCCAACTAGCAACTGGAAGGTATTATGCTTTGCATGGAATCTCTCAACCAATGTTGTGAGCATTCCGTGATTCACACGGATGTCTGGTAAACCAAGAAGGTGTGTCAAGCCACACAGATCAATATGAGCCTACTCAACCTATGATAACTACCGCACTAATGTCATGGTAGGAGGATAAACACATCATAAGAGCACATGAAGTAATCGAACCTGCAAAAATAAAACAACGAAGCATTAGAAAATATTCCACATAAGCATACAAGAGAAGTAAAACATCACGCAAATCCAACTACATCCATTACAAAATCAAAATTTCTAGTTTAGACCTAAAAAAATGCTCACTGTTTCCCAAATGACAAAACATAGAAGGGCAGCAACTCGTACAAGTCAAGATTGGGCTCTGTACGACAAAAGAACCCCATACGATAAAAGATTAGACCCCAAATGACAAAATGGTCTTTTATGCATGTTGTCATACGATAGAAGGGTGGGGTTAGAATGACAAATCTAATGGCTTAAAATGAGAAAACAAACTTCAGCAGTTTGTCGTACGAGACAGGATCCTGTCTCGCACAACAAAATGAGAAGGGATGACTTCAAACGTGCCGAAACTTGAAAAATGAACAAAAAAATTCAAAATTGAGAACATAAAGAGGCTTAAGATTGATCACTTACCATTGGCTCATAGTGTCGAGGTTGATTATGTCATCTCTGGTGCTCGAATCGATGCTCATGAGTAGGGACCACCATTTTCTTCATAGAAGGCTTTTTGAATTTTCAAACTTGGAGGGTTAAAATGAATTGAAAATGACACTTTTACCCCTTATATAGCCAAAACCCTAATTTTTCAACTTGCTCCGATGGACATGAAAATTGTACCCTTAGCTAATTCACCCATTTTGATTCCATTTTAGGGATCGAAATCAAAATCGAAGATCATTTTCCTAGTCAATTTCACAAAATTTGGACCACTTAGCACTTTTCATCAAATACTCATTCTTTCTTCAAATTGCGCTCAATTTCTCATAAATCAATGTTGAATCTCAATTTAATTCTACACAACAACTTTGTGCTCAATTTCTTATCAATCAACGCAAAATTTTTGAAAAATCCTCACAACCATTTGTGCTCAAACAACTTATCATCGCCAAAAATTGCCTATAATCATTATGTACCCTCGCTATCTTTCAATTTCGCTCCCGAGGGGGCATACTCATGACCTCAGATCTTCAAAGTCGAGAAAATTTTGAAATCTTCATCAAAAGTCAAGCTAAAAAATTATTTTTAACTAAAGAAAATCAATCGAATTCTTATTGCTAAAGGGGAATCTCATCTTCATCGCTTCACATCAAGTTGAGATCTCTCGATCATCTGAATCGAATCAATCACTAGGGGCATATTAGTTTCATCGCTTCACATCAAGCTGATATTTGTCTTCATCTGAATCAATCTCTTAACATTAATCAATTTCATCACTTTTCATCAAGCTGATTATTCGTTTAAACTCAATCAAAAGTTTAAAGAGTATCTTTGATCACATGCTCAATCTAAGCAGGCGTTCAGTTTCATCGCATCGAATCAAGCTGGATAATTTATTTTTCGCTCATCGTATCTTGATCAATCAAGTTCAAGGTCAATTTTTATCTTCGCTCAATGTGTCTAGTTCAATCAAGTTCTAGATCAATAAGATCCGCTTCTTGATCAATCAAGTTCAAGTTTGGTATCTTTGTTCCCTCTCGTTCCTCAGTTCAATGAAGTTCAGGATTGATATTGCTTTAATCAGACTTCATTCAGCTTCATCGCTTCGAATCAAGCTAAACATCTTGTTCTTTATCTAGTTGTGATCAATCAAGTTCAGAATTGGCATCTCTTAGACATCAACTATTCTTTGAACCAATGCACTGCTCGCACATTAATTCAAAGAGGGGAAAATGTAATACCCTAAAATTGGTCATCTAAATCATCGAACCCTAATCTCGACAACATCACCGAGGTCCTAACCAAAGGCAATTAAATCAACTTTGAGCACATTATTAATTCTTCAATCATCAAATGTCACATGGAAAATCAATTACTCAATATTAATTAAATATTCATTTAATTAATTGAATCATTCCAAGAATATCATTTTAATCAATTGTTCTATTTAATTTATTAAATATCTAGCATATTTAATTAATTAATAAATTTTCCATTAATCATGTAAAAAGAATTAATTTATTATAAAAGAGGAATTAATTACAAAGCAAGAGTTGAATTGAAAATAAAATAAAAGAAGGGAGTAATTGCGAAAAAATGATGGATGCGAAAACAATTGTGAAAAGCAAAAACTTTTCTGCGAAACCCCCGCGACATCTCTACGGGCAGGGGAGGTATCTTGGGCAATGGTAGAACAGTTTTTTTCCTCTGGAGGTTCAAGAAAGTGTTATCTGCTTAGAGAATTGTTTCAATGCCCTAATCCCAGAAGCTACAGAGGCTAATTTAACAACTCTAAAGCTCAATGAAATTAGCAGAAGGTCTCTAGGGGCCTCGACTGACCGACCCCCTGACCTAAAACAATCAGAAGGCCCCTCCGCTTCTTCGGCAAAGAATGTCTGGAAGCATACTCTAAGAACGGTAAGGTCTCCTTGTAAAATTCAAGGAATTACTTTCTCTAAGAAGAAGGAGGCTCTCCTTAATAACTCAAGGGTTATATGGTCATCTGGGTGCCCTAACGAAAAAAGATCTCCTCTCTTGCGGACAGAGACCCTCTCTAGGAACCATGATGATGTGGCTTCTGGAGCAAACAAAACCAAACTAGGGGTTAGAAAACCTTCCTCATTTATCTCAAATTTCTCCACTAGAAGAAGGGAGGATTTTTACCCTAAGCAATGTCCTTTAATCATCCAAAAGTTGTCCAGCTTCAATATAGATAATATTATGATTATAAGTGACAAACATACCGATGAATTGTGGGAATGTTATAATGCTCGAGGGCTTTTTGGCAAATGGTTCAGTTATGGTGCTTCGTCCTCTGAGATCCAGCAATGGCTGAAGTCCTTCATGGGAAATCAGATAAGTATCACGAGCTTAGAGAATTATTTTTTATTTATCAATTGCAATACTGTGGATCTCAAAAATAATTTACTTAAAAATAACCATAGATATTTTAGGGCTATTGCTTTAAATTTTTTAATTGGAAACCTAATTTCTCCCATATAGACGTTGAGAAACTTAGGGTTCCAAAGTGGTTTTGATTTCCTAATATGCTAGTAGAATTAATCCATAGTCACGTCCTTAAAAAATTAGGAGATTTTCTAGGAGGTTTTGAGGGCTTGGAGGATAATTATCTGGAATCCTCTGATATTAAAATTCTAGCCAATGCTAAGATAGGAAAATCAACATATGATCCCATCAAAATTATCACAAACCATTCAATATATGAAATCAAACCAGAGATCCTCGCAGAAGACTTCATTCCAAGGACTGTAATTCCCCATTTTTAGGAGTCAATGACAACATGCCAAAAGGCAATGAAGGAGGTGGAGTTGAACATAAAATTCAACCCTATGGGGGGTTTTTTGTTTAACAAACAATATCTTGGGGCTAAGGAATCAAAAAACACACATAGAAAAATAGAAAGTAAAAGAAATGAAATCACACTTACTAAACCAGTAGAGGAACATAGGAGGATAACTATTGTGAATAAATAGAGTATATCGCAGAATTCTATACCATTAGTAGACATGGCTGCTACAAATTTAAGCGATGAAGGAGCAACTAATAGCTCCCTAATTTTTGAGACTAACCCCATTGAACAGGAGGCTTTACTAGCTCAAAAAAAGATCACATTGGAGGAGGATAAAACACTAAGCAACCTTGCTTCAATCATGGAAGACAGCGTTAAAGGTCTAAAAAAAAAGAAAAAGAATAAGAACAAAAAAGGAAAAGGAAAAAATAAAAAATGAAAGAACAAAAAGGGAAAAAATCACATCACAGACAACAACATTAAGGATATGGGTGCAGATGCAAGAAGAGAACTAGAAGATAAGTGTATACCTAAGTATGTTGGCAACTCTATCACAGATGACCTCATTGAGTTATTTATTGATGAGATAGCTAATGAGGAAGAACTTGCATTATAGAAAACACTGTTAGCTAGAGAGTTATGCAAACCCAACACTAATGATTTGGTTAATCCCCCCTTTGGTGATGTTGAAAATGAAAAAATGGAATGCCTGGGGATTGCTAACACCATGGAGAATTGCTCCCCCCTAGACTTTGCCGTTGACCTAAAAAGTGAGGGAGGAAATCCATTTCTGAATTTCTCACCAGGGCTGGAAGCACTGTGGGTCAGACTAAAATTACTAACATTTTTGAGGCAGGGAAGGGGAAGATCCTTCCCAATGAACTATGAAACTCTTTATGTGGAATGTTAGGGGCATGAATGCTTCTAACAAGTAGTGTATCTTAAAACTATGCATTGCCAAATACAACTCAGAAGTATTCTTAGTACAAGAGACCAAACTAAATAACAGTGAATTAACAAACTTAAAGAGAAAATTAGGTATCAGAGAACTTGAGGGTCAAACTGCATATAGAGCATCTGGTGGACTGGCCATCATATGGGACCCTAGGCAAGTTTCCTTCAAAATTATAAGGAAGAACCCAAATTGGATGTGTGGAAAGGTTTTAAGCATCAAAATTAACTTAAACTTCATTATAATTAATGTTTATGGCCCCACCCAAACATAGGCAAAAAAACAAGTCTGGGATGAGATTGAGAATTTCCTTCTAAGCGATAATGAACAAACATACCTGTAGATAGGAAATTGGAATTCATCAAAGCAAATAGAAATTAGACTAGCTCAATCACAAAAACTAGATTGCAATGATAAGAATCCTAAAAACATTCAACAGAGATATGAAAACAAGACATTCAAATCAAATGCAAACCATTACAAACGCGAATATCTCCTCCATAATTCTCCATTTTCCTTCTTTCTCCTTCAAATTGCTTTGTTTGTGGATCTCACCTACAAATGCAAAGGCATAGTATGAAAGCAAGATGAAATGGCAACATAAGGATACTAGAAGTGTGATTGATTCTCTGAAAATGTGATTAGATCGATTTGAAAATGTAATTAATTGGGATCCTTGATTGAAGAAATTCATCCAATTTATAGACAAATTGGAGAGATGACAAGATTAGCATGAAGAGATTTGAAAGGAAATTTCAAATCAAGAATGACAAATATGACAAATTATGACAAGATTGACACTTTCTATGCAAGATTGATTGATTGACAAATTATGACAAATTGCTATGTCAAAATTGATTGATTGACAAATTATGACAAATTATGACAAATTGCTATGTCAAAATTGATTGATTGACAAATTATGACAAATTATGACAAGATTGCTATGTCATTCCCATGAAA
Organism: Cryptomeria japonica; assembly: GCF_030272615.1. Taxonomy (NCBI): domain Eukaryota; kingdom Viridiplantae; phylum Streptophyta; class Pinopsida; order Cupressales; family Cupressaceae; genus Cryptomeria; species Cryptomeria japonica. Next base: position 435,574,950 of record NC_081414.1, read on the forward strand.
TTAGGGGAAATATTAGAAAAATAGGAGAAAATAGAAAATTAGATGAATTGGAAATTAGGAAATTAGAAATTGATGAAAATTAGGTAAATTAATTAATAATTTTTCATTCATTAATTAATTCACAAAAAGAGGGGGGATTAATTAGCCAATTAAATAAATATTTAATTGTGACAAGAAGACTTAGGATAAACAAATAAATTATTTAAACTAGAGGGAAAATGATAAACAAGATTAAATGAATAAATCATAAAACCCTAGAAGATGAATTAGAAATGCAAGGACGACAATTAAGTCTTGACAAAAGATAATTGATGTAGGGTCGATTTGATCATGATTAAGACTGACAAAGGACCAATGTTGATAAATGATTAAAATTGGTTGACAAATTGACCAAGATTGACAAGGAGACCAATTGATAAGCGCCAATTGACGAGGAACAATGACTAATTGATCCAAATTGACATGATTGAAAAGGACAACGATCGATGACGAATCGATCGCAAAATGACAAGATTGACAAGGACAAGGATCGATGATGAATCAATCGCAAAATGATGAGATTGACGAGGACAAGGATCGATGAAAAATCAATTGCAAAATGATGAGATTGACAAGGACAAGGATTGATGACAAATCAATCGCAAAATGACAAGATTGACAAGGACAAGGATTGATGACAAATCGATCGCAAAATGACAAGATTGACAAGAGGACAAAACCCTAATTCTATCATCGATTAGGATTGATGATGTCCAAAATGATGATAAATGAGCATGCACATTGATGCAACAGAATAAGATCGACCAAAATCATAACTGAAGATTGTTATCGACAAGACCAAATTCGAAAGTGAGAAAAATGAAGAATGCAGAAGAAGGACTCGATGCTCACAAATGTTAAAGACCAAGTGCAAAACATAGAATAAATGTTAATGCACACAAGAACCCTAAAAATAAGGCAATGCGCAAATGTTAAAGTATGACTCTGCAAGCGTTGACCATTTTTAGACGTCTACATTTTGCCCCTCTTTAAGACAATGCGATTTTAAGCGTTGTTTCAAAGAACAATAATGAAAATGCCCTAGACAATAACAATGACATATGCATGCCCCCTCGAGGAATTGGTTGGAAAAATCCAAAAAAGAGGCCAAGTGATCGATAAGAATGACAGAAGATGATAGGTTTGAACGGACTGCCAAGACTGACGGAAGAAATGTTAGTGAGAAGAAATTAGACAGAGGACAGTTAGAGATGAAGGAAAACTTGCTTTCACAAATGCACATAAGTAGGTGAGAACCTTTATGTATTGTAGCAAAGCGGATGCAGAGCATCATGGCATTGAAGGCTAGAGCTGGAATGCAACCCCTTTTGCAAAAGATAGACACATCACACACAAGGAATGAGTGAAGCATCCTAGGGTGCATACATCAAGTGTCAAGGTATGTGCGGTGTTCACAAAGCGAATGTACTTATCACATACACCCAATGATATAGTTGCCCCAGTTTGTGACAAACATTCCACAAACAAAAAACACAAAAAAAAAGGAAAGGGACCATGAACCATCCCGGTCACTCTAAATCACTCAGTGACATCATCGAACAACATAGGAACATGATTGAAGCCAAAGATAAATCAGTAAAAAGATAAGACTCACAAATTCGACCAAGTCAAACAAACATTCTGATCATCATTGTCAAAAGTGGAACACAAGAATGATCATGCTGTCTGGTTTCAGGGAATGCGGTACCCCGTCTAAGACAGGACACAGTCTAGTTTCGAGTATACCACACCCTGTATAAGACCCATGATAATAGTGACAAGGACAAATGATATGGATGTTGATTGATTGATATGACAGTTTTGATCAGTTTGCATGTCTGGTTTGATTGAAAAGTTCATCTATTAATGTGTGATTTCAGTAAAGCACAATGTTGGATTGATTGTCGTTGGATGTATGCTCAGCGATCTGTCTATGCACAAAGGGGGTCATTTATTGACAAAATGCAAAATGCCAAAGAAATTGTTTTTGGATTTGAATGTTTTGAAAAAAAATTTGTTTGGTTTTTTCGAGTTTTTACAATTTTTTGTATTTTGTTCATTTTTTCAGGACTTTATTTGACTTTTTAGGGATTTTTTCAGGACATTATGTGATTTTTTAATGGATTTTTTTAGGACATTATTTGATTTTTTTTGGATTTTTTTTCAGGACATTATTTGATTTTTTTGGATTTTTTCAGGACATTATATGATTTTTTAATTTTTTTTTGGATTTTTTTAGGACATTTTTCAATTTTTATGATTTTTTCAGGACATTTTTCAATTTTAATGATTTTTTCAGGACATTTTGCAATTTGAAAGCTCCAGTAATTGATCATGACAAGGGGTGCATACCCAATGAAATTTTTAAAGACATATACAGTGACCAGGACCAAAACATATATACAAGGACTGGAAACCTGAGTATGCAAGACAATGATGTTGACCAATCATAGGCTTGGAATAGAACATTGGATCAGGACAAGGATAAACGTGATAAAGCTGCAGGGTCATGATAGATGACAGAGCAATAATCTTTTACACATGGTGCCTATTTGCCAGGTTTTCACTAGGGTACTTGCCCAAAGCGCCTGTTTGCCAGGTTTTCACTAGAGGGCGAATGATTTTTCTTTACTTTTGTTTGTTTTTTTCTTTTTCACTTTTTTTAAAAAAAATTTTTTGTATTTTTTTGCTTTTTTTGTATTTTTTTAGGATCATATTTGAAGAACTGCTGACAAAAAACTATGCCCAGTACTTGCGAAGGTGCATGATATTTATAGGATCTGACAAAGGTTCACCTTCTAGGGTTGCAAGCTGATATGCCCCCGAGCCATAGGCTGTAGTAACTATGAAAGGCCCAACCCAATTAGGTTCAAACTTTCCTTTGATGATGTCGGTAGATTGTGCATTCTTGGGGTTTTCCTTTAAAACCAGATCTCCCACTTTGAAGTGTCACCCTTTGACCTTCTTATTATAAGAGCGACGGAGATGGTTTTGATATGCTTGCAAATGTGTCAGGGTTGTCTGATGTTTCTCATCTAACATCTCAAGCTGATGCAACCGAGAGACTCTATGCATCTCATCATCAATCAAATGTTGCAGGGAAACATGCAAAGAGGGAATTTCCACTTCCAAGGGTAAAATGGCTTCTGCACCATACACCAAAGAATAAGGTGTTGCGCCAGTAGGTGTGCGGATGGAAGTGCGATAAGCCCATAGTGTTGGATTCAACTGTACATGCCAATCTCGACTAGTGTCATTGACAACCTTTTTCAGGATCTTAATGATGGTTTTATTTGATGCTTCAGCTTGACCATTACCCTGTGGATAGTAAGGACTGGAGAAATGGTGTTGGATGTGAAACTTTTCACAAAGTTCCTTGACATCTTTATTTTTAAATGGACGACCATTATCTGTGACAATTGCAAGGGGAACCCCATATCTGCATATGATATAATTCAATAGGAATTTTGAAATTTGCACACCAGTGATATAGGTCATAGGAATAGCTTCGATCCATTTTGTAAAGTACTATGTGGCTGTAATGATGAACTTGTGTCCATTTGTAGATGTCGGGTGAATCTTGCCAATAAGATCCAATCCCCATTGAGAAAAGGGCCATGGAGATATGACGGAGTGAAGTTCTTGGGCTGGTGCATGAATGTAATTTCCATGGATTTGGCATTTGTAGCATTTCTTGACAAAATCATGAACATCCTTCTCCATAGTGGGCCAATAATACCCAGCACGAACCAACTTTTTAGCTAGACTCAGATCATTGAAATGGCCCCAACATATACCATCATGAACCTCGTGTAAAGCTGTTTGTGCTTCGTCAGAATCCAAACACCTGAGGAGGGTGTGGTCAAAGGAACGACGGTAAATGGTGTCAGCAATGATGACATATTTGGCTATGTGGCGGATGAAGGCTTGACGTTGGTTGGAGGAAAGGTTAGGTGGTAAGGTTTGGGATTTCAAATATTGATAGATCTCATTGTACCACGGGGAATCAGGACCAACAAGAACACACATCACATCTGTTGTCGGAATTTCAAAAGAAGGGATAAGCAACTATTCAACCAAAAATTCACATCTGTCCATATTGTGGGGCATATTTAACATGGAAGCAATGGTTGCCATGTCATCTGCTGACTTGTTTTGAATCCTTGGAACTTGACTGAAATGAATAGCTGTAAATTTTGTCTTGAAGAAATCTACCATATGCTTGTACGGAATAAGATTTTCATCTTTTGTTTCATAGTCATCATTCACTTGATGGATGACTAACTGGGAATCTCCATAGACTTGCAAATGTGTGATGTTCCAGTGGATCACTACTTGGAGTCCTGTGACTAGAGCTTCATATTCTGCAATATTATTGGTACAATGGAAAGTTATTCTATAGGATTTGGGAATAGCATCACCTTGAAGGGTGAAAAACAATATACCTACCCCAGACTCGAATTTGGTATGGGATCCATCAAAATATAACTTCCATTCATTAGAAGATGTGAGAGCAAAGACTGATTCATCTGGAAAATCCATCAACATGGGATGATTATCATAAATAGGTGCCTTTGCAAGTTGATCCGCTATGATTTGTCCTTTTATTGCCTTTCACTCAATGTACTCAATATCAAACTCACTGAGGATCATAACCCACTTTGCTAGGTGACCTGTCAAGGCTGCCCTACTAAGCAAGTATTTCAAGGGATCAATTTTTGCAACCAGCAATGTCTGATGATTTAACATATAGTGTCGAAGCTTATGTGTTGCAAAGACCATTGCTAAACATGCCCGTTCAATAGTTGAATAATTCAGCTCATAGCCTACTAGTGTCTGACTGATATAATAAATAGCCTGTTCTTTGCCTTTCTCATCTTGTTGGGCTAAGAGAACTCCCAGTGCCGTTTCAGTTGCAGAAATATACAACATGAATGGCTTCCCTTCTATAGGAGGCATTAGAATAGGTGGTGACAGTAGATAATCCTTGAGAGTTTGAAATGTTGATTTACATTGCTCAATCCATTGAAAAGTGACACCTTTATGCAATAAATGCTCGAAGGGATGACATTTGTCTGCCAATTGAGCTATAAACTGATGGATTGACTATAAATTTCCTTGCAGACTTCTTAGTTGATGGAGATTTGAAGGAGGAGGCATATCCATTATTGCTTTAACCTTTTTAGGATCTCCTTCGATGTCTCTGTGAGAAACAATGTACCCTAATAATTTGCTGGCTGTGACACCAAAGACACATTTCTTTGGGTTGAGTCTGAGCTTGTAGGTTTCCATTTGATCAAAGATGGGGCCAAGGATGGCTAGATGACTATCTCTTGTGATAGATTTGCATAATAGGTCATCAACATAGTCTTCCATCAAAGTATGCATAAAGTCATGGAAATTTGTCATCATAGCTCTTTGATATGTTTCTCCAGCATTTTTAAGGCCAAAGGGCATCACATTCTAGTAGTAGGTACCCCAAGCACATGTGAATGCAGTCTTATGTTGATCTTCAGGAGCAAGACGAATTTGATTATATCTTCAAAAGCCATCCATCAATGAGAGCATCTCATAGCCGGCAGTCATGTCAACTATGATGTCTATATTTGGCAGTGGAAAATCATCCTTAGGGCATGCTTTATTAAGATCCCTAAAATCCGTATAGATTCTGATGCCCCCAGTTACTTTGCTAACTGGTACCAAATTTGAAATCTAGTCTACATAATCAATGGGTCTAATAAAGCCCACATCTAATAATTTTTTTAGTTATACCTTGACCAAGAGATCCACCTGGGGATGCATCTTTCTGAGTTTCTGTTTGATGGGCTTGGCATCTGATTTTAATGGCAAGTGATGAAGGACTAATTCTGGATCAAGGTCGGGCATATCTGCATAGGACCATGCAAAACTGATCTTCTTCTCAAGAAAGAAATTAACAAAATCTATCTTTTCCTATTTTGAGAGAGAAGCAGCGAAATGAATGACCTTAGGGTTGTCAGGTGTACCCAAATTTATCTCTTCGGTCATTTCCACAAGCAATGTTGATTTATCCTAACTTGATAGGGGTATGTCCAATCTTCCACCTTTGGGTGCCTTAGAGAGGTTTTCACCCGCAGGTACATCTTTTATTTTTACTTTTTCATGATCAGAGAGTGCCTTACGGTTTTCACTCAAAGACCCATTCTTTTGATTTTTTACTTTTTCTTTTTCTTTTTCATTTTTATGACTGGAAGATGGAGTTGACTCCCCAAAATATGCTATGGAATCTAAATCAATAGTAAATCCTGCCTTATGATCACCTTGTGGTATGCCTTCTCGTAGTCCAAGAAATTTGGCAATTGCTTTGTCATTTTGAAAATAATCTAATGTGAGTGGTTCTTGTTGGTCATGTTGGATAAGCTATGGATAGACAAGAGGAATGTTATCATCGGTTGTAAGGAGAGAGAGGGCCAAGATGGTAAAAATGTAAATGTCCATGGTATCACTGTCTGAACTACTAGTATCTGATTCAGAGCTTGGGTCCCAGAATGACTCTATCCAAGCATCAGGACATGTTTTAGGAGGGGGAGTTATTTCATGTTTGCCTTCCATGGGTAAATCATCAGGGTCAAGGAAAATATTGTCAAGGGCATAGTAGCTAGAAGAAAAGGAACTCCACTCCCATTCATTGGAATCAGTTTTGGGTCGGGTATCCTCTGGTGTCATTTCATCATCGGAGTCACACCCCTTTCTACACGTGGTTACTTTGGTAGACGAGGGTCCAATTCACAATGGTACAAAACCTAACCCTAAAGTTGGAGGTCGCATCTTGGGTATAATAGGTTCTAGTCTTCCTTTCTTGTCAGGGCCCAAGCCACTACAGCCATCATATCCCTTTTTCTACAGCATAGTAAACCCTTTGCCATACTGCTCCACTAGCAACCTGACAGGTGGTGTCTCAATGGGATCCTTATAAAGCTAGTCTATGACATCATCATCCAAATTTTCCTTGTCAAGTTCACCCCATCTGGTAAATGTAGTGGGGGGCTGATATTGAAGGACTAGCTTAGGTTCCTTTTGCAACAAATGTGGTTTGCCATGTGATTTTGGAGATATTGGTAAATTCCCAATGAGGAATGTTTGAGCCATTGAATACTCTCCACATCCTTGGTCTTGTATCTTCAATTTTCCTTTGACAACATCTAACAATTCATTAGGATCCACATAATTATGTGAGTGGGCCTCTCTATTGACTGGGACTTGTTGCTTTGGGGAATCTTTTAGATTAGCACAAAATTGAAAGGGATTACGATCTCCTGGAATTGTTATTTCAGTCCCATTGTAAGGATATTTTAAACACTGATGATAAGTAGATGGAACTACTTTCAATGCATGAATCCACGGATGGCCAAGAATCATATTGTAAGGGAGATCAAGGTCTAGGACTTGCAGGAAAGTGTTTTTTGTCACTAGACCAACTCTGATAGGCAATGAAATTACCCCTTTAGATGGACGCTCAGCATCATCATATGCTTTGATTGTTATTCTTCTGGAAGAATCAATGTCATTTTCTGTATAACCAAGACCAATGACCACTCTCAAGGTACAGATGTTAAGACCTACTCTGCCATCTATCAAGACTCGTCAGATCTTGCAATTATGAACAAAGACTTCAAGATGTAAAGGATCATTATGAGGGAGCTTATCAGGAGAAATATCATTATCAGAAAAGGCAACATGTTGGGAAACAACTAGATGTCCAATTCGGGCTTGAAACTGGTCAACATCAATGTCTGTCAGGACAATGGACTCAATTAAAGCTTTATCTAGGACTGCACAATGCATAGGGGACATTTTCAACAACTCAAGAATTGATATTTGTGTAGGTGTCTTCCCTAGATGATCTAGGAGATTATACTGACTCATAGGAGTTGATTTGGGAGGAACTATAGGAGCTCCTTTCAGGACTATTTTGGATCGACAAGTGGTGACTACGCAAGAAGGATCTTGTCCCTTTATTCTTATGGTGGAAACATACTCATTTGATGCTTGAAAACAATTGATGACATTGTTATAACCATTATTTGCATAATTTGTTGTTTGGTTAGAGTTTGAAGAAGATGCTTTACCCTTGTCATGATCAAGCAAAGGAGTTATGAAAATTGTATGATCAGTGTTAGAGGTTGCGTTGGGCGGGTCTACCTCAATTACTCCTTGATCTAACAAGTCTTGAATCATATGCTTCAATTGAAAACACGATGCAGTTTTATGTCCTTTTGACCAATGGTATTCACAATATGCATTATCATTCCACCAATGGTTCTGCCTTGATATCTGGTAACTTGATAAACTTTGCTTATATTAATTGTTTCATTACTGACTCAATAGGCTCTCCCAATGGCGTAAACTATCGAGGAGGCCCATCCCTTGATCAGAAAGGTTTTCATTGCTGGTTTTGTTGCTGACCTTGTTGTTGATTATATTGTTGAGTATGTTGTTGGTATTGCAACTGTTGAGTAACATTGCTTGCTAGTGTTTGATTTTGTTCCATAGTTGACATATTAGGAGCAGTCAATTTCTTGATTGTGAACGGGGGTTGATTTGCATTCACTGCTCTTGCGTCAACAACTCCATCATTAGTGACATTCTTGTTTTTGTACCAAAATCTATTTCTGTCCCCTGAATTGTTTGTGTTGTCACTGTCTTTGTTGAGCGTAATGATTCCCTTGGCTACAAGAGCAGTTTCAATGTTCATCCCTTTCTTAATGAGTTTCTCAATGGTACTGGGACTTTTCAATTTGGGTTCATACATCATTTTTGGGACCAAATTTTGAATAAATAAGTTCACTTGTTCTTCAGGTATATCTAGGGAAGAACAACTATACAAGCTTCACCATCATTGTGAGAAAGTCACTAATGGTTCACCTTTCTTTTGCTTGGTGTTGCATAAATCTGACATAGTCACTTCACTGTCAATGTTGAATGCGAAGTGAGATATAAACTTTTGAGCCAATTCCGACCAAGTCTTTATATTCCCTGGCAAATGCAAATACAATCCATGGCTTGTCCTATGAGACTTTGTGTGAACAAGTGCATTCAATATGTTTCCTCATAACTCACTTCAGTACATGCTGCGAAAAATGCTTGAATGTGGTCTTTTGGATTGCCATTTCGTTTATATTTCTCAAAATTAGGTGCCTCAAAATGCTTAGGGAAGGGAGGCATGTACAAGCTCTTGTCAAATGGATTAGGACATAAATCTTGATCTGTGTACAATTTCTTTGTTCCTTTGGTTTCCAATGCATTGACTTGTCATTGCAACTTCTCAAGCTGTTGCACAATTGTGTCTGATTTTGGAGGTTCATCATTGATCCTAGTGGGTACTCTTTGTTGATACATCGTGTTTCCCTTCAGTTGTTGATGCTTAGATATTGTTGTCTTTGGTGTCTCCGACATATAATGTTCTTGGTACAACTCTTGTTGTGGTGGTTGTGCCATGCCTTGATATTGACCTTTGTTGGTGTGCTTCTTGTGGTGGAATCATTGTTTGTAGCCTAGGTTGATATTACAATTGAGGATGTTGTTGATATTGCACAAAAATCATTTGTGGTTGTGAAGTATGATAACTTGTTTGTCTTGGCACATATGGAGGCACATGTTGTTGTTGATGTTGACGAATCAGAATTTGTTGACTTTGTGCCAATTGTTGTTGTCTTGATGTAAATCTCATCATTTGCAAAAAACTTTGTTTGGGAGGTTTTTGTTGTTTCTCCTTGAGATAGGGTATGGCACTCACATTTGCTTGTTGTGTTGTTTGTCCAATCCACTGTGGTGGTTGCAAGTTTGAATTAACTTGTAATGGTGCAGAAGACATCGCAACATGTTGTTGAATGTGATATTGTTGTTGTTGTGCATTGCTTGTTTGCACATTCGATTGTGCCTTTTGTGTATTACTCAATTGTTGTAACATTTGTTGTTGGTGCAAACCACTATTTGTAGCTCTTTGTGTTGCCATTATCGAAGGATCTGTCACAATATTTTGCATAACAGGTACTTGAGTGTTTGGAAAATGTATTGAACTTAATGGGACATAGGAACTTTGTTGCATTGTGGAATTGTTTTGGACATTGGTGAGATCAGGCATTCCAGTCATAAAGCTTTATTGCATCTTAGATTTTGATCCACTTGTAATTATTCGAGGAATCATTTCTTGTTGAGGGACAATCATCAATGTTTGTGTGGCCTTCATTTGATCTTGTGTAAAAGGTGTTGTATTAAATAACAGATTATTTATTGTTTCAAATGGTGACTTTTGTGGAATAGTCATTGTCAACATTTTTGAAGCACATTTACTCAGCAAGGTGTGTTGAGTTTCTTGTTGCACATTTTCTTCATTTGAATGTGGAGAGAAACTTAATAGCTCACCACCTTGTTGTTTTTGCACATTGATTTTCTCACTTGAGGAGGTCACATTACTCATCATGTCAAGATATTTTTGTGGGAACATCTTAAAGACCTTGTTCAAGAATTTATCCATCTTTTTTGTCAACTTAGGATCTTTAAGGAAAATATCAACATCATCGGAAGCATCAGAATCTGATGAAGAATCTGGTAAAATATTTGGATTTATTTCTTGTTGAATGCCTTGATCTGAACCAAATCCTTGTGAAAGAATTTGTTCCTCATGTAATAATTGAATTTCTTGTTGTAGGTTCAGTTGATTCCAATCAAAAGGTGCATTTCCTCTTGGTGTTGGTGGAACACTCCCATATCAAGGTTTCATGGGTACAAACACTGGTTCATATAATGGAGGTGGTCCAAGTTGAACCATTCTGTATGGTGGTAATGATGTGTTCAATGAACCTCCAATTTGTAATGATTGACTGGGTTGCAACTGTGAGTTTGATATGTCGTCAATGGGTTGATATGTTGGTTCGCCCATCTTCTTAGATTTTGACCTTGTTTCAATAGGCATGTCACTATGCAAATGGAATTTTTAAAGGATGATGTATGATATGAAACTAAATGCAAATTAAATAGACAAAAATGCAATCTATGGCAAGAATGCAACCTATGTTTTTGGTTGTTTTTCAAGATTTTGACAAACTTTTTGGAATGCAAATCTAAAAATGAGACCCTTAGGAAATTGAAATGACGTCTAGACCTCAAAGGACAAAAGGACCAAGTGACAAAAGGACAAAATGACAATGTCTCCCCTATATTCTTGGATACTAAGCTAGGTTTGACCAAATGAAATTGATGACAAAAAGACAAAAGTTTGATAAGGTCTAGACTTCCTAACAATGACTTAGGATTTATTCAAAGATTTGGATTACTCAAGTATGACAAAACCTAGTTTTTGAGACTACACTCAAGAAAGAAATGATTATGACAATGACTTAGGATATGATATGGAAATGATCTAAGGATATGATATGACAATGCAATGATAAGGAAATGTGAAGACCAATGACTTGGAATATGCAAAATGCAACTTATGCAACCTAAATGGAAACCTTTCTTGGATATGACAATGAAATGCAAACTTAGGGAAAATGATCTTGGACCTAAGTGCAAATTGAGGATGCTTGCAATGAAAAGGACTAAAATGAAAGGAGGTGACAATATGCCTTAGGACCTAGGTGGGACTATGCAAATCCTAGCCTAAAGTGACATGAGTTTTGAAACAAAGACATTTAATGTGTTGACAACCATGTTCAAATGTTGGATGAATACTTGGACAAATTTGGACCTTTGTTCGGATTATGTTTTGAGTTGAATGTTGTTGATTTTGAAAATCCAAGTTGATTACGAGCACTTTTTTAAAAGCTTGTTTTTAATTGAGCCTTTGAAAATCATGAAAAACAAAATGTTTGTTTAACTTTGACTCAAGACCATCAAGCATATTTACAACAACTCCTATGGCTGGCAAGGACAATATCTGTTGAATCCTCTATCCATAAAATACAACACTTAGCTAGATAGCTAGATGCTTGGTAGCACTGGCTCCCCCTTACAGTGCACTCACTTCTCAGGCATACTAAGCTTCAAGTTCAAGGGGCATCACTTCCCAAGAACTTGCTATCTCTAACTAAGGAGTACATGAGAGGTGTCTTCAGCATGCGCGTATCACAACGCTTGAGCCAACAGATAGAAGGATTTTGGCCTCTACAAACAAAAGGTTCTAGTAAGGGCATCCGTTCGAGTGGGTATTGATCCGGCAAATAAATCATCGCAATACTATTCCAGCACCCATTGTCTACAACTTTCATTGCATCCACAGTTATTTAGAGTGGTTCAAAAGAGCTTGGTTTTAGCCCGTCACCACTTAGGGTTGTTCCCTCTCACCAATGCCTGTGCGAAGTGCCAGGCAAATCAGGAGGTAGGCCCAATTCTAAGGGTTAAAACATGCAATAAAACTAAAAGCAATCAAAGCATGCATGGTGTTCATTAACCTTTAGGAAACTAAATGTGCAACTACTTTAAAAATCACATGCAAGATGTTTTAATTGAAGTCTTTGACTGCGTCCTGCATAAGATTTGTTAGTAGTTTCATTCTTAGTCTTCGTCACATGTAATGCCAAGGTGCTGCACAAAGAATTAGTACCAAAGAAAACCAGAATATGAAAACAAAGTAATTTGCAAGTAAAAACACTAGTTTCACCTCTATTTTCTGGCCTTACACAGGCACAAAATGTCTCAACACAGGTGCAGAATGCCTTGACACAGGTGCAGAATGCCTTGCCACAGGCATAGATCCCTTTGACATAGGTGCAAGTCTCCTTAACACAGGCACAAATCCCTCCTACATAGGTGCAAAAGTGCCTAGGAAGCTTTGAATTGCCCTATTTCTTGGGTTTTTTACCTGCAAATCAGCTCAAAAGCACTCAAAAATACAATTAAGGGGTTAGTTCACATCAGGTTCACCAAAAAATGTAGATAGGAAATTGGAATTCATCAAAGAAAATAGAAATTAGACTAGCTCATTCACAAAAACTAGATTGCAATGATAAGAATCCTAAAAACATTCAACAGAGATATGAAAACAAGACATTCAAATCAAATGCAAACCATTACAAACATGAATATCTCCTCCATAATTCCCCATTGTCCTTATTTATCCTTCTAATTGCTTTGTTTGTGGATCTCACCTACAAATGCAAAGGCATAGTATGAAAGCAAGATGAAATGGCAGCATAAGGATACTAGAAGCGTGATTGATTCTCAGAAAATGTAATTACTTGGGATCCTTGATTGAAGAAATTCATCCAATTTATAGACAAATTGGAGAGATGACAAGATTAGCATGAAGAGATTTGAAAGGAAATTTCAAATCAAGAATGACAAATATGACAAATTATGACAAGATTGACACTTTCTATGCAAGATTGATTGATTGACAAATTATGACAAATTGCTATGTCAAAATTGATTGATTGACAAATTATGACAAATTATGACAAGCTTGCTATGTCATTCCCATGAAATTAGAGGAAATATTAGAAAAATAGGAGAAAATAGAAAATTAGATGAATTGGAAATTAGGAAATTAGAAATTGATGAAAATTAGGTAAATTAATTAATAATTTTTCATTCATTAATTAATTCACAAAAAGAGGGGGGATTAATTAGCCAATTAAATAAATATTTAATTGTGACAAGAAGACTTAGGATAAATAAATAAATTATTTAACCTAGAGGGAAAATGATAAACAAGATTAAATGAATAAATCATAAAACCCTAGAAGATGAATTAGAAATGCAAGGATGAAAATTAAGTCTTGACAAAAGATAATTGATGTAGGGTCGATTTGATCATGATTAAGACTGAAAAAGGACCAATGTTGATAAATGATTAAAATTGGTTGACAAATTGACCAAGATTGACAAGGAGACCAATTTATAAGTGCCAATTGATGAGGAACAATGACTAATTGATCCAAATTGACATTATTGAAAAGGACAACGATCAATGACAAATCGATCACAAAATGACAAGATTGACAAGGACAAGGATCGATGATGAATCAATCACAAAATGATGAGATTGATGAGGACAAGGATCGATGACAAATCGATCACAAAATGACAAGATTGACAAGGACAAGGATTGATGACAAATTGATCACAAAATGACGAGATTGACAAGGACAAGGATTGATGACAAATCGATCGCAAAATGACAAGATTGACAAGAGGAAAAAACCCTAATTCTATCATCGATTAGGATTGACAATGTCCAAAATGATGATAAATGAGCACGCACATTGATGCGATAGAATAAGATCGACCAAAATCATAACTAAAGATTGTTATTGACAAGACCAAATTTGAAAGCGAGAAAAATGAAGAATGCAGAAGAAGGACTCGATGCTCGCAAATGATAAAGACCAAGTGTGCAAAATAGAAGAAAAGTTAATGCAATGCAAGAACCCTAAAAATAAGGCAATGCACAAATGTTAAAGTATGACTCTGCAAGTGTTGACCATTTTTAGATGTCTACAATACCTAATCGGGGGGGATTTCAATGCAATTTTGGACCCCAAGGAAAAATGGGGCGGCAATAACAAAATGACTCAATCATGTTTAGATTTCAGGAACTTGATGCATAAATGTAACTTGCTGGACTTAAAAGCCAGGAATGAAGCCTTCACCTGGAATAACAGAAGACAAGTCTTCTGCAACATTGCAAAAAAACTTGATAGATTCTTTCTGTGTGGAAATCTGACACAGTCTTTTGAAACCTCTGTCCTCCCGCTCTTAGGATCGGATCATTTTTCGGTCCAATTAATAATAGCAAAAGCACTAAAACCGACAAAAACTCCCTTTCGCTTTGAAAAGATGTGGCTTAGAGATGAGAATCTATTACAACTTATTGAAAATTGGTGGAATGAAACTAAAGTCATAGGTTCCAAGACTTTCAAAGTAGTAACCAAACTTAAAAAGATTAATCAACAATTAACAATTTGGAATAAAGAACACTTTGGCAATATCTTTTCACAAAAAATAGAGATTGAGAAGGAGATGGAGATTATCAATGAAGAGGTGATCAAGTATGGGATGAATAACATCCTATATCAAAAGGAAAAAATCAATTTGGCTCAGTATGAAGAAATCTTAGTTCATGAAGAAATTTATTGGTAACAAAAATCTAGGGATCATTGGCTTGAGGCTGGTGATAGAAACACAAGTTTCTTTCATAATAGCACAAAACATCATAGAACTATAAATAGAATCAACAATATGAAATTGGTATCAGGGGACTTTAGTGAAAATCTTGAGCTAATTGCCAGGGCAGCTGTGGAGTATTTTGAGACTATCCTTAACAATAGGGAGGGCTCCAAATGGACTAAGGAGAGTGACTTTTTAAAAAACATCCCAAAATTAATATCAAAAGAACACAACCTAATGCTTAACAAAAAACTAATTATGGAAGAAGTAGAATCAACTTTATTTCAAATGGGTCCAGATAAGGCTCTTGGTCCTAATGGGTTCTTAGCTCATTTTTTTCAAAAATGTTGGGGCTTCATGGGCAAGGAAATTACTGAGGCCTTAGAAGGGATGAGAAATTTAGGGAAAATTCTCAAAGAACTTAACAATACATTCATAGCCTTAATCCCAAAGAAGGAGATTGTGGATAGTTTTGAGGACTATCGCCCAATAGCCTTATGTAACACTCTCTATAAATTACTCACAAAAACAATGGCAAATAGATTACTTACCCTCCTCCCCATATTAATTTGTGAGGAACAGATAGGTTTTGTGCCTAATATATCCATTTATGATGGTATAATCATTGCTCAGGAAGCTATCCATACAATACAGAACAATAAAGCACCAAGTATGCTGATTAAATTGGATATTAAAAAAGCATATGATAAAGTAGATTGGCACTTTCTTTGCAAATGTCTGGAATCTTTTGGGTTTAATAAGAAACAGATTAATTTGGTCTTTGAATGTATTGCTACACCTAGGGTTTCAATCCTAGTCAATGGGGCCTCAGAAGGCTTCTTTGAAATCTCTAGAGGCCTCAGACAAGGGGATCCCCTATCCCCCTTTCTTTTCATTATAATGGCAGAATCACTGGGGAGAATGATCAATTGGGCCAGAGAAAAGGCTCAGCTAACTGGTATTAAAATCACCTCTAACATGGAGCCTATTACCCATCAACAATTTGTTGATGACACCATGTTGTTTGGATCAAGCAGCCCTTTTGAGACAAAAACAATTAAAAAAATCTTGAATACCTACACCAGCATCTCTAGTCAAGAAATTAACACTATGAAGTCTAATATAACCTTCTTTAACACAAATAAAAAACTACAAATGAGAATTCTTAAAATCCTTCAATATAAAGCAGGAGAATTGCCATGCAAATACTTGGGACTCCCCATAGACAAAGGTACTAGATCTTCCAATCTCTGGAATCAGGTTGTCTCCAAAATTACAAATATAATATCCTCATGGAAAGGAAAATGGCTATCCTCTGTGGTGAAGGCCACTATGATCAAGGTGGTTCTCTCGGCTATGCCTATTTACCAACTCTCATGTATGGATCTCCCTCCATCTAAGAGAAAGGAGATTACAAGACACATAAGAACTTTTTTCTGGCAAGGCTCTGAAGACAAATTTAGACTTTCGTTGATCGCTTGGGATAGGATATGCTTACCTAAGGAGATGGGTGGCTTGGGCATCAAAGACCTTTACATCCATAGCAAAGCGTTGGAGGCTAAGTTAGTTTGGTGTATGTATACTAACCCCAATGCAAAATGGGCACGCACCCTATATAACAAATATCTGTATAACCTAGATCCTATATGCATCTTCAGGATTGCTCACCCCCCTAAGGGCTCTAGAATCTGGAACTTTATGCAAGATTGTAGAAGCATCATATCAGACAAGTTAACTTGGTGCATTGGCAATGGGCAGGATTCCCTTTTTTGGAGAGACTCCTGGGGAGCCCATCCCCCCCTCAACACTCTTCATAATTTCAATACAATCATACCCACCCTTGAAAAACTTTGGGGTATTCATGTAAAAGATTATATGGAAGAATTTAGCATTGGGAATCTAAAAAAATAGAGATGGAAATCAATGGATCATCTTAACATTCTAGCCCAGGAGCGATCCCTCCTGTCTAAGATCCTAGCCTCAAGAAATGTTTCCCTATCTCTTGATACAGATAAATTGATATGGGATGGATCCAAAAAGGGAAGATATGAAACAAAGGAGGGTTACAAACATATGCTAAATAAAAATCATAATCCCCGCTCCAATCTACCCTTAACTCTGTGTTGGGATAAAAGGTGCCTTCCGAAAGCAGGTCTATTTGCATGGTTGGCTATTCAAAATTGAATCCTCACCACTGACACCTTTAGGAAACTTGGATATGAAGGACCGAGTAGGTGCCCATTATGTGAAAAGGAAGAAGAAAATTCCAATCACCTCCTTGTAACCTGCGATTATGCTCATAATTGCTGGGGTTGGTTAAGAAATCAATTGATCTGGTATACCCCTATTCCTAATAATATTTTTGATCTATTCCATGCCTGGCCAATCTGGAATATAGGAAGCATGTTTGAAAATTTATGGGTCATTACCCCATCCATCATGATCTAGGAAATCTGGAAGGAAAGAAATAGGAGGATTTTTAAAGACATCAAAATGCAATGGTATCAATTGACCAATAAAATTGAAGCCACCATAGTTGAAATAATAAATAACCAAACCTTAAATTATTAGAGAGATGTCAACATGACCTACTGGGATGAAAAAATGAAACTAAGATGGAAAGGTCTAAATATTCCCCCCTTCATTGGTAAAGCCCCCCCATCAAACTGGTTGTCACATAAGGAATGTAAGTGGCTCCCTCCTAATAGGGGATGGTTTAAATTAAAATTTGATGGTGCCTCGAGGGGTAACCCTGGGAGAGCGGGTCTAGGCTGTAGCCTTCACAATTCAAATGGGGACGAGGTGGCCTTTATGGCTCTACCCTATGGCATATGCACAAATAATGTAGCAGAAATGCAAGCACTTGCTGTAGGAATTAATTTAGGCATTATACTTAATATTAAGAGGATCATCATTGAAGGAGACTCGACCATTATCATTAATGCCCTTAGAAAAGGGGCTATGCTTGACTGGAAACTAAATGCCTCCCTGGCAAAATTACTGACAAACATTAAAACATTTGATAGGGTCATCTTTAATCATATTTACAGGGAAGGCAACAAAAGAGATAACTCCCTCGCTAGCATGGGAGCCGATGGCAAGACAATAATTCATGTAGCTCCCATCATTAACCCTTAAAATAATTATTACAACTAATCATAAATAGTCTTCATTCTACATGTTAGCTATCATATAAGAGGCTCTTACTCATAAAATCAGCAGGAGCCAAGCCCTAATTCCTCTGATTATAAGCATCTAAGGCTCCATAGGAATCGACTAACTTTCTTAAAAACTTTATCAAAACCTTCTCAAACTCTGAAGCCTCCAGTTAATTATCAAACAAGTCAACATACACACTTATTAATCTATGTATATATATATAGATCCATTTATATATATAAAAACAAATATATATAGACATATACTTAAAATCATATACACTCATATTTACATATAGACATCATCTATTTCATGCATATATATACATCTCTATTTATATACATATATATATATCTACATATATAAAAACATTTATATATATATATATACATATATAAAAACATTTATATATATATATACATGTATAAAAACATTTATATATATATATATATTGTAGATGTCTAAAAATGGTCAACGCTTGCGGAGTCATACTTTAACATTCACGCATTGCCTTATTTTAGGGTTTTTGCATTGCATTAACATTTCTTCTATGTTGTGCACTTGGTCTTTATTGTTTGTGAGCATCGAGTCCTTCTTCTGCATTCCTCATTTTTCTCGCTTTCAAATTAGGTCTTGTCGATAGCAATCTTCAGTCATGATTTTTTGTCATTGATCCTTGTTCTTGTCAATCTTGTCATTTTGCGATTGATTCATCATTGATCCTGGTTCTTGTCAATCTTGTCATTTTGCGATCAATTCATCATCGATCCTTGTCCTCTTGTCAATCTTGTCATCTTATGATCAATTCGTCATCGATCCTTGTTCTCTTGTCAATCTTGTCATCTCATGATCGATTCATCATCGATCCTTGTCCTCTTGTTAATCTTGTCATTTTGCGATTGATTAGTCATCGATCCTTATCCTTTTCAATCATGTCAATTTGGATCAATTAGTCATTGTTCCTCATCAATTGGTGCCTATCAATTGGATCTCTTGGTCAATTTGGATCAATTAGTCATTGTTCCTCGTCAATTGGTGCCTATCAATTTGATCTCTTTGTCAATCTTGGTCAATTTGTCAACCAATCTTAATCATTTATCAGCATTGGTCCTTTGTCAATCAAAATCATGATCGAATCGACATTAATTCCTTGTTGTCTTGACCTAATTCTTTGTCCTCTCATTTCTAGGGTTTTATGATTTGATCATTAAATCCTTTTCTTCTTCTTGGTGGGTTAAATAAATCTATTTATTTAGTCCTAGGTCTTTTCATGAATTAATTAATGGATGAAAACCTATTAATTAATTCACCTAATTTCTATTTCATCCTTTTCCTCAATTTTCCAATTTACTAATTTCTCCTAATTCCTAATTTTCTATTTCTCCTATTTTCTTCAATTTTTCTAATATTTCGTCTAAATTCATCCCCTAATTTTCTCCTATGTTTATGCTTCCATTTGTTGCAATCATGGAGGCTATTTTCTCTCTTCCCTAATTTCATGGGAATGACATTTTAATCTTGTCAATTTTGTCATAATTTGTCAATCAATCAATCTTGCATGTCAATCTTGTCATAATTTGTCATATTTGTCATCCTTGATTTGAAATTTCCTTTCAAATCTCTTCATTCTAATCTTGTCATCTCTCCAATTTGTCTATAATTTGGATGATTTTCTTCAATCGAAAAAAAAAAGGAATCAATCACGCTTCTAGTATCCTTATGCTACCATTTTTCTTGTCAATCTTGCTTTCATACTTGCATTTTGCACTTGTAGGTGAGATCCACAAATAAATTAATTTGAAGGAGAAAGAAGAACAATGGAGAATTATGGAGGAGATATTCACGTTTGTAATGGTTTGCATTTGGTTTGATTATCTTGTCTTCATATCTCTATTGAATGTTTTTAGGATTTCTTATCATTGCAATCTAGTTTTTGTGATTGAGCTAGTTTAATGTCTATTGCTTTGATGAATTCCAAATTCCTATCTACATTTTGTGGTGAACCTGACGTGACCTAACCCCTTAACCATGTTTTTGAGTGCTTTTGAGCTGATTTGCAGGTGAAAACCCAAGAAATAGGGCAACTCAGGGCTTTCTGGACACTTCTACGCCTGTGTAGGAAGGATCTGCGCCTGTGTTAGGGAGATTTGTGCCTGTGTCAAAGAGATCTGTGCCTATGTCAAGGCATTTTGTGCTTGTGTCAAGGTATTCTGCACCTGTGTTGAGACATTTTGCGCCTATGTGAGGCCAGAAATAGAGGTGAAACCAATGTTTTTACTTACAAATTATTTTGTCTTCATTCTGTTCTTATATTCTGGTTTTTCTTTGGTACTAATTCTCTGTGCAGCACCTTGGCATTACGTGTAACAAAGGCTAAAAATGAAACTACTAACAAATCTTATGTAGGACGCAGTCAAAGACTTGTATTAAAACATTTTGCATGTGATTTTTAAAGTAGTTGCACATTTAATTTCTTAAAGGTTAATGAACACCATGCATGCTTTGTTTTCTTTTAGTTTGATTGCATGTTTTAACCCTTAGAATTGGGTCTGCCTCCTGATTTTCCTGGCACTTCGCATAGGCTTTGGTGAGAGGGAACGACCCTAAGTGGTGACGGGCTAAGGCCAAGCTCTTCCAAACCACTCTAAATAACTGTGGATGCAACGAAAGTTGTAGACAATGGGTGCTAGACTGGTATTGTGATGATTTATTTGCCAGATCAATACCCACTTGAACGGAAGCCCTTACTAGAATCTCTTGTTTTTAGAGGCCAAAATCCTTCTATCTGTTGGCTCAGGCATTGTGATACGCACATGCCGAAGACACCTCTCATGTACTCCTTAGTTAGAGATAGCAAGTTCTTGGGAAGTGATGCCCCTTGAACTCGAAGCTTGGTATGCCCGAGAAGTGAGTGCACTATAAGGGGGAGCCAGTGCTACCAAGTGTCTAGCTATCTGGCTAAGTGTTGTATTTTGTTAGAGGATTCAACACATATTGTCCTTGCCAGCCATAGGATTTTTTGTAAATGTGCTTGATTGTCTTGAGTCAAAGTCAAACAAACATTTTGTCTTCCGTGATTGTCAAAGGTTAAATCAAAAAAAAACTTTCAAGAGTGCTCATAATCAACTTGGACTTTCAAAATCAACAACATTCAACTCAAAAACACAATCCAAACAAAGTTCCAAGTTTGTCCAAGTATTCATCCAACATTTGAACACGGCTTGTCAAAACATTGAATGTCTTTGTTTGAAA
Source organism: Cryptomeria japonica (assembly GCF_030272615.1). Taxonomy (NCBI): domain Eukaryota; kingdom Viridiplantae; phylum Streptophyta; class Pinopsida; order Cupressales; family Cupressaceae; genus Cryptomeria; species Cryptomeria japonica. The sequence continues at coordinate 435,596,550 of NC_081414.1, forward strand.
ATTCATGTCTCTTTAGGCTATGTTTTGCATAGTCCCACTTAGGTCCTAAGGCATATTGTCATCTCCTTTCATTTTAGTCCTTTTCATTGCAAGCGTCCTCATTTTGCACTTAGGTCCAAGATCATTTCCCTAAGTTTGCATTTCATTGTCATATCCAAGATAGATTTCCATTTAGGTTGCATAGGTTGCATTTTGCATATTCCAAGTCATTGGTCTTCGCATATCCTTATCATTGTATTGTCATATTATATCCTTAGATCATTTTCATGTCATATCCTAAGTCATTGTCATAATCATTGCCTTCTTGCATTTAGTCTCAAAAATTAGGTTTGTCAAACTTAAAAAAATCAAACACTTTGGATGATAATCAAAAACTTAAAAAAATCATTTTTGTCAAACCTAGCTTAGTATCCAAGCATATAGGTGAGACATTGTCAATTTTTCCTATTGTCATTTGGTCCTTTGTCTTTTAAGGTCTTGGCTTCATTTCAACTTCCCAAGGTTGAGTCTTTAGATTTGCATTCCAAAAAGTTTGTCCAAATCTTGAAAAACAACAAAAACATAGGTTGCATTCTTGCCATAGATTGCATTTTCATCTATTTAGGTTACATTTAGTTGCATATCATACATCAACCTTTTAAAATCATAAAAAATCCCAAAAAATATTGCATTTGCATAGTGACATGCCTGTTGAAACAAGGTCAAAATCTAAGAAGATGGGCGAACCAACATATCAACCCATTGACAATGTATCAAAATCACAGTTTCAACCTAGTCAATCATTACAAATTGAAGGTTCGTCAAACACATCATTACCACCATATGGAATGGTTCAACTTGGACCACCTCCATTATATAAGACATTGTTTGTACCCATGAAACTGGGATATGGGAGTGTTCCACCATTACCAAGAGAAAATGCACCTTTCGACTGAAATCAACCGAACCTGCAACATGAAATTCAAACATTACATGAGGAACAAACTCTTTCACAAGGATTTGGTTCAGATCAAGGCGTTCAACAAGAAATAAATCCAAATTTTTTACCAGATTCTTCATTAGATTCTGATGCTTCTGATGATGTTGATATGTTGCTTAAAGATCCGAAGTTGAAAAAAAAGATGGATAAATTCTTGAACAAGGTCTTTAAGATGTTCCCACAAAAATATCTTGACATGATGAGTAATGTGACCTCCTCAAGTGAGCAAATTAATGTGCAAAAACAACAAGGTGGTGAGCTGTTAAGTTTCTCTCCACATCCAAATAAAGAAAATGTGCAACAAGAAACTCAACACACCTTGATGAGTAAACGTGCTTCAAAAACGTTGACAGTGACTATTCTTCAAAAGTCATCATTTGAAACAATAAACAATCCGTTATTTAATACAACACCTTTAACACAAGATCAAATGAGGGCCACAAAAATATTGATAGCTGTCCCTCAACAAGAAATGATTCCTTGAATAATTACAAGTGGATCAAAATCTAAGACGAAAGAAGCTTTACGACTGGAATGCCTAACCTTACCAATGTCCAAAACAATTCCACAATGTAGCAAAGTTCCTATGTCCCATTAAGCTCAATATATTTGCCAAATACTCAAGTACCTGTTATGCAAAATATTGTGACAGATCCTTCAATAATGACAACACAAAGAGCCACAAATAGTGGTTTGCACCAACAACAAGTGTTACAACAATTGAGTAATACACAAAAGGCACAATCGAATGTGCAAACAAGCAATGCAGAACAACAACAATATCACATTCAACAACATGTTGCAGTGTCTTCTGCACCATTACAAGTTAATTCAAACTTGCAACCACCACAGTGGATTGAACAAACAACACAGCAAGTAAATGTGAGTGCCATACCCCATCTCAAGGAGAAACAACAAAAACCTCCCAAACAATTTTTTTTGCAAATGATGGGATTTACATCAAGACAACAACAATTGGCACAAAGTCAGCAAATTCTGATTCGTTAGCATCAACAACAACATGTGCCTCAATATGTGCCAAGACAAACAAATTATCATACTTCACAACCACAATTGATGTCCGTGCAATATCAACAACATCCTCAATTGCAATATCAACCAAGGCTCCCAATCATGATTCCACCACAAGAAGCACAGCAACAAGGTCAATGTCAAGGCACGACACAACCACAACAACAAGAGCTGTATCAAGAACTTTGTATTCCAGAGACACCAAAGACAACAATTTCTGAGCATCAATAGCCAATGGAGAGCAGGATGTATCGACAAAAATTACACCCAAGAGTGAATGATGAACTTCCAAAATCTTGGATACCTGACACATTTGCACAATAGCTTAAGAAGTTGCAACAACAAGTCGATGCATTGGAAACCAAAGGAACAAAGAAATTGTACACAGATCAAGATTTATGTCCTAATCCATTTGACAAGAGCTTGTACATGCCTCCCTTCCCTAAGAATTTTGAGGCACCTAATTTTGAGAAATATAAAGGGAATGGCAATCCAAAAGACCATATTCGAGCATTTTTTGCAGCATGTACTGAAGTGAGTTATGAGGAAACATATTTAATGCACTTATTCACACGAAGTCTCATAGGACAAGCCATGGATTGGTATTCGCATTTGCCAGGGAATATAAAGACTTGGTCAGAATTGGCTCAAAAGTTTAAATCCCACTTCGCATTCAACATTGACAGTGAAGTGACCATGACAAATTTATGCAACACCAAGAAAAAGCAAGGTGAACCATTAGTGACTTTCTTGCAACGATGGCAAAGCTTGTATAGTTGTTCTTCCCTAGATATACCTGAAGAACAACAAGTGAACTTATTTATTCAAAATCTGGTCCCAGAAATGATGTATGAACTCAAATTGAAAAGTCCCAGTACCATTGAGAAACTCATTAAGAAAGGGATGAACATTGAAACTGCTCTTGTAGCTAAGGGAATCATTAAGCTCAACAAAGACAGTGACAACACAAACAATTCAAGGGACAGAAATAGATTTTGGTACAAAAACAAGAATGTCACTAATGATGGAGTTGTTGACGCAAGAGCAGTGAAAGCAAATCAACCCACATTCACAATAAAGAAATTGAGTGCTCCTAATATGTCGGCTATGGAACAAAATCAAACACCAGCAAGCAATGTTACTCAATAGACGCAATACCAACAATATACTCAACAATATAATCAACAACAAGGTCAGCAACAAAACCATCAATGAAATCCTTTCCGATCAAGGGATGGTCCTCCTCGACAGTTTACACCATTGGGAGAGCCTATTGAGTCAGTAAAGAAACAATTAATACAAGCAAAGTTTATCAAGTTACCAGATATCAAGGCAGAACCATTGGTAAAGCCGCATTGGTGGAATGATAATGCATATTGTGAATACCATCGGTCAAAAGGACATAAAACCGCATCGTGTTTTCAATTGAAACATATGATTCAAGACTTGTTAGATCAAGGAGTAATTGAGGTAGACCCGCCCAATGCGACCTCTAACACTGATCATACACTTTTTAAAACTCCTTTGCTTGATCATGATAAGGGTAAAGCATCTTCTTCAAACTCTACCCAAACAACAAATCTTAATTATGCAAATACTGGTTATAACAATGTCATCAATTGTTTTCGAGCGTCAAATGAGTATGTTTCCACCATAAGAATAAAAGGACAAGATCCTTGTTGCGCAGTCATTACTCGTCAATCCAAAATAGTCCTGAAAGGAGCTCCTGCAATTCCTCCCAAATCCACTCCTACGAGTCAGTATAATCTCCCAGACCATCTGGGGAAGACACCTGCACAAATATCAATTCTTGAGTTGTTGAAAATGTCCCCTATGCATCGTGCAGTCCTAGATAAAGCTTTAACTGAGTCCACTATCCCGACAGACATTTATGTTGACCAATTTCAAGCCCGAATTGGACATCTAACTATTTACCAACACGTCACCTTTTCTGATAATGATATTTCTCTTGATAAGCTGCCTCATAATGATCCTTTACATCTTGAAGTCTTCGTCCATAATTGCAAGATCTGATGAGTCTTGATAGATGGGGGAGCAAGTCTTAACATCTGTACCTTGAGAGTGGTCAGTGGTCTTGGTTATATAGAAAATGACATTGATTCTTCTAGAAGAATAACAATCAAAGCATATGATGATGCTGAGCGTCCATCTAAAGGGGTAATTTCATTTCCTATCAGAGTTGGTCCAATGACAGAAAAAAATTTCCTGTAGGTCCTAGACCTTGATCTCCCTTACAATATGATTCTTGGCCATCCGTGGATCCATGCAATGAAAGAAGTTCCATCTACTTATCATCATTGTTTAAAATATCCTTACAATGGGACTAAGATAACAATTCCAGGAGATCATAATCCATTTCAATTTTGTGCTAATCTAAAGGATTCCCCAAAGCAACAAGTCCCAGTCAATAGGGAGGCCTACTCACATAATTATGTGGATCCTAATGAATTGTTAGGTGTTGTCAAAGGAAAATTGAAGATACAGGACCAAGGATGTGGAGAGTATTCAATGGCTCAAACATTCCTCATTGGGAATTTACCAATATCTCCAAAATCACATGGAAAACCACATTTGTTGCAAAAGGAACCTAAGATAGTCATTCAATATTAGCCCCCCACTACATTTACAAGATGGGGTAAACTTGACAAAGAAACTTTGGATGATGATGTCATAGATTGGCTTTATAAGGATCTAACTGAGACACCACCTATTAGGCTGCCAGTGGAGCGGTATGGCAAAGGGTTTACTATGCTATAGAAAAAGTGATATGATGGCTATAGTGGTTTGGGCCCTGACAAGAAAGGAAGACTAGAACCTATTATACCTAAGATACAACATCCAACTTTAGGGTTAGGTTTTGTACCATTTCAAATTGGACCCTCATCTACCAAAGTGACCACGTGTGGAAAAGGGTGTGACTTTGATGATGAAACAACACCTGAGGATATCCAACCCAAAATTGATTCCAATAAATGGGAGTGGAGTTCCTTTTCTTCTAGCTCCTATGCCCTTGAAAATGTTTTCTTGGACCCTAATGATTTGCCCATGGAAGATAAACATGAAATAACTTGCCCTCCTAAAACATGTCCTAATGCTTGGATAGAGTCATTCTGGGACCCAAGCTCTGAATCAGATATGAGCAGTTTAGACAGTGATACCATGGACGTTTACATCTTTACCATCTCGGCCCTCTCTCTCCTTAAAACCGATGATGACATGCCCCTTGTCTATCCTCAACTTATCCAACATGACCAACAAGCACCACTCACATTAGATTGTTTTCAAAATGATGAAGCAATTGCCAAATTTCTTGGACTCCGAGAAGGCATACCACAAGGTGATCATAAAGTAGGATTTACTATTGATCTAGATTCCACAACATATTTTGGGGAGTCAACTCCATCTTCTAGTCATAAAAATGAAAAAGAAAAAGCAACAGTAAAAAATCAAAAGAATGAGTCTTTGAGTGAAAACCCTAAGGCGCTCTCTGACCACAAAAAAGTAAAAATAAAAGATGTACCTGCAGGTGAAAACCTGTCTGAGGCACCCAACGGTGGAAGATTGGACATACCCCTATCAAGTCAGGATAAATCAACATTGCTTGTGGAAATGACCGAAGAGATAAATTTGGGTACACCCGACAACCCTAAGGTCATTCATTTCACTGCTTCTCTATCAAAACAGGAAAAGATAGATTTTGTCAATTTCTTTCTTGAGAAGAAAATCAGTTTTGCATGGTCCTATGCAGATATGCCCAGCCTTGATCGAGAATTAGTCCTTCATCACTTACCATTAAAATCAGATGCCAAGCCCATCAAACAGAAACTCAGAAAGATGCATCCCCAGGTGGCTCTCTTGGTCAAGGTAGAACTAAAAAAATTATTAGATGTGGGCTTTATCAGACCCATTGATTATGCAGACTGGATTTCAAATTTGGTACCAGTTAGCAAAGTAACTGGGGGCATTAGAATTTGTATGGATTTTAGAGATCTTAATAAAGCATGCCCTAAAGATGATTTTCCACTATCGAATATAGACATCATAATTGACATGACTGCCGGATATGAGATGCTATCATTGATGGATGGTTTTTCTGGATATAATCAAATTTGTATTGCTCCTGAAGATCAACATAAGACTTCATTCACATGTGCTTGGGGTACCTATTGTTGGAATGTGATGCCTTTTGGTCTTAAAAATGCTTGCACAACATATCAAAGAGCTATGACGACAATTTTCCATGATTTTATGCATACTTTGATGGAAGACTATGTTGATGACCTATTATGCAAATCTGTCACAAGAGATAGTCATCTAGCCATCCTTGGTGCCACCTTTGATCGAATGGAAACCTACAAGCTCAGACTCAACCCAAAGAAATGTGTCTTTGGTGTCACAACCGGCAAATTATTAGGGTACATTGTTTCTCACAGAGGCATAGAAGTAGACCCTGAAAAGGTTAAAGCAATAATGGATATGCCTCCTCCTTCAAATCTCCGTCAACTAAGAAGTTTACAAGGAAAGTTACAGTCAATCTGCCAGTTTATAGCTCAATTGGTAGACAAATGTCATCCCTTCTAGCATTTATTGCATAAAGGTGTCACTTTTAAATGGACTAAGCAATGTTAATCAACATTTCAAACTCTCAAGGATTATCTACTGTCGCCACCTATTCTAATGCCTCCTATAGAAGGGAAGCCATTCATATTGTATATTTCTGCAACTAAAATGGCATTGGGAGTTCTCTTAGCCCAACAAGATGAGAAAGGCAAAGAACAAGCTATTTATTATATCAGTCAGACACTAGTAGGCTATGAGCTGAATTATTCAACTATTGAACGAGCATGTTTAGCAGTGGTATTTGCAACATAGAAGCTTTGACACTATATGTTAAATCATCAGACATTGTTAGTTGCAAAAATGGATCCCTTGAAATACTTGCTTAGTAGGGCAGCTTTGACAGGTCGCCTAGCAAACTGGGTTATGATCCTCAGTGAGTTTGATATTGAGTACATTGAGAGAAAGGCAATAAAAGGACAAATCATAGTAGATCAACTTGCAGAGGCACCTATTCATGATGATCATCCAATGTTGATGGATTTTCCAGATGAATCAGTCTTCGCTCTCACATCTTCTAATGAATGAAAGTTATATTTTTATGGATCCCATACTAAATTCGAGTCCGGAGCAGGTATATTGTTTGTCACCCCTCAAGGTGATGCTATTCCCAAATCCTATAGAATAAATTTCCATTGCACCAATAATATTGCAGAATACGAAGCTCTGGTCACAGGACTCCGAGTAGTGATCCACTGGAACATCACACATTTGCAAGTCTATGGAGATTCCAAGTTAGTCACCCGTCAAGTGAATGATGATTATGAAATGAAAGATGAAAAGCTTATTCCCTACAAGCATATGGTGGATTTCTTCAAGACGAAATTTATGGCTATCCATTTTAGTCAAGTTCCAAGAATTCAAAACAAGTCAGCAGATGCTATGGCAAGTATTGCTTCCATGTTAAATATGCCCAACAATATGGACAAATGTGAATTTTTGGTCGAACAGTTGCTTATCCCTTGTTTTGAAATTCTGACAGTAGATGTGATGTGTGTTCTTGATGGTCCTAATTCCCCATGGTACAATGACATCTATGAATATTTGAAATCCCAAACCTTACCACCTAACCTTTCCTCTAACCAACACTGAGCCTTCATCCGCCAGACAGCCAAATATGTCATCATCAGAGACACCCTTTACCGTCGTTCCTTTGACCACACCCTCCTCAAGTGTTTGGATTCTGACGAGGCACAAACAACTTTACATGAGGTTCATGATGGTATATGTGGGGGCCATTTCAATGGTCTGAGTCTAGCTAAAAATTTGATTCATGCTGGGTACTATTGGCCCACTATGGAAAAGGATGTTCATGATTTTGTCAAGAAATGCTACAAATGCCAAATCCACGAAAATTACATTCATGCGCTAGCCCAGGAACTTCACTCCATCATATCTCCGTGGCCCTTTTTTCAATGGGGATTGGATCTTATTGGCAAGATTCACCCGACATCTACAAATGGACACAAATTCATCATCACGGCCACAAAATACTTTACAAAATGGATTGAGGCTATCCCCATGACCTATATCACTGGTGTCCAAATTTCAAAGTTTCTACTAAATTATATCATATGCAGATATGGGGTTCCCCTTGCAATTGTCACAGATAATGGCCGTCCATTTAAAAATAAAGATGTCAAGGAACTTTGTGAAAAGTTTCGCATCCAACACCGTTTCTCTAGTCCTTATTATCCACAAAGTAATGGTCAAGCTGAAGCATCAAATAAAACCATCATTAAGATCCTGAAAAAGGTCATCAATGACGTTGGTTGAGATTGGCATGTACAGTTGAATCCAACACTATAGGCTTATCGTACTTCCATCTGCACACCTACTGGTGCAACACCTTATTCCTTGGTTTATAGTGCGGAAGCCATTTTACCCTTGGAAGTGGAAATTCCCTCTTTGCGTGTTTCCCTGCAAAATTTGATTGATGATGAGACACACAGAGTCTCTCGGTTGCATCAGCTTGAGATGTTAGATGAGAAACGTCAGACAACCCTGAAACATTTGCAGGCATATCAAAACCGTCTCCATCGCTCTTATAATAAGAAGGTCAAAGGGCGACACTTTGAAGTAGGAGATTTGGTCTTAAAGGCGAACTCGAAGAATGCACAATCTACTGACATCATCAAAGGAAAGTTTGAACCTAATTGGGTTGGGCCTTTCATAGTTACTACAACCTATGGCTCGGGGGCATATCAGCTTGCAACCCCAAAAGGTGAACCTTTGTCAGATCCTGTAAATAGCATGCACCTTCGCAAGTACTAGGCATAGTTCTTTTGTTAGCAGTTCTTTAACATGATCCTGAAAAAATCCCAAAAAATCGAAAAGCTCAAAAAAATAAAAAAATAAAAAATAAAAAAAGGTGAAAAAATTTAAAAATCAAATAAAAGTGAAAAAAATTGAAAAGAACAAAAGTAAAGAAAAATAATTCGCCCTCTAGTGAAAACCTGGCAAACAGGTGCTTTGGGCAAGTACCATGGTGAAAACCTGGCAAAGAGGTGCCATGTGTAAAAGATTATTGCTCCGTCATCTATCATGACCCCTAGCTATACTTTCCCCCCATAGGTTTATCATGCTTTCCTTGACCCAATGTTCTGTTCTAGGCCTATGATTGGTCAACATCATTGTCTTGCATACTCAATTTTCCAGTCCTTGTGCATATGTTTCGGTCTTGGTCGCTGTATATGTCTTTCAACCGTTCATTGGGTGTGCGCCCCTTGTCATGATCAATTACTGGAGCTTTCAAATCAAATAATGTCCTGAAATAATCAAAAAAATTGAATAATGTCCTGAAAAAATCCATAAAAATTAAATAATGTCCTGAAATAATCAAAAAAATTGAAAAATGTCCTTAAAAATTCCATAAAAATTGAAAAATGTCCTGAAATAATAAAAAAAAATGAATAATGTCCTGAAATAATCAAAAAAATCAAATAATGTCCTGAAAAAATCAAAAAAATCAAATAAATGTCTTGAAAAAAAAAATCCCTAAAAATATCAAATAAATGTCTTGAAAAAAATCCCTAAAAATCAAATAATGTCTTGAAAAAATCTCTAAAAAGTCAAATAAAGTCTTGAAAAACGAACAAAAAAATTTCAAAACATCAAAATCCAAAAACAATTCCTTTGGCATTTTGCATTTTGTCAATAAATGGTACCCTCTGTACATAGACAGATCACTAAGCATACATCCAACAACAATCGATCAAACATTTGTGTAGACAACAAACAGATAACATGTTACAACACTGCGCTTTACTGAAATCATGCATGAACAGATGAATTTTTCAATCAAACTAGACATTCAAACTGATCAAAATTGTCATATAAATCAATCAACATCAATATCATTTGTCCTTGTCATTATTATCATGGGTCTTATACAGGGTGTGGTATACTTGAAACCAGACTATGTCCTGTCTTAGACGGGGTACCGCATTCCCTGGAACCAGACAACATGATCATTCTTGTGTTCCACTTTTGACAATGATGAATAGAATGTTTGTTTGACTTGGTCAAATTTGTGAGTCTTATCTTTTTACTGATTTATCTTTGGCTTCGATCATGTTCCTATGTTGCTCGAGGATGTCACTGAGTGATTTAGAGTGACCGGGATGGTTCATGGTCCCTTTTTCTTTTCTTTGTTGTGTTTGTTGTTTGTGGAATGTTTGTCACAAACTGGGGCAACTATATCATTGGGTGTCTGTGATAAGTACATTTGCTTTGTGAATGCCGCACATACCTCGACCCTTGATGTATGCACCCTAGGATGCTTCACTCATTCCTTGTGTGTGATGTGTCTATCTTTTGCAAAAGGGGTTGCATTCCAGCTCTAGCCTTCAATGCCATGATGCTCTGCATCCGCTTTGCTACATTAAATAAAGGTTCTCACCTACTTATGTGCATTTGCGAAAGCAAGTTTTCCTTCATCTCTAACTGTCCTCTATCTAATTTTTGCTTACTAACATTTCTTCCGTCAGTCTTGGTAGTCCGTTCGATCTAGTTCTCCGATCTCCAACCTATTGTCTTCTATCATTCTTATCGATCACTTGGCCTCGTTTCTGGATTTTTCCAGCCAATTCCTCAAGGGGGCATGCATATGTCATTGCTATTGTCTAGGGCATTTTCATTTCTTTGAAACAACGCTTAGAATCGCATTGTCTCAAAGAGGGGCAAAATGTAGACGTCTAAAAATGGTCAACGCTTGCGGAGTCATACTTTAACATTCACGCATTGCCTTATTTTAGGGTTTTTGCATTGCATTAACATTTCTTCTATGTTGTGCACTTGGTCTTTATCGTTTGCGAGCATCAAGTCCTTCTTCTGCATTCCTCATTTTTCTCACTTTTGAATTAGGTCTTGTCGATAGCAATCTTTAGTCATGATTTTTTGTCATCGATCCTTGTTCTTGTCAATCTTGTCATTTTGCGATCGATTCGTCATCAATCTTGGTTCTTGTCAATCTTGTCATTTTGTGATCGATTCGTCATCGATCCTTGTCCTCTTGTCAATCTTGTCATCTCATGATCGAGTCGTCATCGATCCTTGTCCTCTTGTCAATCTTGTCATCTCATGATCGATTCGTCATCGATCCTTGTCCTCTTGTTAATCTCGTCATTTTGTGATTGATTTGTCATCGATCCTTATCCTTTTCAATCATGTCAATTTGGATCAATTAGTCATTGTTCCTCGTCAATTGGTGCCTATCAATTGGATCTTTTTGTCAATTTGGATCAATTAGTCATTGTTCCTCGTCAATTGGCACCTATCAATTTGATCTCTTTGTCAATCTTGGTCAATTTGTCAACCAATCTTAATCATTTATCAACATTGGTCCTTTGTCAATCAAAATCATGATCGAATCAACATTAATTCCTTGTTGTCTTGACCTAATTCTTTGTCCTCTTATTTCTAGGGTTTTATGATTTGATCATTAAATCCTTTTCTTCTTCTTGGTGGGTTAAATAAATCTATTTATTTAGTCCTAGGTCTTTTCATGAATTAATTAATGGATGAAAACCTATTAATTAATTCACCTAATTTCTATTTCATCTTTTTCCTCAATTTTCCAATTTACTAATTTCTCCTAATTCCTAATTTTCTATTTCTCCTATTTTCTTCAATTTTTCTAATATTTCCTCTAAATTCATCCCCTAATTTTCTCCTATGTTTATGCTTCCATTTGTTACAATCGTGGAGGCTATTTTCTCTCTTCCCTAATTTCATGGGAATGACATTTTAATCTTGTCAATTTTGTCATAATTTGTCAATCAATCAATCTTGCATGTCAATCTTGTCATAATTTGTCATATTTGTCATCCTTGATTTGAAATTTCCTTTCAAATCTCTTCATGATAATCTTGTCATCTCTCCAATTTGTCTATAAATTGGATGATTTTCTTCAATTGAAAAAAAAAAGGAATCAATCACGCTTCTAGTATCCTTATGCTACCATTTTTCTTGTCAATCTTGCTTTCATACTTTCATTTTGCACTTGTAGGTGAGATCCACAAACAAAGTAATTTGAAGGAGAAAGAAGAACAATGGAGAATTATGGAGGAGATATTCGCGTTTGTAATGGTTTGCATTTGGTTTGATTATCTTGTCTTCATATCTCTATTGAATGTTTTTAGGATTTCTTATCATTGCAATCTAGTTTTTGTGATTGAGCTAGTTTAATGTCTATTGCTTTGATGAATTCCAAATTCCTATATATATATATATATAAACATATATTTTATATATATATTTAAACATATATTTTATATATATATATATTTATAAAATATATAGGTATATATATTTTATAATCATATATTTTTTAAATTATTCATACAATATAGATAATATATATATCTGTATGTATATATATGGTCAGTTATAGAGGGATATATATATATATATATAGTAAAATATATATATATATATACAAGTATATATATAATCTATTTATAAATAAGTATATTTTACATATATAATTTCATATATATTAATCTGGATATTCAAATATATATAGATTCCAAGATTCAGACCATTTCAGAGATATCTCTCATGGCAATTATCCGGAACTTACACTTATATAAAAAACAGATCAAAATTTACTCATATTAAGACTTTAGACACTCATATACATATTCATATAATCTTCAGATACTTATATATATATATATAAATATATATATATATATATATAAATATATATAAAAATATATATAAATATATATTATATATATATATATATATATATATACAACACTAGGTTTAGATATATATATATATTATCTCATTAATTCATTTTTATAACTCGAAATCAATATCATTAATTAGTAAACATTTTCATGTTTAAAGTTTATTCTATCTCAGCCAAAAACAACTATAGAACTTTTCAGCTTTAACTTGATTTAATTAAATTCTCATCAAGATTAAGGATTAGCATTTAATCATGAGCACTACGCCTAGAGGCCTATACATCCTTTAACTCATAGAATAGAGGCCGATCATTAACTTAGCGGGCGGTGGTACTCATATCTAAAACTAAGCAATTATAGATTAATAAACCCACAGATAGGAGCACTTGAACATCATAGCTAGCACGATCC